>NC_139966.1:43380933-43690933 GCF_963993115.1 Abramis brama | reverse complement strand
ATAATATAATATAATTAATATGTAAACATATATTTTTAAAAAATGTAAAAAAGTTTATATGTAAAAAAATAAGATAATTACATTATAAAAGAAACATATTATGTATTACCTTATACATTATATACATGTATATATATATATATATATATGATATGTGTGTGTGTGTGTGTGTGTGTGTGTGTGTGTGTGTGTGTGTGTGTGCATTCAAATACCTGGGGAGCATTATCTCTGAAGACAATAGCATTGACAATGAGGTCCAGAGCAGAATCAAACAAGCATCAGCTGCGTTTGGAAGACTCCGGCGGCGGGTTTTTCAGAATAAGAACCTTCAACTCAACACAAAAATCTGTGTCTACCAAGCGGTCTGCATCACCACCCTCCTCTACAGCTGTGAAGCCTGGGTTACTTACAGCCGCCACATCAAGTCCCTGGAACCCTTCCACATCTGTTGTCTCCAGCGCATCCTGGGAATCACTTGGCATGACAGAGTGCCCCACACTGAGATTGTCAGAAGAGCAGGTTGCAAGAGTATTGAGGCCACAATCACCCAGCACCAACTGCGCTGGTTGGGGCATGTCATAAGGATGCCCTACAACCGTCTGCCCCGCAGAGTGCTATATGGCCAGCTACAACAAGGCCAGCGCTCTGCTGGAGGACAGAAGAAACGCTTCAAAGACCAATTGAAGACAGTGCTAAAGAAGTGCAAAAATAAAACCTGGGGACCTGGAGAACATGGCTGCTGACCGCAACAGCTGAAGGCAGCTATGTCTAGATGGGACCTAAGCACTAGAGGAGGAAAGGACAGTCAGGAGACAACAAAGGCGGCTCAGGAGAAACACTCCCATAAATACCAGTAACACCAATACCATGTATATATGTCCGACCTGCAATAGAATATGTGGATCCAGAATAGGATTATTCAGCCATCAGAAAACTCACCATTAAAAGACGGAAGTGGACGTCATCATCGGATTCGATGGACAACTACAAGCAAGTGTGTGTGTGTGTGTACTTTTTATGGCTGTTAAGAAACTATTTCATATATATATATTAAATAGTTTCTTATCAGCCATAAAAAATACTGGACAATATTTAGTAATATTTTTTTATAATATAATATAATATAATATAATATAATATAATATAATATAATATAATATAATATAATATAATATAATATAATATAAAATAATATAATATAATATAATATAATATAATATAATATAATATAATATAATATAATATAATAGTAATTGTAACATCTATCTATCTACCTCTCTAAAAAAAAGTACAATAATAAAGTACATTTATTTATAAAATTTGGGAAATAATTACATTATCATTGAAAATAATATATACTGTATTTATAACTGCAATACTTGAATTATCATAATATCACAACTAATTCTCCTGAGTGAGTGAGTTAGACTCTATCTTTATGTGAAACCGTACCTGCCGCAAAAACGTCAAAAATTAATGAGAGTTATTTCACATCTGGTGGAAAAATTAAAAATGCTAATAAAAAAAATCCTTGATTGTCAAAAGTATATTTTTACTGGACAACTCACAAATAACTGTTTTATTTGCTCACCAAACACAGTTATTTCTAACAAGTGGTGTGTTAATTTTGGATGCTACCTGACTGCAGGAGGAAAGTAAAAAATGCACTTAACAAAGGTAGCTATTGCAACATCGCCCCTGTTACCGTATCTAAACTAAAAGAGCAAACTTGGCAAAAGTGAATAAGCACTAACTCTTATAATTAGATTCTCTCTCTCCCACCTCCCTACTTTCCCCCTATTTCTCTGAACACATGCGTCAGGGGATCAGGGTGCCAGACAAGCATGTGCGAAGCATTAGTGAAATCCAACGGACTGCAAAGTACACCAGCGTCACCATGACTACCCCACCTCAGCACCAGGATGACATCGCCATGGAAACAGCATCAACTGCCCACTCGACCAGCAGTGCCGTAGGTGGATGCTGAGGAAATGACAGCAAAACCGCACGTACCAAAACACTGACGTTTGCTGAGATGGTGCGTTTGCAGAGGGCCTTGTGTAGAACCTCCCTGTGTCGCTCTCTGAATGCAGTATTTTTACAAACAATTCAAACTGAGGACATTCCCACATGCTCTGATGCTGGCTGCTGCTTTCATACCGTGCCGAGTAGCTGAGCGGCACTTTAAAATGCTGTTCATGCCGTTAAAATGTGGTTTGATGAGTAATTCAGTCACACTTTTACAGTAGTGCTGCTCAAAGCAGCGGGAATCACTCCATTGCTGGCACAAGCAAATCAAGAGAGAGGCTTCCTGCTGAAATGAACATGTCTGTATGAGAGACGCGAGGGGGGTCGACTGGGTTATCCAGCCGGTGATATCATTGGCTGAAATGCCCATAGAAACACCTCCCCTGTGAACAGAAAGCGAACCTGTCCCAAAGCTACTATTATTTGTTTACTCAAGACACTTTCATAACGCTATATTCTTACTGCATGTCAGCAGTTTTCTCAAATTGTGTCTTTCTTATTTGTCTTAAGGGATTTTAAGAGAAATCTTTGTCCTCTAGACCAACAGGATGAGAAGAGTCGTACCAGTGAGGCCGTAGTCTTCGGCGGATCCGGTCGAGCAGTTGGCAGGGCTGATGGGGGGGCTGGCGGGGGGGCTGGTGCTGAAGCTGGCGTAGCCAAGAGATGAGCTGACCTCCGAGGGCTCACAGCTGTGGTTCTGTAGGGGTTTCTGGACGTCCTGGGAGGAGGACAGCGAGGTCCGTTGCTTTGGCTATGACAAGAAAGAGTGAAATGTTAGCATTAGTCACTTAAAAAGTCTATTTTATATTAGCCAAGATGATACGATCTCCAAAGCAATCGTAGCCAATTACTGGCTGCTGGAGTCATCTAGAAGAGAGTGGTATCAAACTTCTGGACTGTGAATATGAGCGACAATGCATAAATGTGTGGTTTATAATTCAACTTCAAATAATTAAGAGCAGCAGACTGAGTTTGGACATGTTTCACTGAGCAATGCTCATGTTCATGATTCGCCAGAATTTTTAATCAAGCTTGTTTTTGAGCAAAAATAAAATGGAAGCACATTTTATTTTTAAAAGGTACAAAACAAAAAGAAGTTTAAAATAAATAAATTCACATCGTTAGATATAAAGTCGCACATAAGGGTGCAATTATGAGAAAGAGTCACAATTGCAAGATATGTGACTATATATATTCACATTGTGAGATATAATATCAGATTTTGAGATATAAAACTGCAATTACAAGATATAAAGTGGCAAATGAGAAATAAAGTCAAAACTGATAAATATAGTAAAATATATTGAAAAAAGTAGTAGTTGTGAGAAATTTGTAATTACGAAAAAAGTAGCAATTGTGAGAAAGTCACAAATGTGAGGCATATACAATAGTCACAATAGAAATAAAGTCGCAATTGCGAGATAAGTCATAATTAGTCATAATTATGTGAAAATGCTAAATAAAGTCAAACTGTGAGATACATTCATTATGAGAAATAGCTGCAATTGTGAGAAAGGTGCAATTACGAGAAACAGTTGCAATTGTGAGAATGTCACAATTACGAGAAATAGCTGCAATTGTCAGAAAGTACAGTAGCAATTACATCAAATAGTTGCAATTGTGAGAAAATAGCAATTACGAGAAATAGCTGCAATTGTGAGAAAGTCGCAATTACGAAAAAAGTTGTAAGTGTGAGTGTAAGTAGCAATTGTAAGATATATAGTCACAATAGAAATAGTTGCAATAGCAAGATATTAAGTCATAGTTATGGGAAATTGCTAAATAAAAAGAAAAATTAATTACGAGAAAAACTTGTAATTGTGAGAAAGTTGAAATTATGAGAAATAGTTGCAATTGTCAGAAAGTCGCAATTAAGAGAAATAGTTACAAGTGTGAGAAATTTGCAATTGTAAGATATATAGTCGCAATAGAAATAGTCACAATAGTAAGAAGTTATAATTATGGGAAAACGCCAAATATAAGGTCAAATTGTGAGATATAAATTAAATACGAGAAATGATCACAATTGTTAGAAAGTCGCAACAGTCTTTTATATTTCCATAAATGACTCCAATCGTTGTAAGAAAAAGAAAATTTTAATGGTGCACATGCAAAACAAATGTTGTGGACTGTTGTCAGGGTGTTGCTACACAGTTGCTGAGGTGTTCTGTCTGGCTGTTAACATGTTGCTGTGCATTTGCTAGATGTCCTGCATGGTTGATTTGTATGAAATTCTGATGCTTGCTTTCACTAACGATTTCTGCAAACACATCCCGACAAAAATCAAATGCACTACGCAATAGAGTTTGTCTACAGTAGAGAAGTAAGCCTGTAAGTAGGAGGTGGAATAGATGTGCGATACATATTGCTCAGCGAGAGGGAGAGACAGAGTGAGATAGGAGAGAAAATGGCAAAAGGAGATGACTATGTGCAGAGTCAAGCAGTTGTATAACCACAGGAAGCCTTACATCATCGTCTTTGCTTTCAGTTGCATCACAGGTGTCCAAAATGGCAAATTAATTATTATGCATGAGAAAAATCTCTCTGATTTAAGTGATTTAATTTCACACACACTTGGCAGAAAACTGGCTCCACTTGAAAATAGTGCTAAAAATCATTGAGCAAACAAGATTGAAGTAAAGAGAGGGTGAACTGTGGTTATATTTAATTAAAAAAAAAAGAAAAAGTTTTTTTACTGTACGTGCTTCAACCAGCCTTAAATCAATTTTCTTTCTTGTGTCATTGTTTAATAATGTACAACATGACTGCAGCTTACCTCTAATGGCCTCCGACCAAAGTAGATCTCACCACGTTTCTACGACCTGTTCGCAATATAATTCTTAAAGATGTTCTTGTGTCTAGACTAGCTCAGTGTTGGAAAACTGATCCTTATTCTTTCCTCTCGGGGTGGTTAAATATTCGATAAAAAAAGAAAAAAAAAGAAAAGGCCAACAGATCTTTTCAGTGGGAGAAATAATTATTTGTCTCTTTTATATACAAATGGATATTTTTCTTTACATACTATGGTACTTAAGTTCTTCTTTGCAATTTTGTTTTGCATTTGCATCCGTTTGAATCCTCTGTATTTTTATTTGCTCATTTCATGCAAAGTGATTATTATTATCATTATACCAAGCAGATATTTGAGTGCATTTTTTTATTTCATGTATACTTTATTTAATTGAGAAACACTGCTCACTATTAATGCTTTTCAATACCACCTGAATGAATTTTTAAAAATCCTGCAGCACTCAATTACCATTTTCTGTTGGAAAAGAGGTGATAAAGATAGTTGAGCAAATGTGCGTATTTGACTATGCACAGCTACCAGTTTAGCACGAATCTGCAAATTCAGGCAATTTTAATTTTGTTGTCAAACACACCTTGTGTCAGGAAGTGCTGCTAATGAACCTGTTACTCACACACAGACTTGCTGTCTCTCACCATGAACTCCTAATGAGTCTGTCATGGCTGACTGTAGTTAAATTAAAAAACAAAACATGCCTGTTCATCAAACACACCCACTGTCTCCTCTAATAATGTTCTATAGCAGTCTCACACATACACACACACACACTTTGACAGAATCTCTCCAAGGTGGGGATAAAGCAGCACACATGGTAGACTTGCACACACGTGCATGTGTGGCTGCACGTTAGCTAACTAACACTACCTTCATTACGCAGGGCATTATTCGGCGAATGAGTACAGAGTGAGAAATTGTACGCTAATTTATGGATGGTAATTATGATAATTATTCAGTGGGCTTTTTGGATCGTGGGGCAATAAATGCTACTAACGCGACTGTTTCACCTCCCAGTGGGGCATTCAGCACATTTAGGAATGCAGTACTGTCAATGCGTATGCAGATCACATTCAGCTCAAATCTCGGAGCGAGAATTTATAATTACGGAGAAACATTCAGCATTGATTTTATATGCTCATCTGGTTTGGGAAATACGTTGAGTGACACGGTGTTGATCTACCATCTGCAGAAGGATCTCTGGGTGCATCTCTTGACACTTGTCAAGAACGTGTTTGAGTCAAATTCTCATTACTATAATGTGGAAAAACTCTAATTCATTCTCATAATGTGGGGGGGGGGGGGGGGGGGGAGTGGATTACAAATATATATTACATTGTAAACCCTAATGCTCAAAATAATTAATTGGTTTGAGTAGGGTAAATTAGTTACATCGAATTAACTTATGAGTATTTAGAACGTCCTTTTTCTTTTGAGTTCACAAAACTGACACATTTTAAGTAATATGAATTGTTTCATTGTTTTGAGTTTTATGAACTTGTTTCATAAAACTCATTGGTTCTCAACCAGAGGCATTCAGTAAACATAAAAGGGGGACTTAGAATTATTTAATTATGTTGAAGAAAATGTAGCTTAATAAAATGCTAAAAACATCAAGATGTAAACTGAAATTATATATATACATATACATATATATATATATATATATACATATATATATATATATATATACATATATATATATATATATATATATATATATATATATATATATATATATATATATATATATATATATATATATATATATATTTTCCCCCCTCAAGTTTTTTTTATTTTTATTGAAGAACATAGAGAATCAGAATCTTGAATCTTCTGGAATCAAAAAATGTATCGTGATTAATTAATTTAATTAAATGTACAGTGTCAACAGTATCAAGCTCCTAGCATCTGTTAACAACAACAGAAAAAAAAAAAACATTTACATGTAAAAACAAGCAGTGATGATGTCATTATTATACCAGAAATATTGGACAACAATGGGCCTTTGAGTCAAAAAGCTTGAGGTGCTGCAATAATTTAAAAAATTGCTTTGTTTGTTTGTTTTTTGCAGTAATGAGAATGTGGAATTTAGAAAATGCGTTTAATTGTCATATCTTTGGCCTGAAATATGACCAAAACAAAGTTTGCAAAGCTAAAAAATATTTCATGATATCATAACCCTGTATACGCCTTGTACTGTGATCATGTGATTTAATCACAAGCTTTTGCTTTTATCGTGATAATGTCAATTTACACTGTCGTTAAAGAACTGCTGTGCTGATTCTTTTTTATTTTCACATTCTGCCTTTGCACACTAGCTGATCCACAGAGGGTGTGGATGTGAATTTGAAAGTGCCCCAATGATTCACACAAGACTGTAGCCTGTTTTCAAGGCTGGTTTATAATACTGAGTGCCGCAAGCAGTTTATTCATCCAGATAAAGATACAGATTGAGCAACCTTGATGCATATAGAGCAACACTTCTATCAACATTCCTCTTGTTCGTCCTCCACCTCACACACACTTTCACTCATTTCAATACAACTACCGTCTCCATGACAACGGAGGCAAAGCTGCAAGAACACGGAGCACCGCAATAACAACAACATTACCAAATATAGAGTTCCTGTTGCTAAAAAAAGACAACAGGAACACACTCAGCAAAGGGGGAGGGGCTGCTATTCATTACAAATTGAGACGCCTCAAAGCAGAAATCAAACAGACTGCAAAGTTTTACAACACCTTTTAACCTCAAATGATCCTTAAACACCAGAAGAAATCATGACAAATTAAAGGAATAGTTCAACAAAAATGACATTTACATCATCATTTATCTCATTAACCTCATTACCAAAACCTATATATGTATATACACACACAACAGATCGTTCTGGTTCTCTAATCTGATTGGCCATGCGATATTCCCCCAGTATCAACACTGGAACCGTTTCACCGTTTGCATCACTCTGCTTACGGCAACTGTCAAGTTTTTTAGGCAAGAATGTAGCTATTTAGACCTCAAATATGTGACCATATATAAACATAGCGCCTATTTTACAGTTTGTTTAGAGGCCAGGCCATCCAGCGGCCGCTCAGCGCTCATGTACCCGCAGAGAACAGCGTCATCTCGGACAGTCTTTCGGGAATTTTCCACTGGCTCTGATGTAGATAGTGGTTTAACATTATATATGATTCATTTGGGGTATATCAAACAGGCGATCTTTGGTCTTACTTGTTCCAGAGCAAATCGATTTTGGTTAGGGGGAAAATTAAGTTTCATAACTTTATATTTAGGCTATATTTAACTTAAATCCTGTAGATCGCATGCTGTGTTTATTTGTATCATATACGAAGACCTCCATGATATTAGCATCATTAGCATGAAAAACTCAAAACTCAAGGGGCTATGGGCATGAAATATGCAATCTGCATCATTTAGCTTGTCACCATTTCATCAGTGTTACAGTTTAATCACCAGAGTGGTTTTCAACATCCAGCTGAGCGCATGAAATTATCTTTTATTCCTGTGTTGCTATTAAAGAAAAAATGTAGAATATGTTATGAGCACAGGGCTTCGAGAGCCCACAGGAACATTTCAACACAAGACACATAGCACAAGGTCACTGATGAGTGTGTGTGGGCTACACTGACTTTTAGTTTACTCACAGTGCAAACACACACATTTGATCACACTGCCAATTAAACACTTCTTAATTTAAACTCCTTGTGTCTCACTACACCCCCACACACACTTCAAAGGTCAATAAAAATCAGAAAAGATACATCATAATGTCATGACCCTTTCCAACCAACCACTCCAGTGGCAGCAACTTGGTTGTGTTCACAGATCCTCTAATGCACCGCCATCAAATTTAAATTTTGAATTTTAATTTCACAACAGTTGTGAGGGAAAACTAGCAGGTCGGTGGCTGTGAGAGTTCTCTGTAATGTGTGAATTCAGTCCAATAGCTGCACTTCACATCAAGAGGCATTTTGACAGCTTTGAGTATCTCTCTCTCATCAGAGGCTGATATTCTGTCTTCTAAAAGACTGATGTCTTCCCACTGCATGTGTTTCTTGCAGTAATGTCTGTCATTAAAATAGACAAAAGCTATGTAACAACACAAACCCTGTCAGTTGTAAGTCTTTGAAAATTATATTTCAAACGTAACCAAAACTACTTTTAGCTCAGAAACTTGAACTTGCAAAACTGAGTGCATCGTTTCTCTTCAACTAAATCCTGTTGTCCTCATAAATTTACACACCCACTGCTGAATATATCTTGTTTACATACAGTAGGCCTATGCACGCACAAACACGTGCACACACATTCACAAACAAGTATTTTATATATATTTATATACATATATATATATATATATATATATATATATATATATATATATATATATATATATAATATATATAATTTGTCTACTACATATAAATATTTATTAGCATATTCAACACTTTTCAGAATCATGGTAAACATGTTAAAACTGGCTAGTGCTGTATATTTTGTGTGTGTGTGTGTGTATGTGTGCTTTTTATTTTATTTATCTCTGTCAGTAAAGAGGAACACAATGAAGGTTCTGTTATCAAACGTTCACCAGGATCTTGCACTGTCAGAAAGGGCAGCAAGATTATCAGAACCACTTACAGCTAAATTAATCACAGTTGGGCTTCAACACAGATAAACTGTATGCCACACACACACAAACTAAAGCACCTGAAGATCTGTGCCTTTAGACTTGTTAAAAACGGATGTGCAAGATAAAGGAAAGCGACTTCCTGTGGCCGTTTACACACTAAACCTCTGAGGGAAACACTCACCAGGTTGTTTTTCTGTTTGGTTGATCTGAATATCCGAGGTATTTGCACAGTTATTCAAAGCAGTTTTGCCAAAGGTCAATACATTTACATTGAAGCTGACAGAATAGTCTTATGACAGTTTTGTATTTTGTGCTCTTTAACCTCAGTATTTAAAAATATTCATACTCTTTTCCAGGAAACCTAAATGAGAAAGCACACACTTGACTACAGAAATGCAGTCGTTAGCTCAGCAGTATAACAGTGGTTGTGTTTATGTGCATGTGTGTGCGTGCGTGTGTGTGTGTGTGCGCATGTAAATATAGCTGACAAAGCATCAAGAGGATTTTCTGTCCCCACTACAGTTCAAGAGCTCCTACTGTCCACATTCATGCACACAAAAGAACACATTTCCCTGTCATTCTGCTTTTCTACAAAGGTTAATTACATTTTTTTTTACCAAATTTAATTATGCATTGTCCTCTGCCAGGCTGATTCAGATCAAGAATCAATTCTTTACCGGAAAGCCTTGTTAAACAAGAAATTAAATTAGGTAAAACACAATTGTTACAATGTCCAAAAAAGCAGTTTTAAAATAATACAGGTCTGTTTCAAGACCTACTCTAGTGAACTTCCTGCTGTTCAATAGGAATGTCAGAAGTGATTAGCACCCAAAATTCTTTGTATTTTAATGTTTAAAAGGGAACTGTCTTGTTAGCTTAGCAACATTGTAATGTTAAACTCTACTGGAATCAACTGATTCCAAAACAGTTTGAAATTAGCATGTTGCTAAGCTAACAAGACAAATATACATGACGGCGCACACTAATATTGAGTGAAACGTTTTAGTTTCTGATTAAATGGATTAAATCTTGGATGTTTTTTTGTTTTGTTTTTTCACTTAGCTTGTTGTACTGCTTTCTGGGAATGTCTTCATCACAAAGATTTCTTGAAAGTGTGTGCTTTAGATTTTGACCAAAATAAGATATCATAATTAATTATGCTGTCACTAGTAGGTAGGCTGCTCACTCAGTTTTGGAATATAGCTTATATTTGTAGAATAGAATAGAATAGAATAGAATAGAATGTATTTGTCTTACGACTGCGAGCTTATGCTGTCTAAAAATGCTGTCTAGGTATGCAGTTCAATGGGTTTTGGAACAAAGCTTATATATCGTCGCTGCCAGGCGGAAAACTTGTATCTCCAAAAACACATTGTCAAAGTTGACATTGCGGCTTTATATATGGTCAGACACTTGCATGTGTCATTCGATTATTAACATTTTACGAGGTTAACGTTTGTACATACGTGTTTTGTCCGTCATCAGAACGGCCGCATCTGAGGTGCATCGCGTTACGTTTTCTTCAAATTTACTGTACTTTACTGCTAAGTTTACTGTAGCTATGTGGGCGCTCAGTTTTTTCTGTCATTTGGCCAAAATCTCATGTTATTAAAAATGAAGTGCTACACCATAGGCTATTTAAGACAGTATTGGCTATGATTCGAGAGCAAATGCTAGACTAAGACACTCTTGTCTACTCCTCAAATACATAAAACATAAGCATTTATACAGTGTTTCTAGAGTAAAGAAAATGCTGGCTTAGTCAAATAACCAGCTCTTTACATTGCAAACAAGCAAAATGGTCAAAACTGCGTGAGGCACTTCATTCATGATAGAAGCGGGGTTAACCGACATTTTAAATGAAGGAAAAGGTCTCCCTGGAGAAGCTTGAGGTTAAGTATCTTGATTGATGACAGCTCAAAGACCTACGACCTTACAGTTACCAGCCCAGGTAATTTACCTCTAGGTTACACCTCCTTATAAATGGACACTTAATCAATGGTGCCTTATGCTTTGATTTAAATGAAGCTAGAGGCAAATGATCCCACATCAGTCTCTTCCTCTCTCCCTCTGGAAGTAGAGGCACACCTGGATGAGCCGTAGAGCATTTGATTATCAGACGTGACTAGACTCCACTCTGCTTGTGCATCGAGCAAATGAGGAGCTTGATTGTCCCATCAGTGTGCGGGAGCCCGCATCATCTCTGATGGCAGTCCACTTCAGTGATCATGAGTGCTGTGTGATGATTTAGGGCAGGGTTCCTCAATTGTTTTTTACCAAGGGCCAAATTCTGCCGACAATACAAAGCCAAGGGCCACCGACCAAAATGTTATGACCTTAATGTTTGCTCTTCTGCTATTATTGTTGTTGTTGTTTTGTTAAAAGAGTCACAAATCACAATATAATTATTCTGATTTTATTCAGATTTTATTTATTATTTTATTTTTCTCATTTGTCTGTTTTATTCAAGCAATTATGAGCATTTTTGTATTCAGATAAAGAAAACTAAAGAACTTTGCATGGTGGATATTAAAAACAAATGAACAAACAACAACTCTGGATCTCCATGTCTGCATGGGAGTCGACTGATCCTGCTCATCACCACACTGGATCTCTTCTCATCAATTTCCCTAAGCAGATTCAATTATTAGACCTACCAGCATTAATATTTTATTGTTCTTACTTGGATCAAACTAAAAGTATTAACTGTCATGTACTCACCATTCAATGAGAGAAGTGACAGCGAGAGGCTGAAGCAATAGCTCTGATGTTAGGGCTATATTCTGTTGTAGCAATTCTGAGACACTGATCAAGATGCACACTGGACAGTCTGTTTCTATCCTGGTTCTTGATGTTGTTCATTATAGAAAACGATGACTCACAGATGTAAGTGGATGGGAACATTGAAAGAAGGAACATTGCAATAATTCTGCAGTTCTTGAATTTAGCTTGAGAAACCACTTTTGTCCAAAAGTCACTCACACTAGCCTCCTTGTGTTGCTCTCTGATCAAGTGAGACTTTGACATTTCCAAAATCTCCAGCTGCAAAGATGCTTCATCCAAGGATGAAACCAGGCGTTTGGCCTCAGCAGTCCATTGTCCATCTGCTGGGACTGAAAATGGCTGTCTTAGGAAGAGGAGGAGTTCACTTGACAGGTTAAAGCTCTGAAATCGTTCTTTGAAATTCTCTGCCAGTCTCATCACAAAGTCGCGCATTAACGGGTCCTCTTGCGCATGGTGTTTCTCGCAGTGCTGTTGTAAATACGGAAAGTGCAGCTTTCTCCCTTGAAGATCCCGCTCAAAAAGGGTCAGCTTTAAACGAAAAGCTTCAACCGCTTCGTACATGTCAGCAATAGTGTGGTTCTTGCCTTGCAATTGCAAATTAAGCTGATTTAGGTGAGACATGATATCGCACAAAAAATGCACGAATGCCATCTCTGTGTTGTCGGTCAAAAACTTCAGAAATGTCTCTGCCTTTTGGCTTTGAAGGCTGCTTAAAAATGAACAAAGTTCATTTTGAAGTTCACACATTCTTTCCAGCACACGGCCCTTGCTCAACCATCGGACATCATTGTGCAGCAATAGATCGTGCCGTTCTGCAGACATTTCCTCCAGCAAGGCTCGGAAAAGGCGATGTTGCAGACCAGAACTCGCGCGAATAAAGTTTACCAGCCTCATCACAGTATCCATTGTCTCTTTTATTTTTCCAGACAATTTGGCGCATAACATCGATTTATGAATAATACAGTGAAATGCTACGAGTTTTGGATTGACAGCAGCTAGCCTGCTTATCAGGCCTCTGTGATGTCCGACCATTGACGGAGCCCCGTCAGTGACAACTGACACAACTTTGCTTAAATCTAATCCATTCTTTTCAAAGAATTGATTCAGTTCGTTAAAAATAATTTCTCCGGTTGTGCGTCCCTGTATTGGCAGCAAACAAAGCAGCTCTTCGCGGAAAACCTTCCCATCAAAAAATCTGACGAACACTGACAGCTGTTCAATGTCGGTTCGGTCGCAAGACGAGTCTATTGCAAGTGACATGACTTCGGCTTTCTTTATGTCGGATAAAAGATTGGACAGACACTCACCCGCCAGTGCCTCTACTCTTCTTGTTGCCGTGCAATCGGATAATGGCACCTTCTGTAATAGCTCCACAACCATTTTTTTCGTTTTCTCATCGTGATTTAAAACTTCATCCACCATGTCAATTGCACAGGTTTTAATTAATTCGGCATCCGTGAACGGCTTTTTGGCCTTTGCCAGGTTCCAAGCCACACGTAAGGATGCTGCGGTGGCATTCTCCTGTATGGACGTGGTTTTATGAATAACATCAACTGATTGCTTGTAAGCTGCTACCAATTGTGTTACCTTCTGTTTGCGACTCTCAGAATGTTCAGGAAAATTGCTGTTAAAATTGCAGTGCAATGAGTTGAAATGGCGTTTGATATTATCAGCCTTACAGACAGCCACGGTCTGCGTGCATAACAAACACGTTGGCTTTGCGTTGTTGTGGTCAGGCAAAATAAAACAAAATTGTTCAGTCCATTCAGATTTGAATCGTCTATTTTCTGTGTCCACTTTTCTTTTCTTAACACTTGCCATTTTCGATGTGCGCGAATGCTGTCAGATACTGCGTTTGAATTTTTACGCCAGTGACGTGCTTACGCTGATGTTACCATGACAACCTTGAAATAAGCGCGGGCCAAACATTTTCCTCTCACGGGCCGGATGTGGCCCGCGGGCCGCCTATTGAGGAACCCTGATTTAGGGGCTGTTTACACCTGGTCGCTTTCTGTGATCGAATAGCTATCTGATCATGAAAAGACCAGGTGTAAATGCCCTCCGAAAAACTTTCAAGATGGATTTAAATCCGATCGCTCAAACTGCTTCAGGAGGTGATTTGAGACGCATTCCTATTCTATTCCTATTCTACAATTGTTTTGCGGAGACACATTTATGTGGCCATGTGTAAATGGAACCATTTTAAGAAATCAGACAGCTATCTGATCAGTAAAAACAGGTGAAGTGACCAGGTGTAAACACATGGAGCATTTTGAAGCGATACATCGCAAAAGGAAGCGCTACTAGTTTTAAAACCCACATTTAGAGAAAAATCAGTTCTCATTTGGCACATTTGCCTGCGTAGCTTCGGAACTCAATCTGAAATGAAAAATAGAAAAGCCATAAAATAGGGAGAAAATGTCACGTTATGTGACTTATTAACCAGCAGTTGAAGATGGACTGGACTGGAAAAAAATGACATAAATCTTTAGAAAAAGCACACAGCACACGTCATGTGCATGACTGGGCCATTGTGGAGTTTGTTGTTGGAGACAGTGGGGGAGAACATGCACAGTTGTGTCCCTTTCTATTCCTGCGGGCACTCAGCACACAAGCAGCACGGCCCAAAGTCAGGACAGCGCAGATAAACGAGTGATTGTGTTCGTCTGAAAAGAGGACAAACATGACTCTGATAGGATGCACTGAGCACTCTGACAGGGACGAATAAAGAGCCCATTCACACTCTTCTAAGAGAATAATAAGTCGCAAGCAGAGAGAGAGAAAGAGACTTATCAGGAGAGAGACAACATCATATAAAGTGGCCTCAAATAGAATTTGAAAACCTAAACCACAGTTACAAACAATTTCAATTACATTAGATACTGTATAAAATATGAAACCAAGTGGCATCTGCAAAAAAATTATGCTAGAGCTTTTTTTTTTTTTACACGCAACTAACCAAACTCTAATCGTAACCCTATAGTAAGTACAGTACATGTAGTTACTTAATGTTTAAAAAATTTGTAGTTTAAAAAAAGCTGTTTGTGATTTTATAGCAATCCTGACTGTGGTAATTCATATATGCAGATAAAATTATGGAGAAGAGCATTTTAACAAGCATATATCCACTCATAAAGCATAAAGATTTTGGTTAAAGAGCTGTTTCAGGTGTCTGGATCGTAGTGAATAGAAACAATAGAATAGTATTCTGTAACAACCAAGTGCCCAGAATCACAAGATAGACAATTACAGCATGCAAATTACATTCATTACTTTTTTTGGAGGGTATTTGTGCTGTTCATGATTTGTATAATTTCTTTTGTCAGCATGAATTGTGGCACTTTTACATCATTATTGGTGAATTATACCTTTTATGCACTAAAAATAAAATTACTTTGAAACAATTTTCCCTCAGAAATTTCTAGTAAATTTCAAAAATAATTACAAACAAAAGGAAAGTACAACATTGAATTAAACATATTTGAAGTAGAAAAATGTAAATAGTATTTTCTTTTAAAACATACTCAAACAACCTTTTTATTCAACTTATTTTACAATCTGTTTTTGTAATTTATGATTACATGTATATTTAAAATAATTAATAAACAATTCATATTAATTATAATTCATATTAATATAATTAATTAATAAAAAACAATATAAATTGTATAATTTTTTATAATTATTTTTATAATATTTTGCTTAGTGTGCCTCTGTTCTTTTTTTATTTGTTTATTAAATGCAACTTGGTTTGATAAATGCAACTACTTTCATACCACTTTTAAGCGTGCCTTTTTAAGTGTCCGGGCACTTTTTGGAAACACTAAAGCTTGATATTACTATACTGTAACTGATGATAATCAAGTAAAAACCCTCAAGTTTGAAGGAGTGAAAATGAGGGCGTCATGGGACAATTGAATATCAAAGCATGAAGAGAATCCGCCCGTCGGGCATGTGCATATTTATAATAGCCATATAATTAAGATGAAGAATGCTCAGTATCTAAGCGTAGATGTAAGACAGTACTGCTCTTTGAGTGTGTGTGTGCATGTGTGTATGACTCCCACACACAGATGCCGCGATAGTTACAGCCAGACTACGTTTTATCTAAAAGAGCACCATTAACCTTGAGAGCAGAGCAACATAATAGACTCTGTGTGGATGTGTGTTCCTGTGTGTGTGTGTGTACCTGGGGGCGGATGACTCTCTCAATATTCCTCAGGGCCGTATCAGGTGAAGGAGGCGAGCAGTCAGGAGTCAGGCCTGTAGAGTCGTCACCATGGTTACCTCGCTCTGCATCACTGACCGACACATGTGAGAAGTGGCCTTCAGAGAGACAAAATAGAGAAAGATATACTGAAATTAAAACTGCTGGATTCATACATTAAAAACAATGGGCTAACTACTAGGACGGAATTGGTCAGATAAATGTATTCCCACCATTGACTTAAAAAGTCATCAGCATAAAGTACGACTTATAGCCGATGCAGCCGGGAAGCAAAAGGGATTATGGAAAGAAACTAAATCATGCAGAAATTCAAAGAATGAACATTCAGCAAGAGCTGGAAAAGACTCTGAAGGAACCCTGTGTCTTCAATGCTAATGACATGGCTGAACACTGAGCTTCTAATGCAGAGCCTTTGCACCATTACCTTTAACACACACTCTGAAAGCCAGTGTAGGACACACACAGAAGTGAACCACCTCATTGTTTTACTGTTTTTATGCCATCATATTTTTTTAAATTATGGTATTTTGTCAATTATTTTCTAAATTATAAGAATATTCTGGGTTATATGTACTATTTTTTGTCAATGTCAGCTTATACTCAGTTACTACAGAAAATAATTTGGACTTGCCCCTCAGTTTTTTATAATTTTTTTTAAAAAAGTACAAAAAGCTATTACAATGGAGAATGGAACGGAAATATATCGGGCAACCACTGCATGTTTACCCAATAAGGCCAATTCACAGTGACCCAACAACACCACCAAATACCAACAAACTCCATCAAATACCAACAGACACCAGCAAACTACAACAAACATCCACAAACTACAACCAACCCCAAGAAACTCCAACAAACATCAACAAACTCCAATCAACACCAAGAAACTCAAACAAGCATCAACAGACTCCAACTGCAAGAAACCCAAACAAACATCAACAAACTCCAACCAACCCAAAGAAACCCAAACACTCCGACCAACTCCACCCCAACAAATACCAACAAACCCCAACAAACTCAAACAAACACTAACAAACTCCAACAAAACCCAACAAACTCAAACAAACACTAACAAACTCCAACAAACCCCAAGAAACTCAAACAAACACTAACGAACTCCAACCAACCCCAAGAAGCTCAAACAAACATCAACAGACTCTAACCAACCCCAAGAAACCCAAACAAACATGAACAAACTCCAACCAACCCCAACAAACTCCAATACACACCAACAAATACCAACAAACTACAACAAACTCAAACAAACACTAACAAACTCCAACAAAACCCAACAAACTCAAACAAACACTAACAAACTCCAACAAACCCCAAGAAACTCAAACAAACACTAACGAACTCCAACCAACCCCAAGAAGCTCAAACAAACATCAACAGACTCTAACCAACCCCAAGAAACCCAAACAAACATGAACAAACTCCAACCAACCCCAACAAACTCCAATACACACCAACAAACTCCAACCAACTCTTCCCCAACAAACTCCAACAAATACCAACAAACTCCAACCAACCCCAAGAAGCTCAAAAAAACATTAACAAACTCCAACCAACCCCAACAAACTCCAATCCACACCAACAATTACCAACAAACTTCGACCAACTCCTCCCTAAGAAACTCAAACAAACATCAAAAAACTCCAACACTCCAAAAACGTATCATGGTTTCCACAAAAAAAAATTAAGGATCACAACTGTTTTCAACATTAATAATAATAAATGTTTCTTGAGCACCAAATCAGCATATTTAAGACTGGAGTAATGATGCCGAAAATTCAGCTTTGCCATCACAGGAATAAATTATATTATTATATTATTATTTTTAAATATATTAAAACATAATATCATTCATTTAAATTGCAATAATATTTCACAATATTACATAATTTCACATTATTATCA
The DNA here is from genome assembly GCF_963993115.1 of Abramis brama. NCBI lineage: Eukaryota > Metazoa > Chordata > Actinopteri > Cypriniformes > Leuciscidae > Abramis > Abramis brama. The sequence goes on along the minus strand of NC_139966.1, from coordinate 43,672,515 downwards.
TTATTATTAATAATAATAATATAATTTAATATAAAAAAATGTATTGTACCTTTGATAAAAAAAAATGCAGCCTTGGTGAGCATAAAAACTAAAATCTTACTTGACCTCAAACTTTTGAACATTAATGTATAATCAGCCATACTGGTAAAAGATGATTAAAAAAAAAAGTTTTTGGTTTGTGTATTCTGAAAAAGATACAAAATCATTTTTGTGTACTGGGAAAACTTGAATGTGTAAGACTTACGGTGTCATTCGCTTACAGTTATTTTAGCTGTACAAAAAAAGTCTGTTATGCTGCTTTATACAGCAAACTTGTATTTGTTATCAAGGTATTTGAAGTATCTTGAATATGGAAGTCATTTAGTAGCATGGTATCTATCAAAGCACCATGGTTTTACCTTCTGACACCATCAATGTATACCATTGTACCACTATTGTATCGCTTTTTTAAGGGAAGCTTGACTTCTGTTGTTATACATAAAAAAACATAAAAAAATATTATTCTTATTATTATTATTATTAGTAGTAGTAGTAACAAGATCTCTCATCCCTAAGATCAGTACATCTTTCTGTGTGTGCTTATGTATGTGTGTTTTGGTTTCAAGCCATATAATTAAAAAATAGCACATGTACTGTATATACATTCACACACACGCTGCAGTGTAGGAGTGGGATCACGTTATGGTCTGAGCAGATTTCCCCAGAGTAGGATCACTCTCTGTGAATGAGGGATGAAACAGAGGAAAAGAGAAAGAAAGAGAGCAGAACGAGGTAAAGGGTAGGTTACATCTGACTCCTCCACCAAATTACTGAGAAAAACCCTTCCCATCAATCACAAACACGCCCATACTACAGAAAGCCATGCTGTTCAGAAACGGTAACTCCATCCCTGCATTCTCTGTCTCTCCAGCTCTGCATGAAGGAATGCGGAAAACAGTATGGGATGATTATGTTGGCTCTAAATGAGTGACTACCAAGTGAGTCAACAAGCCCTACGGCATCCATCCGGACAAAATCAGAGACTGCATATGTTTATTCAACACCCTCCTCATCTTCCTTTCCTTCTGTTTTTCAAATCTGCTGATTGCCAACTCAAAGGCAGGAGATGAGTAACAAGGTTTGCCATAGTCAAACAAATGAAAAGCGTCATCTTTTCCCCCTGCATTCCACAGGAAAAAATAAACAAGCAGGTAATTAGGCAATAAAACAAATAAAATCCAGGCAGCATGCATTTATGTTTACTTAGTTATACATCAAGGACAAAATAGTCCCCAAAAGTGAGCTAAATCTGATAAAACCTCACTTTGGGCACGTGAGGTTTGGGCACCTCATCTCAAATGGGGAAAAAAAGATTCATCCATGTAGTAAATCTTCATCTTCACCTTTATCATCAAGGTCATTCCAACCTTTATTTTTCTACCACTGAGCACAAAGGAAAATAAATGAAATATTATTTTCCATGCAATTATTAAAGAGAATGAGAGCATTCAATCTTCCAAAATATTGCAAAAGCATCATATAAATTTCATAAAAGTGGTTCTTATTATAGTTTAGTAGGCCATACTATAGATATGTGATGACAGACTGAAATTTAAGTCATTCGCTGAACATCTTCCCCTCCAGTGAGCTGTTAACCAATGACAACAAAGTATTGATTAAATGAGTCAATGAAGTAGTGAAGCAGAACAATCAGTTCAAGTGAATGAATCCGACCATCCTTGTAAAGTGTTTAGTGAACTGATTCTCATGATTCTCATGAACTCTCATGGTGAAAGGAGAGCTGGGATTTTAAGTAAATGTTACTCATATTTCCATCCACTTGTCACGCAAAACTATATGGCTTCAGAAGACATTAAAGGTAGGGTAGGCAATTTCAGAGAGGTTAGCAATAACAAACTAGCTTTGATCCCATCCTCCCTTCAGAGCAATCTCCAAAGCAATACCTCCTACAAAACACATGAACGCGCAGAGCAGAGTCTGTGTTCAAATTACCCTATGTCTCAAAGAACATTACTATAACAATGAACGCAAACAACTTAAAGAGAGCTGACTTGTACCACCTGACTGCTGCAGTTATATTTCAGCGTTGATAGTGTTGCCAGCGTTGATAAATCTGTGTCTGAAACGCTTGATAGTCTCAGTATTCATTCACTTCCAGTATACTAAAAAGAGCCAAGATATATATTTTTTATTTCACCTTGTGTTTCAAGGAAGAGAGTATATTTGGGTTACATACATATTTAAAGCACCCTGATGACGAGTTAACAAGTTGTACTCATTAAGTAAACTACTGTAGGTAAATGTCTGGAAAAAACAGTGACAGAAACCATCCGATGCTGTGACTATCATTTAAACAGTTCTTGGGTAATCATAGATCATGCTTGATCGTGTTTGTTCCAGACTTTGCACACATCTGAAACATTAGCATGTTTCACAATAAAATCACCACTGTAGATTAGAGATAACACTCACTTTTGCTGAATATTTATGACTGCACCTCACTGACACGAAAGTGTGTTAATAAACAAATGTCATTACACATTAGCAGCCTTAACACTATAAGTCTTAACACATTAGGTTTATGTAATTGATAAAAAGATATTCTGTATCCATAGTGAACGCTGAGCAGACATATGAATGCTATTAAGTCTGTTGGGTCCACATGGACACACTTCTATACGCAGATCTTTTTTTTTCCCCTCACACACACCACTGTCATGAATACTGACAAGCTCCATTCCTCTGGTATGCAAATGATGCCAGAATATTCATGAACCACTAAACTGAGCGGCGTTAATAATTGAAACAAAATGGCAGACTCGATTGTTGCTTGCACACGCATTTATATTTGTACTTTCTTTGTTGACGCCTGTCAGCGGACCGCTTAAAACGATGCTCGCGGTGGATCAAAACACTCGTCCTCGTCGGGGGATAGTACGTGTGCGAGTGTAAAAAGAGAGAACCTGACGGAGCTGGTGGGAAAGACTGTGACTCTGTCAAAACTGCTCGCAGCTGTTTTTGCGATAACAGCGGGTAGCTCTGTGACTGTGGTAGGAAGCTCAGTGGGGCTTGACCCTTTTGGTAATGGGCAGGAAGCAGGGGATGAATTTAACTTGTGTTTTACTCTTTCAGCCATTAGCCATTAACCTCTCTGAGCTGTGATACTGAGAGAGAAATGAGGCATGTAGGAGCCATGGGAACACAGAGACTCTGTTTCACAAGATTAGCAGGCCTTTACTCCGGCAGCACACAAATATAAATATATGCAGACATATTATTATATTAGATTATTATATTATGTACAGTTTTGAAGGCACAACTTCCAAATGTAGTGATGAAACTGCTATTGATTGTAGTACTATTTTGTAAATTTGTATTTATGTTTTTTTTTTTTTTTAAGTACATTGTACTTATGCCCATGTTGTCTTTGCTAAACCCACCACACTGGTCAAAATGAAATTAAATTAGAATATAAATTAAATAACTGATATTGTATTTGTGACTGCTTCTTTCATAACACCACACTAGTCAAAGTATTGAAGCATTGAATAGAAACAAGGTATTTCTTATTATATTTGGACAAATGCCTAACCCTTAAATGCATGAATGTTTCATCATTACATATTCGGGTCTTTAGCGACCCGGATCTATATCTAACATGGATGAATCTCTACCTGTCGCGATAATATAAAACTCTCCTGATATTAGAGTAGCAATTACAGAAGAATAAAATCAAGCATATTTTGTTATCTTTTGGAGATTGGAAGGGTTCAGTTTGAGTAGATGTTTTATACCATCATCAGTCCCAGCTCATTTGCCAGTGCATTCAGCATCTGGCTCATATTCGCAATCTCAAACATATTCTCAAAACTATCATTTTCAACATCTTCAAAATCAATATTTTAAACGCTGACAGCTTCTTCACCAGATCCACCATCAAGTGACAGTGACGCTAATATTTAATTGCGTTCAGTACTTGCTTTAATGTAAAAAAGAGCCATTTCAAGTTTTGCTGATGATATTTCCTATTCTTTTGTTTTCTGCCTGCGGTAACTTGAGTGCGATAACATCATTTCATCTTTGTATATTAGACATTGTCACCTTGTGGAATAAAGGTGAATTGCACTTATTCAGTCATCAAAGAATTCAATTATTGTATATACTTATAATATACTTAAACCGTTACACACCTCGGGTCGTTAACGACCCCATACAATTTTTACAAAAAATAAATGAGAAAACAGGCATTCTTTTATATATTTTTTCTTATTATACTGTTTATAATGAATTGATTGAGGAATACTAAGAAGGTTGATGACTAACTTTAAAAAGTGAATGAGGAGGAGGAGGGTGGTGAATGACGTCCCGGGTCACTAAAGACCTTAGGTATGCGTTTAAGGGTTAAAAGAAAAACAGACAGATATGATTTGCTTTAGTATGGTAATGATGGACCGGAGCCAGCTGAACTAATCTGAGGTCACATCTGGGAAAAAACAGGAGTCTTACATTTGGCTCATCACATGTGTCCATAATTGAACACGGCTAACTCATTTAAGTAAAAAAAAAAGAAGAGAGGACAAACAGACAGAAGATAGGGACAGAGACGAGATAAATAAACAGGAAAAGACGCATAAAAGCAGCTGTAACAAGACTTATGCTGAGCCACGTCTTGACTCTTTCCACCTAAATCCTGTTTTTGACAAGCTGTCACTAAATAAATCCTCAAGAAATCCCACACAATCTGACCGTGAAACACAACACAATATTATTGCAAAGAACAAAAACTGACTGGAAACAGTTACACTTATGTTGACAAGTAACTAGATAGCAGAATACTGAACTGACTAGTTTTCTGTTGCTGTGTTTATTGAAAGTCATAAAAGTTAAATGACCTTCTTCCACGATCTTTTAATTTGTAAACTTGAATCGTTTAGTATTCTGCTTGTGAGTAGCTCTTAACAAAGATTTCACAACCGCTTGGTTGGTTGCAAGTCATTTTTTACAATTCATGGTTAACATTCAGGATATGACCTAGATAGCTGAACTATGAAGACATATTTCTCTTTCTCTATTCATTTAGTAAACGTCTTCAGCATATTTATTATATTAAACACTAAACGCAATACATTTCAAGGAGGTGATTTACACAAAAATACTTTAATAACAAGACATTACTTTTTTCAAATGCAATGGACATTAAACTGTGATATTTAAAAGTCAGAAAGTTAAACTTAATTTGAGGTCTACCTGAAATCAAAATATAACCATAAATGTGTCTCTTTTTTCCCCCCAAGACCATGATTAATGTGATAAGCCATCATAACTGTGATGTGTGAGCATCTCTGTTTATTGTGGGATATATGGATGTGAGTGTTTTGATTGGTCCAGTGCAATCCTGCAGCATGAAACTGCAGTGTTGACTATAATCAGGCAGAGAACAGTCCTGTAAAAGCTGTGATTTCATGCTTGTGGAGATAGCTTGAGGGGGGCCAAAAATAGAGCTGGTCAAAATCCACAAATACCCGCACAAACACAAACAGAGGGTTAAAGTACAGTAACACAGGAAATAGTAGAACACACACACATACATCAGTCCCGCCAGACTGTGCAGCTGCATTAATAGAGTCATCTGGGAGATGAACATCAGGTGTGAATCACAGGCCTATAGGCAACACTGTTCACTGCGTCTCAACGACAACTTGAATGTGACTCACCAACCTCTCTGGGTAAGGCTAAAGCGGTTTCCACGACAACCCTAACGCTTACTGCAGGAATGATGCCAGAGGAAAGTACTGCGGCAGGGGCCGGAGCATCCCAGGACTACAGGCATCGACCTAAACGCCTCGAGGCGCCATGGGACCTAATGTTCTGTGTTTGTCAAATCAATACAGCATGGACAGTGTTCTGTGAAGTATTTATAATATAATACAATATAAAATAATATACTGAAATATAATAAGAAAAGTAATGATTTGGGAGCAATTGGGAATTGATTGGATTGTGAAGCATTTACTATTGTGATACTATTTTATTTAATAATAATAATAATAATAATTAGGGATGTCCCGAGTCGATCTCAAGGATTGGTATCGGGGCCGATTTAGCATTTTTTAACTGATCGGTCTCGGCTATCCTAAACCCGCTCCTTTATTTTACGTCAGCTGTCACGCAGGTGTTGTGCGGTAGGTGGCAGTATGCATCTTCAAGTGGATTTGCCAACCGCCATTAAAAGGAGAAGAAGAAGCTCAATGTGCACGCATGAATGAGATCTGTTCCAGCGCACCACACACCCACACTCAAGCTTCTATTATTTGATGCACACTTTTGTAACGAATCACTCAAAAAGTCATTTATTTACGGTTTATATGTATCTGCTGTCAGACTGTCTGAGACGTCTTTGGCATAACACGTTGCTATATGGGTTTTGTCTTGCTTTGGACTTGACTGACAGACTGGCATTCTGACACGAGTGTCATGCTTTCTAACCTTCAGTCCACTTTTTTCCCTTTAAAAAAAATAATTTATTATGCTTATTGTACTTCTAAAATACAAGAAGTTTATATCAGTAGTTGTGAACACACAGTCTGTTTACAATATCTACCATTGTACCATTGGTTCGGTGCATGCAGTCAGTCATTGCACTCCAATCCAGAAGGAGGCGCACGCGGTAAAATGCCGCTAAGTGGAACAAACTGTAATTTTCACTACTGTCTGTTCAAAATAAATGAAAAGAAACCTAGCATTGGGGATTTGTTGCTTTTCCTGTTGTACCGAACTTGAACCGTGACCCCAAAACCGAGGTACAGTACGTACTGAACTGTGACTTCTGTGTACCGTTACACCCCTAACCCTTGCCCCTGAGAAACTCTCTGCATAGCCCTGTATATTACTTTTATTACAATTATTATAATAATTATAATATAAAATATTAATTAATTATAAAAATAATTATATTATTATTATTATTATTATTATTAAGTAATATACTGTATATACATTTTTATGAACATTTCACAATCCAATCAATTCCCAATGGATACAAAGTCCTGCCCATTTTTCCTTACTGAGTATCTTGTTTGACATGAAAATTCATCATATAGAAGAAAAATGTACTGCTAATGCTTTATATTGACTTACTGAGGTGTACAAAGTATTTTTCTGATAGGTATAAACTGAGTTAGTGCATGTGGAGATTATTTACATCAATTATCTATTGATTGATTTTTTGCTAGTTTTCATTGATTAGAAGTTACCAACCGTTGCGAGGACAGGCGTTGTGGAGTTGGATGTCAAGAGAGCAAGGTTTGCGTGTGACAGCTGTAGCCACTGACTCGTAAGGGTTGTCCTCATCCTCTGGTAAAAACACGTCCAGTGATGGAGAATGGGCAATTTCACCACATCGCTTGTCCTGCACAAACAACATGACAGAAACCAGAGCCTTTAGACAGACAGATAAATAGACAGACAGACTAGATACTGTAGATAGATAGATAGATAGATAGACATATCATCTGAAAAACGCAACTTTGTTCAAGTGTAAAAAAGACAGTCTGCATCCAATTGAGAGTTTCTCCCCATGAAGACAGACTGTTCTGTCTCACGGGCACAATGACAGGGATAAACAGCCACCCATGACACCCTGCTCCATCATCTTCAGTGAAACATTGCCATCACCTCCTGCTGCCTGTTTGTCTTTATGGGTGCAACACGGCAGGCGTGTGAGGGCAACCATCCCTCAAAGTAAACATAGCACAGGCCCCCATTGTCATCGCACTTATTTCCCATGAACCCCATCGATTTCTTCTCAGATGACTATTACTCTACCTGTCAGTCCCAAATCCTGCATCACCCAGAAAGCATTAGACACATCCATCATGCACTGGGCACAGGGGAAGGATGATTTATCACATGGGATTGAAAGAAAGACCTTTGTCTCCCTCTCTCTGTCTCTCTTCTGATGTATCTATGATACAGCTGTTCAGTTAATTCCATATAGACACTCAAGATCAGATCTTGGTTAAGAGTAAATTAAATCCTTCCAACATTCACTCTCCATACACACTCAGACGGAACTGAGGAACTGTTCACTGTTCACCCTCCAGGAACTGAGTTTAACACCTGTGTGCTAGGGTGTTTGCAGGGTGGTTACTGTAGTCGCCTTCTCACAACTAGCTTTTTGTTTTTACGTTTTCTGTATGTGAGTGGTACTTTCACTTGTAAAAGTCACCTCCATGATGCAATGGTGTTCTGGGTGGTTGCAAATGTGTTGTTATGCAGTGGCTAGGGTGTTCTGGGTTAGCTAGATCAGCTAGATTTTGCATTTTTACAAGTGGCATTACTAGATGATTGTGAGTGATGCTCGCCCATGCAAAAGTTGCCTCTATGATGGCAGATTGCTGTGGGTAGTTGCTAGGGCATTGCTACGGTGTAGGTTGTTTGCTAGGTCGCTACTATGGTGTTCAGTGTGGTTACTAGAGTGGTCTGGTTTGTTACCAGGACATTTCTAGGTGACTGTGAGCGGTGTTTGCCCATTTAGAAGTCATCTCCATAATGCTAAGTTGTTTGTTATGGGTGGTTGCTAGGGTGTTGCTAGAGCGTTCAGGGTGGTTAATGTAGTTGCTATCTCATAACTAGCTTTTTTGTACATTTTCTGTATGTGTGTATGTAGTGCTTTCCCTTGTAAAAGTTACTTCCACAACGCTAGAGAGTTCTGGGTGGTTTCAAGGGTGTTGCTAGAGGGTTCTGTGTGGTTAATGTAGTTGATATCTCATAACTAGCTTCCTTTGTAAGTTTTCTGTATGTGCGTGTGTGATGCTTTCCTTTGTAAAAGTTACTTCCACAATGCTAGAGTGGTAGAATTTGTTGTTCATTCTGAAGCCATTATCTGTGCCTTTCCAAATAAGGTATTCGGTCACATCCCTTACTAGGGTTTTCACTGTGTTTACTAGGCTGTTGCTAGTAGGTGGTTACTAGAGAATTGCTACTGTAGGTGATTGTAAGTGGTGCTTGCCCGAAGTCATCTCCATAATGCTAGGGAATTTGCTATGGATGCTTGCCAGGGTGTTACTAGGGTGTTCTGGGTGGTTACTGTGGTTGCTGTTTCATAATTAGATTTTTAACATTTTCTGAAAATGTTGCTTACAAAATTCGCCTCAACGACACAACGGGTGTTCTGGGTGGTGGTTAGGTGGTTGCTTACTGGTCGAAAACAAAAAGTCCACCCGCAAGTTACATACTGAAGTTCAAAACCTATGGTTAGGATTGTGCCTTAGCAAATATTCATCTCATTGATCACATCAATTGTAAACGTTCTATTCTTTTCCCACTTCCTCTAATGATTGTTTTCCCCTCTCTTTTCAATTTAGCCACACTGAATAAAGCTCCAGTCAGAAAGCACAGAGGCCCTCCAGAGAGCCACATGGAGAAATCAACAGAGAAAATAATAGAGAGGCGAGAAAGAGAGAAAGACGGAGATAGATCAAAGCTGCGTTTTACAAGAACTTATACTTTTGGACTTTCTGTGTCAGTTTTAGTAGCGTGATGGGGCGGGGCAGAGGAGTCAGGCACACGCCGAGGAAAATACTGAGAGAGCAGGAAAGAGGGGAAATGCAGGCTTTGAATCAGTGGTTTCCTGCATCGTACGCTAGCTAGCACACGCTTGCACAGGAAACTACCCACTGGCAGAATAGAACGAGAAAAAACTACAGCAAAGTTGTGGATGGCAATCGTCCTCCGCTGAAGTTAGTTATACTGCTGGTGAAATAATATGACTATACAACATATTTTTTGCTAAACTAACCCTTATCCTGGAAGAAAACTTTAAGTGGTTTTAAAAAAACTAAAATGTAATAAATGAATAATTAATAAATATATGTAATAAACAAACAACCAAATAAATGAATAAATATAAGTAATATCATAAATAATAATAATCATGATTAGTAAAAATAAACATTAATAAAATAAAATAATTCAATATATAATTCATTTTTTTTTTTAAAACCTGTTTTGTCAGATTAAGATCTCTTCTAAGAACAATTTTGTCTCAAATCTATAAGCACATACACACACAAGAGTATACAGTACACACTTAAGTTAAAGAAGTTCAGTACCTGTTTATCTCTAGCAGATCCTGATTTCTTCACTGAATTTCAACTCTTCAGCGTAGGACCAAAACGACCTCGCAGCGCCTGACTGTCCGAGCACACTACAACTCTTGTTCTCTTTCTCTATCTCTCTCTGACAGCAGAGACAGGAACTTCATTTTTTTTTCTCTCTCAGAAAAGGAAGACTACACAACAAACAGAAACGGTTAAAGTCAGCAATTAGCATGCTGATATAGAGCTGCAGTTGCTGGACTCGGATTCAAATAGGAAATCTGCCCGGACGTCCCTCAGTCACGTCTACAATCTTCAGCCGCACATGTGACTGGGGCCTGACAGACTTTACTGCCAGCTTAACTCTTGTCTTCCTCCCTTTCTCATTCTCTTCTTTAATCAGCTCGTTTCGCTTTATTCCCTTTGGTTTTCTTCACATTTATCCAGAGTTCTGTCACTTCTGTCTCTTGCTATTTTCTCAGTTGATACAGTATCTGATCTGGATGGCCACTGTCATTTCCTGTGCTTTTCTAATCTGAGCTCTGCATATTTTGGAGGAGGACCCCACAGCATAAAAGGCCCTCAGAGACCTTCTCAGAACAGATAGAAGGATTGATATAAAGCAAGAGAGGGAAGATATGTTTGGTCATGTGCTTTAGAGGAGGGATTTGCATGCAGAGATGATACCAGTGGTGGGAAGGAAGGCTTACACAATTTTGTTGCAATATGCTTCACAGCGAGGCTTCATTATAAACTGAACAAACAATAAGCGGGCACTACAAATAAATAACATCAGCAAGATAAAGTAGCCTGTTCAAGAATTTTCTCACTAAAAGACTTCCAACCAAAATAATCTCATTCTGCCTGATATATAACGGACTTAGTGCAGGAGATGATAGAAAGAGAGAGAAAACAGAGAGTTGGAGAAAGAGAATAAAGCATGAAAAGGGAAAATTAGCAAATTAAAGTGGCAATGATTTCAGACTTTCATAAAAATGCCTGACTACAGTCATTACCTTCTTCTATTAAACACCTTTGCAGATTTAGCACCTGCTCCCAATGTAACTATGAACTCTGTGATACACTTTTGCTTCAGCACACCGGATGAGGTACATCTGCAGGTCAAACCCCAAAAGCTGAGAGAACTAGATGTTTTATGCGATTTAAAGGCCTGAAGGCTTTGTTTAGTCAGTGAATGCTAACAAATATGATCCAGAATTAACCTTTTGCCACACGTTAATGCTAATTGGATTGAGAACATCGACTGTTACATAAAACAGTATTTTGCATTGTTTAATTGAAAATGAATCTATATTGTCGCTTGAAAAATTATTTTCCCAAGTATATTTGTGGCAAACAGCACAGACTATTATTATTCCTAGCATCAAACATCTCTTTGTAAAACACTATTTGTCACGAAAACCATTCAAACGTCAAGGTCCATCATTATGTTGTTCCTGTGTTTTTCAGGAAAAGTCCTGGAGTTATAGCAATAAAAGAAAAAAACAAGTTTGGGCTTTCTGGCAGACCTAATTAAATGACTTGAGTATGGCAGGTCTTTCATGTTTTGATGTATTTCCTACAAAATCAGGAAATCAGGGAATCAGGAAAATACATAATTGAAGGGATAAACAACAGCCAATAAGCTTTAAGTGCATTAATTGCATTAATTGTGAACTTTTGAAATGGCTTCAACACTAAGAGTCATGGACTGAAAATAAAATAAAATAAAATAAAATAAAATAAAATAAAATAAAATAAAATTAAATTAAATTAAAATAAATTAAAAAAATAAAAATTAAATTAAATTAAATTAAATTAAATTAAATTAAATTAAATTAAATTAAATTAAATTAAATTAAATTAAGCCATATGCATGGCTTCAAAGCTACAGTAACAGGCATGGATTAAAATACACAATTTTGATTTTGGTTTAAGTTAAATTTTCCTCTGAGGTAAAAGAATCTCTTTGATTAATTTAGCTAAAACTAAATTTTGGAACTAGGGGTGGGGCATCCTCGTTGTAGAGATCCTCTGATTGGACAAAAATTTGTCTGGTGCAGGATGAGTCATCAACAGTTGTATTCTGTTTTCCCAGAAGGGAAACAGGCATTAACTTTTATAAGTTAACTAAACTTTTAAAGAGAGAGAGTGACGAGCAAGTGACAATATGGGAAACAGGCAAAAAGCATGACAAATTAGGAAAAAACTCAACCACACACACTCTGAGCAGATAGTCCATAAAGGGCCGGCAGGCAGACCGGAGGCATTTTGAGCTTTGAGTCCTCCTGAGAGCTTTATTATGCAGGAAAAACCGTCATCACCTTATCATGCACATCCTGTACAGTCTAGGAGAAGTTAACATTCATTAGTTGCCCTAATTATCTCTCAGCACCTAGGAGGAAGTGCGAAAACCTTCTCGGTAGATGAAGCCACAGTCGGGGTTCTGAGATTTTAAACATGAGTCACGGATATACAAAAAGAGATTATGCCACACTGTGGGAGAGGAGGAGGAGGACGATGAAGATTAAAACAAATATGACGGAGGAAACATTTAATGCAATCACTCGAGGGATCCTGCTGCTTTGGAATAACTACAGTCAAGGCTTTCCTTTTTATTTATACGGTATAACAAAAGCGCCAGCGTGAGTAATCCGAAAGCTTAACAACGATGATTTCCAACATGGAGAGTCAGAGACCGTGTAAATGCTCACCAAGAACAGCAGAGGTAATGATGGTGGTCGTTCATTCAGTTTTAATGCCACACAAAATTGGTATCAAGAGAACTGCACAAACATAAATAGGAACGAAGCATATGAGAAAATGGCATTGTGTCTTGTCGCTTGGTGGTAAATAACTTTTATTACTGAAATCACTCCTAAAACAAGTTTATGTGTTTTATAAATCATCCACTAATAAGAAGTTCATGTTGAATCCAGCTTTATGAAGGCTGTATATTTATATGCAGTAAAGCCTGTTCTCACTCAATCTCCTGTATATGGCTTTAAACGGCTCATAAAATACAACCAGTCGTTTAGGATTCTTATCCCATCACTGTTTTCAGAGTGATCTATTAAACACAGGGAGCGGCTCCTAAATCACACTGGGCAGTTAGTGAGACCATAGGGACATAAGTTTCCTCTAATACAAGCTCACACACACATACATGTATAACGCCAATCTGCTCGATTAAAATGGACAATACACATGAAAAACTACACTTCCCATAGCACTTCATTAGCTGTAATTAGTGGCTTTTGTAAGAGCACAAAGTCATTGGGCTGGACAAGACCAACCAAATTCAGCAATGAAATGCCAGAATTTAGCCATAATCCATGCTGTATGCAAACTGAGGATAACAATAAATGAAATTATCTGAACAACAAAAAGCAACCTCAGAATAAAACCACCAGTTAATCATTTTATAGATATGTATAGGTCGGTAAGATATAACTAATTTATACAACTGACAACTTTAATATATTTTAAAATGTCATTATTCTTGTAATGCTGAATTTCAGCATCATTACTCAGTGTTACATTATCCTTCAGAAATCATTCTAATATGATGATTTACTGCTCAAGAAACATTTATTATTATTATCAAAGTTGAAAACACTATAAATGTATTTCTGCCTAATATTTTTGTGGAAATTACGATACATTTTTATGAGGATTTTTTAATGAATAGAAATTTCAATAGAACAGCATTTACTGTATTTGAAATCAAAGTATCTTGGAACATTATAACAGTGTATTTACTGTCACTTTTGATCATTTTAATGCGTCCTTACTTAAGAAAAATAATCTTACTGACCCCAAACTTTTTTAACTGTAATGTATATAAAAAATGTATTATAGAAATGTACTGTAAAATAAGAATGCTTATTATTGTAAGCATAAGATAACATTGCCTATAATTTGCTCTCTAAGAAATACTTTCTTCATGAAGAACAAACAAAATCCCAAAGCCTAAAAAATGTGGTGTATTAAAGAAAAACAAAAAAACATTCATAAATCTTTAGCATAAAGTGTGTTTCAACCCCCCACACACCACTTTTTAGTCATTTACAGTTCAATTATATTGTAGTCCTAATCTAAAACGGGTCGTATCCCAGGGAGCGAAAACAATCTGAAAATGTCACAAAAGAATATCTGTTTGTAAACAGTAATTTCATCTGCAGAGAAAAACATTGCAAAGCAGATGCTACAGATGGGAGCGCTTCCTCTGGTCTGAAATCACAAGACATTTTCAGCATAAACATGAAAAGCATGTTTGCTGACTGCAGCACTTGGATTAGAAGCGGGGGGGTGGGGGGTTGGGGGGGCAGTGCAAACCATAGAAAACAAACAACACAAATGCACAGGCCCAGATTTTATATATGCAAATGTATGACGTAACAGGAAAAACAAAAACAAGAATGGATAGAAAAATAATAAAAGGGAGGCAGAGGAATGCTGGAGAGCAGCTTGAATGAGAAAGCAGATGCTGATACCCAGTGTCTCTCTCTCTCTGTCTCCGGATGTTTTCTCTGGATGTTATTGCGCAGTGCTGTGACGCACCTGTTTTGATGGAGACTCAGATCTGTCAATTGAGAAGTGGGTGGATATCCCACGCCTTGCACTTTATGAATTCTGTGTCTCCTAGCAACTACGAGAACCCTTCAGAATCCGTGTGCATCTCTCTCCCTGCGGAGGAGAGCCAGTGACGGAGTTCAGGATTGGTTTGCGGGTGCAGAAGTATGACTCGCAGTCCAAGGAACCCCAACTTGGAGCTTGAGTCTCCCCTCCCCCACCTTCACTATCCCTGTTTCCATGGTAGCGGTAGGTCTCCTCACATGGCGCAGGTGGGCGGATCAGCGTGTGACACGGTTACACTTCCTGTGGGATAATTAGACTTCCTGTCTGAGGGATGGGAATCCCTCTTGCTAATTCTGGCATTATGAAAGCATCCTAAACATCAATCCACTCAACATTTCCACATTTATCTTTTCATCCACAATCAGAATTTAAGATAAAAAAAGTCTTTGAAGATCTTCGCGGTTAGTTGGCTAAGATTCCCATAACAACATGCCATGACTTACATACCTGATTCATCTTGCATTTTGCCATGAGAATGACTATAAATCAATATGAATATAAAACTTTACAATGGGGTCCACTTTAATTCCCATTTAGGGGTCCACCTTTTTTGTGAAAGAAATTAAAATAAAATGTTAAACAAAAAAAACAAAAAAACAAAAAATGCATCATAAAGTATGCTAATACATTAAATATAAGTAATAAATAAATTATTATTAATAGTATTAATATAAAAATAAAAAATTATATTTTTAAAATAAGAAATATAAATCAGTTCATAATTACTGATTTAGATTTTTTTTTAAATATAATTTCTATTTTTTTAAATATATTTTAATATTTTATTGATTTATTTATTGCATTTACATAAAAATATAGAAGTTAAGAATGCATCATAAAGCATGTAAATCTATAAAATAAATAGGAATAAATTAAATAAGAAAAAATTATAAATGAATAAAAAAATTGACTGATTGATTTCAGTGACTACTTTATGACCAATGTTAGGGAAAGTTACTTTTAAAAGTAATGTTACGTTAATTCTCCATTACTTTTTCCTCACCTAGGTTGAACTTGGGTTGAACTTGCTTGTTTGTTTTTAATAACAGAAAAAATTATATTTTTGGCAAATGTAAAGGCCCTTTCACACCAAAAGTTAAATAAATACGTCTGTACAGTAACTTTTTCAGCTGTGCTGCAATTCTGGATTGCAGAAGAATAGAAAACAGGAGGAGAAAATTCAACACTCTTACACTCTTATTTACACACAGAAAAAAAAGAAAATTTAAACACAAATGTGATGTTTAGCTAAAGTCATTTTTGCTTTTTCAAATGGTTGAATTGGATCATCAAAGATCATCAACAAAAACACTAGATAATAAAGTGAAATTAAATACATAAAGTATATTTGTGTATTTAACATTTAATTATTGTAGGTTTGCGTAATAGAAATAAACTTTGCATTTTGAGGTTAAGTGAATTTGTTTTTGTGCAAGTGAGATGAGTATGCTCACATTTAATCTAGAACAATACAATATCCATCATGTTCACACAACGCCTCTGCACTTACACCCGATTTCTCTCAACATGGAGACAGGAGAGATGTCAGTCAATAAATGAGAAAACAAAATAAATTCTGTTACTTATTTGAAAAAGTAACTTTACTAGTTACTTGAAAAAAGTAATCCGATTACATAACTCGCGTTACTTCTAATTACCCCAAACGTGATTGATACATTTATTTCTTTTAAAAATCCTTTATCCACTAAAGAGTCTGTGGCAGCATAGTAAAGAAAGGACGTGTGATACTGTGTGTACCTGAGAAAAGCCCAGGTTTCTGCAGCCGTTGCAGGGAGTGAGCGCCTCCCACAGGCCTGATGGTCCGCAGCTCTTTTCCTCCTCTTCCATCGCCGGGGGCAACGGGGGTGTGGGACGCTACAGCCAGGTGGAGAGAGATACATACAGTTACATACAGTACACACACGATCTCAGCTCATGCCAACATAACATGCCGGATATATGCTGTTGCCTTTGTGGTGGAGAAGGGAAAGAAGGGAGGGGCTTGCTTTACCAATTGAACCAATCATATTGATACAAGGTGACATGTTAGTCACGCTGATCTTATTTTGATGTGTCTGTCTTTATCTATAAAACCTGATGTATTCTTCAGCTTGGGTGAGATTCTCTGAGAACTGCTCGAGTACTCTCCCGGCCGTGATTAAAGAATTTAAAGGACATTTGCTGAAGTCTGTCTGTTCATTTCTGCTGCGCAGCAGGTGAGTTAGTTTAGAGAGGTAGACTATATATTAAATGTCGATTGGAGACGTTAGGAAACGTCGATTGGAGACGACCCATGGAACGTCGATTGGAAATGACCCAGGTAGACTATATATTAAACGTCGATTGGAGACATTAGGGAACGTTGATTGGAGACGACCCAGGTAGACTTAGAGTAGGACTTTAGAGTAGTAAAAATCTACCACACCTTATACCTAAATGAGCCAATCAGCATTTTGTTAGAGGATTCAGTCTATATTTGCCCTTTTGGAGCCAAATAAGCTAAATTTTGAATAAACTTTTGTTAGATTTTATTGATGATTCGTTACTGAAACAATCTTGACAAAATGTTTTGGACATTCCTCATTCAGGTAGATAGGAACTGTTATGGGCAGACACCCATCTCATATTTTTTTTCCCTTCACCATGTCCCTTTAGGAGCTCCGTAGTTCTGTACAAATGTGAAATGACTTACTTTGATAGGACTTCTGATAAGTGTCTTTCTCTGTTTCACTCTATATTCCAACATGAACACTTGCTTTGCTTGTCTGTAACTTTTAGACAGTTTTTCTGTAATTTTTAGACTTTATAAAACATCAATCATAGTCTGACTCTCAATGACCCATTTTGTCTGATTCTTTTCCTAAGGTTTCTTGTAACTCCAGAACTCGTGTAGAAACACATTCCTAGTCGTGTTGAGCCACAATAACTAAAATATACAAGTATGTATACACAATATACACAAAAATATACACAAACATGATGTGTATTAAATTTGTATACGATACTAGTATGTGAAACAATGATCATGTGCTTCAAATATTTGCTTTCCTGTAGCTCAGTTCAAGGGTTAGATTCCCGAGAAAAGTAAGAACTAAAAAAAGGGTAAAGTGTACCTTGAAAGCAATGCAAGTTGCACTGGATAAAAACTGCCAAATGCATAAATGTAAATGTAAATATGCAAGAGAAAAATAGCTGAATAATTCCTTTGACTAAATATGCAAGAGAAAAATAGCTGAATAATTCCTTTGACATAAGCAAAATATTAAATTTTTAATTAGATGATGCTGTTTTAAATACAAATATTGTTTTCTGACTGCATGTATGGCCAGTAAATGTTCCCAGAACCCTTTTACAGATGCTGCAAACAACTCTAAACCCTTCAGTCAAGTCTTGGGAGTTTTTGACATGTGGAATCGATCGGAAGAGTGTTTGTGTGTGTGCGTGTCTTTGCTTGTTTATCTGGGCTCTGCAGACTTTGACTGATTGACCCGACACAAACACGTTTAATTGTATCGATCAAACAAACGCAGTGGAGTATACCGTGATCCAGTGGTCACTGCGACAGATCTTCAGCAAATAACCATTGCATAACGTTCTTGCACACTTTCCTAATGCACAGTTTATCTGTCCCTTACATAAAGTAAAATTCACTCCCTCAGCCAGCAGTGTGATGAAGCCACATCAAAAATAAGATTCTGTTTGTGTTAAATAACGTCAGTGATTAAATCTGGGGCTGTTTAGAGCTATAAATATATATTTATGAGATTATATAAATTGAAGGGATACCCAGCACTGCACCCAGTGTTTAGTTCTGTGTTCCCCCTGCTGGCCATAGTGAGATACTGCATCAACAGTGAAAATCTCTTTAGCATCTCTTGAATATTGATATTGATCGATTGACGTGACTGATTTCATTTTCTTGGAAAACAGAAATATTTTTATATTTTAGAGTGACGTATTCAGATTAAACGTTTTTTGTGTAAAACCTGTTCAAAAACCTCCAAAAAAACAGGAACTAGACTGTATTTTCTTCGCAAGCACACCTTGTTTATTCGAGTAAGAGTGCCGTTGCGTTCCTCGTCAGACAGCCGCCCACTGCCGAAGCTCTCCATGGACTGAGAGTGAGAAGAGATGGTCTGACAAAGCTCCTCGAAGGAGCAATCCTTATCACGGCAGATCTTTATTTCATTCAGCAACTTGGACAACTCCCCTGTTACTGCATCATCTACAAAGGGAAGGAGAAAGAGGGAGAGAGAATTATTATTTCTTAGTTAAATATAAATCTCTTTTTTTTTTAGATAAATTTTTACAATTATATATACAGTATATATATATACAGTATATATATATATATATATATATATATATATATATATATACATATATACACACAGTATATATATATATATATATATATATATATATATATATATATACTGTATATATATAGCAATTTTACTTTATTTCATATGTATATTATTTTACTTTCTACTACTTATATATCATTGTATTTATTACTATTACTTACAAATAGCCGTGTGCAATAGCGGAAACACTTCAGCAATAAAAAGTACAGTGGTAACAATTTACAATAAGGTTCATTTATTAAACATTAGTTAATGTATTATCTAACATGAACTAACCATGAGCAATACATTTGTTACCGTTTTTGTTAATCTTTGTTAACGTTAATAATAAAAATACAGCTGTTCATTGTTTGTTTATGTTAGTTCACAGTGCAATAACTAATGCTAACAAGATTTTAATGAAGTATTAGTAAATGTTGAAATTAACATTAACAAAGATTAACAAATGCTGTATAAGTGCAGTTCATTATTAGTTAATGTTAACTAATGTAGTTAACTACTGTTAACTAATGAACCTTATTGTAGAGTGGGTAACAGTGTCCTTGTTACATATGTTACATGCACTTACCATAGTAATAACAGTAAATTATGCATAATTACATGCAACTAACCCTCAACCAAACCCTAATCCTACCCTAACCCTATAGTAAGTACATGTAGTTGCTTAATATTACTCAGTACTTAAATATATAATTACACTGTAGCAATGACACCTTAAAATAAAGTGTAACCGTAGAGTGTTACCAGTACAGTTTTGTCACGTCAAATTAGCACAATATAATAAAATCAGTTTTAAATTGTTTGCATTTATGGAATGTATCATGCCACCAAAAGCACATCAAATTTCTCTGTAAGGGCTTTTAAATAAATGTTTACTTACAGAGCATTCATCACGAGAGCCGACCTATTTATTTTTATTCTCTTGTCTGTTTTTCAATATTTAATCGGGGACAAATGCTTGTTTTCTGGCTCCGACTCAGTGTGCTGATGTGTGCTAACAGTCATTTTGTGGTTGGCAGACTCTCGGATTTACCTGTTATCCTTACCAAAATGCTGCTCCAGCTGGAACGGAAGACGCACACCCAGCAGTAATTTAGAGCACAAAAGGGAACGAGTGGGACTGCGCTGCAAAAACTGACCACTAGGGGCGCTGCTGACTGCACTTTCTTCATAATGAACATCCACTACTCAAAACATATACTCATTTATGCCACTATTTGTGTTCCTGTTATGAAAATACTAAGCAAAATAAGATTATTCTTAATTAAAAACAATGTTTAAGCGATTTAGGTGTTCAAACATAGGATTAAACAGTAATATACTTGCTAGGAAAAAAACAAAGCAGCAGACAACGTGCTGTAATACTATCCCTTGACCACTGGGTGTCGCACTGCACACTAAAATACATGAAAGTGACAGCAGTCATGATGAGCGTAAGCATTTGGATGAGTCTGTCTACTTTTAAACTTTTAAGTGTTAAAATAGTGTATGGTGGTTTTGATTAAATGTATTAAGAACATTTCAGTTTTCACTGATCTGACAATCACACATACTTTTATGCCGTAGAGACGGGGAGGGCACAGGTGAGGGTACTGATGTGCGTGGCGTTGGTATTGGGCGCTGCCGTGCTAAATCTTCATGGAAATTCCCTCTGTCACAATCTGACATCATATAATCTAGAGAGACAGAGATAAATTCATTTATAGTGCACAGATAAACACAACCACAAAAGTACATTGACATGTGCAAGGTTGCTCAGTTTTAGGACAGCATTGAGGGGTACAGATGAGGGGTTGAAATGTCAAAACAGGCAAAACCGAAATCATTCTCTTGTTCTTTGGGGGAAAAAACACCTTAGGTTGGTGAAAACAAAAATGTGCTGCTGTAATTGCAGCTCTAAACAACTATAGGCTACACAAGCCACATGATAACCATGAAAACAACAATAGTTTCAGACTCCCGTCAAAGACTGTAGATTATAAAACCACAGCAAGCGTGAGTTTGAGATTCCTTCACTCTGGGGAATCGGGTTCATTGACCACACAGAGACAGGGAGGAGAACTTTAATGTTGCCTCTGTCCTATAGGATGAAGGGTGATTTAGACTTCACACGTGTCCAAAGAAGACATTTTCAAGCAGTAACAGTCCTAAACTCCCAGTTTCACAACCCTCAGAAATGTATAACGCTGGGAATAAAGTGGATGGAAACAACAAGAGAGCTAAAATGAATTTAATTTAAAAACCAGATGACCACATCTTATTATTTTACGAGGGTGTGTTTTTGAAAGCAGAGATGGAACATTGGGTTCAAACACCCATCGTCTTTTGCGCTGTATGATAAACTCAGCTGGAAAGAATGAGTTTAGTTGGATCAGTACATGAAGGAAGATGGAATCAGACTTCGGAATCATCCAAGATATTATAATACTGAAAATGGCCTAAAGTCGTAATAATATGTGTATAACAAAGTAATAAACATGTAATAACTCCAAGATCTCATGCATACCTCAACAAAATGAGTCAAGACTCAGTATTTCTCAAGGATTTCTCACAAACAACCATTGTTCTCAATCTAACACAAACTTCCTGAAACAAACTTTTATCAATCTGCAAGCATCCGCCTTCTGATCTCCACCAGGAACGCGCTCCCTCATTAGCTTGTGCACGTGTGTGTGAGTGTGCTTGTGTGTTTAATGGCTTTTTTTGCTTTAGAAAAGTTTTAATGCATGTGCGAGTAAGTCTGGCAAATGCTTTACCTTGAATGAGAGAAGCAATTTGTTGTGATTTCTGAGACGGATGTTCTCTCAGTACGTCTAGAGCAGTTCTTCCCTGGCAATCTCTGATGTTGGCATCAATCCCTGAGAAAAAAACATAAAAAAGAAGAAGAAAAAAGGTAAATTTTTCTTAATTTGTATCTTCTTTTTTTCGTTAATTTGCTTAATTAAAAAAATTTGTTTTAGTGTATTACTTTATTTAGTATATTTTAATGTTTTTTTAATTTTAAAGCAACACCACAAAACTGTTCCATCTGCCTATAATGGCACAACACTTAATTAGAAAATACAACAAGTGAACTGTGGTTAGCTGTTTTATATGTCAATTAGATGGCTGTGTCGTGTTTAATTAAGAGGTGCTTTTTGACAGAACACAGTGAACATGATCCAAAGTGAAGCTTGAGATATTCATTTAAATATGAAAATTAATTTTATTGAGAATTCATTTGACTTTTTGCACATTTAAAGTTTCAGTTTAGTTTTCAACCAGTTTAGTTTTTGTTTTAACAAAAATATTCATATAAATTAGATATTTTTATTTTTATTTTATTGGAAATGACACAATAGAAAAATCCGGACTTCTTCCCATAAACCCATAAAAAAAAACACAAAACAAACAATTTTCCCAAAATAAAACTTTCCATAACAATAAAACTATGACTATGAGTGATTACACCGCCCTTTCCTTATACAACAAGTTCCGCAATCTCCAGTTCCTGTTCCATAGCTGGCACACTGACAGGGAAGCTGTTAGGTCACAGGTCACACAAGTAGTTTAAACAAACCATGGCCGTGCAACATCCCCATCCCAACCCCACACACATACACTTCCTCAAGTCATACCTGAGTCAAGCAGTAGCTGAACTACATCCATCTTTCCGAAGAGAGCGGCTTCATGGAGAGCGCTTCCTTTCTCTGTCTAGGGATAGAAAGATTTGAAGTCAATATTTTAAGCCTAAATGCCTCGCATAAAGAAGTAAACGGCAGTAATACACTATGGCGTCATTACTACTTGCAGTCTATCAGCGTCTACTGGGGCGACTGGCAGGGTATTTTATATCACGCTCACTGTGAAGTCCTTAACTACATCCAATTTAGCTCTGGAAACATTTATTCAGTGTACTACAATTAACTACAATGGCGCTGTGAATTTATGAGGCTGACTGACGGGAGCTTGAGAGGGAAAGGAATGGGCAAATTAGACCGAACGGCAGTCGAGACAGATTACGAGAGCTTCTTGCACTGGTGAGCGTGGTCATTTTAATAGGCCAACGGGAGACCGAACACGATACCAAATCAAATCGGCCCTCTCCGGCCTTCATTAGTACGGAGGTATCTGTACAACTCAAGTGCTTGCTCTTCTCCCTGTATTCCCTCAATGGATGTGATGATGCAATACACATTAAACAAGAACTACGGGGACTCACTGTAATACTTAATCCTGCACCTCATATTGCTGCAAAATCAGCACTGACCTTCTGAAAGGCAGTCTGGGAGAGCCAAAACTACCTCTGTGCAAAATTTTGAGAAAGTTTTAGGCACTGTTTTTGTCTAGCAATAGCATTAATGGCATTCATCTTTTTTCTTTTTTTTATAGTCCTGATAGATCATGTTAAGTTTAAGTCTTTGTAACATTATCAACAGGGCATTCTTACCATCCGTATGTGCTTTTAAAAAAATCACGTACATGTCTAATGAACGTCTTTGGCCGCTGTATAGTTTCTCTGTTTCTTGCAATAGGATTGTGGGCTCTGGGATGTTTGGCAGGTAGGAATGCTCAAAATCTGATTTGGTGTAAAGCCAATTTTCTGGGTCAATTTCAAATCAAGTAAGAGCGTTGCAAATTTCTGAACTGGAACCGCTTTTGGGATGGTCTCATTGGTCAACAGATGTCTACGTCACAGAGTCTTGCAGCAAAACAAAAAAAGAAAGAAATGTTTCGCTTTCATACCAATTACAAATTTTATATATAGGATCTAGGGATGTATCATCCCCATTTAAATCAATTGAGTATTGTTTTCTGATATGGACCCTAAGGGACGTAAGGGAGAATGTGTTTTGCAGCTTCTCGTGCGGCGTTCTAAAAATGTGCCGCAAGTTAAAAGAGGTTCAACTTTAAAAAAATGCATCTTGTGACACTGTGTTTTTTCTATTCCAACACCCTGTGTCTTGTGTTTTTTAATGCAAAAACAAGTTCTGTGTGAATGGAAGAAGCTTGTGTCTCAAGACCCCTGAGTTCTGTTCCATTCAGTCGGGCCGGCCGTACTGTTCTTGATCACAAGAACGCATCCTGTGAACGCCCACGAGCCTGCTGAAAGTTCTTAGAAAGAAGTTGAAAATGAGGCAAACACACACGAGGTTACATAAAAAGAAGACTATAAATGTAGTGCTAGTACACTGTCGGAAGAAACGTGGAAAAATGTTGTACCTTTAGGAAACCTAAATATTGTGAGTCCTCGGATAGTAATATGCATTCTTTAGATGTTCATTCTTTAGATAAGGCACAAAAGTGTGTGTTTGAGAATACTGCCCCAGTGACAATTTAATGGTACAGTTTTTTAGACAGCGTACTATCAAGCTTAAACCCAGTAAATCTGAGGATACAAACATAAAGCTTACATAAATTTTCACCTTTAAACATACAGAGCTCACATCCACTGTTACTACTTACTCAGAGAAAACCCACAAAATAGTCGCAGATAAGACATTCATCCTTGAACCTGAGGTTAAAGTCCAGATCACTGAATAGTCCAGAACGACTAAAAAGTTGTGAATGAGGTTTAATCCTGAATGAGCATGGTAAATACTGCAGAGCGCACTGTTCTTCTGAAAGTTTAAACTCAGAATTCTGTGCGTTTTGGGATGAGCAGCGAGTGCACCCACAACGGGACGGGAAGTCACCCCCTCCTCTGAATGAGGACCACTTCCTGTCCGGTTTCCCATGGCGATTAGCTATTGATGTCACCAGGAGGAGGAAATCGATTCACTCTCACTGTGCTTCCAGGAATTGAGAAGTGGTGAAAAGATTGCCTTCATTTCTCTTCCTCACTGTTCTCCTTCAGCTGAATCTTCTTGCAAGTTACGCACTGACACAGAGGAAAGAAGATGGAAGACTAGAGAGAAATGCATCATAAAAGATTCACTCATTCACCCCTGCGATCCAACATTCCATGATAACCTGGGAATACATTTTGTTATATTTTTGTTGTGTTTTTCTCATCGACATGTCATTTGTCCAAAATTCAGCTTATCATAAATGCGTATTAAACATCAAACATCAGTTCTCATTCACAGTGGACAGACAAATTTTAACTAGCACTCTTTGTTGCACCTTACAGTGTTAAAATATGAATGTTCAAATAATACTGTATCTTTCATTGAGACAGGAGACAGAGAGGGACAGAGGAAGGGGAATCCATGCTTTCTGAGATCAAAGCTTCCTCTGATCATCCTCTCTCTCACACACACAACACAGAACCCTTCAAACACAGACAATTCAGCAGCTTTCCGTCACACACACACACACACAAAATCACAAAATGCAGTTTCTATACAAACAGTGTTGTAGTTTAACAACCACATATCTAAAAAGAACAGAGACAAAACCCTTATTTTAATAAACCTTTCATACACATAATTATTTTTTTCATACTAACAATGATACATTTACTATTCTCTGTCTAATCCTAAATTGTTTTCAAAGGAATTCATCCTAAGGAATTTATTTTTCCTTTTACATTTTATTAATGAATTGTTTTTTACAATTGAGGGCATTCCCAGATGTCCTCAAATATTCCCAAAGGGAAGGTTTGTACGATTTAGGGTCACTTCTTGGTACAAAATATGTCCCTAAAGTATAACATAAGTAAACACACACCAGGGAAGCCTGAGGAAACCCTGGATTGAGAACAGTGTGTTCCTCTACTGCGTTTCACTTACTCTCACAGCTAGATGAATTATTCATCCATTTGAGCCCTTAAACCATTCACACACACTCTCTCTCTCTCTCTCACACAAATGAGCATGAAAAATACAAAGTTCTGTTATAAAACTCTAGATGGCGCAGGCTCATAAGTCCTTAACCCAATCTAATTGCAATTACATCATTCTCTATAGGGCACAGCTGATTGGTAGCCAGTGAACGAGCTGCTCAACATTTAAATTCTTGCCTATTGTTCGCTGTAGCAGTTTGCAGTGCGCTTTCAGAAACCCTCCACCTCCCCCAGCTCCACCTGTATAGATCTGCTACAAGCGTGATTCATGTATGCTATTTTGTACAGCAGCAGCATTTCTTGCTTGCTCATAGCAGCATGTCATGTGTATTGGCAGTAGCAAGTTCTGTCCTCGCTCTGCAGCAATAACAGCAGCAGCGTAGCAGATCTATTCCCCCAAGACCAAACACATTAAAGCGACACTAAGGAACTTTTCCTCTTCGGTTGCCCTACAGGTTGGAAGCGGAATTGTCCATTACCGCTGACGTAAATAATTTCCCCGCCGCAGCCTACCGTCGCACGCACACTCGCTGTTTATCCAGCACCGGCTTTGGAATGAACGATGTCCACTGACAAGGTAGAGTATGTTGCATGATTTCATGAAAGTATGATGTATTGCGACATCAGAAACGAAGGAAAACGAAATAATGACTATTTGTAGTTTTCTTATGTCTCATTCGAACTACAGAAACGCGACCCGGTTTGGCAAACTTGCATGGTGTGGTTATAGCAGATATAGGGCTGCAAAGCGAATCCAGAAGTGCCTTTCACCCTGTTACGACTTGATGAACCACTGATACGATTTTGGAAACATTATTTTAAGGTAAAAAATGTTCCTTAGTGTTGCTTTAACATTGTCATACTTACTCCCATGCCAAACTCCGAGAGTTGTCATGACAATACTGAGAGCTGGAGCAAAAAAGTGTGTGTAACATATGAGTTCAAGAGGAAGAGGATATCCTGTTCACGCACTGACCTGTGTGTTAACGTCCATGTCGGCCTCCAGCAACACTCGAACAGTAGTGTAATGGCCATTCCGTGCGGCCAAGTGAAGAGGCGTGTGCTTGCGTGTATTGCAGCTCATGAGGTTGGGGTGGGCGGTCAGTAGCATGCAGACCACCTGCAGGCGGCCGTACATGGCGGCCAGGTCCAGCGGTGTTTCCCCGTGACTGTTCCTCATGCTGGGGTCCGTCAGCTCCTGCAGCAAAACACGGACCACCTCGGAGTGACCGTACTGAGCCGCACAGTGCAGAGCCGTCTCCTTCTCAAGGTTCTACATCAGAGAGAGAGAGACAAGGAGAGACAGACAGCGTGTAATAAATTCATTATGAAGAATCCATTATCCAAACATGAGCTGTCATTTAACTGTGACAACTCACTGTCAATCACTCACTGCCCTAAATATCTCCCATAATGCAATGCAACTACCTGCAGGCTACTGTCAGTGTTTTTTTTTTTACACATAAGACGATACACAGCGGCAAAGATGCACATCCTGATCGGATCCCTCTATCACATGAATGCTAGTTAAAACTGATACAGACAAATTACTTGAAAGTGAAACATCTGAATGCATTAGCTGTCATGTTGTCATCATATAATGATGAAATGATAGATCTAATGGCAGTGTTGAGTGGGTGCTAGGTGTTTTTAGTGACACAAGTCAAAATATATATGGCTAGATATGGCTCAGGATTCCCCTTTATTGTAAGTCTATTTATTTTCATTGACTGATCGCTTAGAAACGTAATAGCACAAAATCGAGGTTTGTTCAAATCTGTAAACCTACAAGTGTACCGAGAATATCATCCAATAATGAAACTGGAACTGTGCATTGACAAACAGGCCATAACATAACCCTATTGTAACATAACAGCACCCTCTACTGCCACTACTGCACACCACACTTGTTCTCTTGACTATATATATGTTTGTGTTTGTGTGTCTAAAGGGGTGTTCCAACAAACTCAGGCGAGCGAGAAATGAGCGGTTATGTCTGTAACATGAAGACAGAAGGAGCATTCTTGCAAGTCTGGCAATAAACAAGACAGCTGCAGCAAGAGAGAGGCCGCTTTAACTGCAATGACTTATTTCAAGCAAATGGGTTCCTTAATTAGCCAGACATGATTGAAAATGATGATAAGAGACTCCCAGTCCCTGAAGCAGCACAAAGAAACAGACCTGATACTGCAGTCAGATTTTTCTCACTCTCTCTATCGCTCACTATGCCAGCAGCCATATCTCCCTGTAGCCCAAGACTGGTTGCCCACTGAAGCTAAGCAGGGCTGAGCCTGGTTAGTACCTGGATGGGAGACCTCCTGAGAAAAACCAGGTTGCTGCTGGAAGAGGTGTTAGTGAGGCCAGCAGGGGGTGCTCACCCTGTGGTCTGTGTGGGTCCTAACGCCCCAGTGTAGTGACAGGGACACTATACTGTCAAAAGAGCACCGTCCTTCGGATGAGACGTTAAACCGAGGTCCTGACTCTCTGTGGTCATTAAAAATCCCATGGCATTTCTCGTAAAGAGTAGGGGTGTAACCCCGGTGTCCTGGCCACATTCCACCCATTGGCCCTTACCAATCATGGCCTCCTAATAATCCCCTTACATTGAATTGGCTATATCACTCTCTCTCCTCTCTCCACCTATATCTGGTGTGTGGTGAGCGCACTGGCGCCGTTGTACTGTGGCTGCCGTCGCATCATCCAAGTGGATGCTGCACACTGGTGGTGGTCGAGGAGAGATCCCCTGATATGATTGTAAAGCGCTTTGGGTGTACAGTAGTACATATGAAAGCGCTATATAAATGCCCGATTCTATTCACTCATATTTTCTGTCCTGCCTTTCTTCCTTTAATCTCCCTTTTTTGGCCTTGAACACCAAACACACACGGTAATTTCCTGCATCTATAAGCGCAGCCCCCATTGTGCATCTGTAAGTCGGCCAGACAGCGCAATAGAGAGAGACAGCGAGGTTGCTTTCCCACTCCATACTGTTCACACCCTATTGGTTAATTTCCAAGATGGGCTGTCATGATAAAACAACAGAAGAACAGGCAATCACATTCAATAAATGAAATGACACATAATAGTGACGGTGTATCTAGAGCGATCAGCACTTTAGACGACACAAAACACATAATTAAAGTATAAAATAGACAAACAGTCTCAACAAAAGTGCTTTGTTCAGAGATGAGGGCCCTGTGAGTCTCGTCTCTTAGCGGAGCACTAAAGCAGATGTACAGACAGACAGTAGAGCCCACGGGAGGATAGAGGAGGTGTGGATGAGTGCATTAGTCTCGGCTATCCTGTACAATCCAATGCAGTTTAATGCGGATTCGTTTCTTGAGCCAGTATTTTAGAATTAAAGGAATATATCCGGGTTCAATACAAGTTAAGCTCAATAGACAGCATTTAATGTTGATTGCCAAAAATAAAAATAAAATAAAATAATATTATAATAGCACTTTGATTCTTCTGTTAAAATGTGTACTATAAAGGTGTTTAAATAATCATTTTACAGACATTTTAGGGTTTCAGGGTATATGGCATCACTCCCATTTAAGTGTCTCACTGTAACCCAGATTTTTGCTTCTTTATTATTTTAAGAAAATGAGAGACAAGTGGAAATTACTTTTTTGTGCCCGGAATATTCCTTTATATAAGCCACCATGCCATTTCATACACAGGAAGCTGGGTCCAGAAGTGACCATCGAACTATAAGACACATGGTTCAACTTATTCTCTTACATACTGTACGCTTGTTTGGCTAAGGCAGGAAGCATAGGAGCCAGGGATGGCCGAGCACCCATGGAAAAACACAAGATATTCTCTATTAATTTTAAACAATCAAAAAATCAATTGAGAATTGAAAGCCTCTCTGTGCTACTTGACCAATAAGGTGGATCTAAATCCAGAACTGTGAATTGTAAGGAGAAATGGGTGAGAGTGTTAACACGGTGGATCTGACACCGGACTCACAAACACATCTGGCAAACACTGACTGTGTGTGTGTGTGTGTGTGTGAGAGAGAGAGAAATAGAGGAATTCAGAGGGCCGTCTCTTGTGGGTTCAGAGAATCTGGAGTCAGAGAAAATGGTGTAACCTTTCGTCCTCCCAGCCAGAAAACAAAACATTCCTGAGTAACGCACAAAACTAGCCATTTATTCACACACACACACACACACACACACACACACACACACACACACACACACACACACACACACACACACACACACACACACACACTCTCTCTCTCTCTCAAACACATACAGACTCATCCACTAAGCATCTATGCCCATATGTTCAAACACACATCTTAGCTATCTAAATAGGCCTACATCTATTGTTTTTAGCATAACAGCATTTTTAAATATATTACACTACTGTTCAAACTTTTGGGATTGTTAAGATTTTTTTTAAAAAATACTTTGATTCAGCAGGGACACATTAAATTGATCAAATGTGACAGAAAAGACAGAATGTTACAAAAGTTCTCTATTCCAATTTCCAAATAAATACTGTATTACAGCATATTAGAATGATTAAAATACATTTTAAAATAAATTCAAACAGGAAACAGTTATTTTAAATTGGAATGATGTTTTTTTGATCAAATAAATGCAGCCTAGGTGAGCATAAGAGACTTTTTCAGAAACATAAAAAAATAGTAGACCTTTTGAATGGTAGTGTTTTTTTTATATCAGCTTTGATATAAAATTAATCTAAATGCTACAGAATAGCCATATCCTGATTTAATTTAACAAATTTTTCCCAAAGGAAGGTTTCCTCAGAATTAGCTCACCTCTGCAGACAGATTTGTCCCCCAATGTATAGCTAAGTAAACCAAAAATAATGTAATTAAAGCACTTTCTGCCTCTCTGTAATTGATTGATAAATCAGGCATCAATCCACAAATGGACACGCCAATAGCCTCTTTATATGTATTTACAACAAAACTTGCTCTAGTGCACTAACATAAATTCACCGTTTGTGCTCTAAGAGAGAAAGTAATACAGGTTTAGAAAGACATGAGGGTGAGTAAATGATGACAGAACTTTCATTTTGAGCTGAACTATTCTTTCCAGAACCTGCTCACTTAGCTGAATGTTATCAGTACTGAAGTAAATTAGCACAGACGTTCCTTAATATAAAGTCTTATGCTATAAAATGGGCCTGTCACAGGCTGTCATGTTCTTTTCTGTAAAGATGGAGATCGCTGGGTGACAAATCACCTGCAGGTACGTTTGAAGCGGATGTTCAATATGTACATGGCAGAGATGCGTTGAGTGTTTAGATTGATTTTTATGTCCTTCCAGATAGAAGATTGATAAATGGAAACTCTCCACTTTTATTGTATTCAGTGTTCGTACAGATACTGTAAATTGAAATTCCAGGACTTTCAATGACTTTTCAAGCACTACTTTTTGGTTTTCAAGGACTAACATCAGAGATCGCACTTATCAAACAATAATTTTTGTATTTTTTAAACTCAAATTACAGATATAAGGTATCCAAAATACAACTTACAACGGTTTTAATAATATATATTAAATACAAAGTTTATAATGGCTATTATTGTTCTATAAATAATATTTTATTTTATAATGTTGGTGTACTTGGCGTATCGAGAAAAGGTCTGATGGAGGTTTATCAGACGGGATGCAGTGTTACATTTTGCGTGAAAAGATTGCATTTGTGCTTTTTTAACAAAAAAAAAGAAGAAATTTCATATATTTTCAAGGGTTTTCCAGGCCTTAAATTCATTACTTTAAGCTTAAAGTACTTTAAGCACCTTGTACAAACCTGATTTACAAATCTGGACGACACACACAGGCTCAAATTAATGTTTATACATTAGAAATGCACACCACAATCTTTAAATTGGCACTTAGAACGGCACACAATTCCAAAAAAAAA
Source organism: Abramis brama (assembly GCF_963993115.1). Taxonomy (NCBI): domain Eukaryota; kingdom Metazoa; phylum Chordata; class Actinopteri; order Cypriniformes; family Leuciscidae; genus Abramis; species Abramis brama. The sequence goes on along the minus strand of NC_139966.1, from coordinate 43,640,728 downwards.
AGTGATATTCCCGGAGGGTTTACAGCCATTGTGTTTGTTTGTGTCAGCATAAAAAAACTATAAAACACTTCGCTTTAAGAGATGGGGCTATAAACAGCCTCTATTTAGCAGTGCTGAAATAATAGCATATACCCTCTGACACCAAATATATGAGTATTGTATTCGGATATGAGTAATGCCCAAGTCATAAAGAGCTCAGCATCCCACGCTGCAGTGTAATATATGCCATAATGTCTGTGCCACCGGCTGTGTGTGTATCACCACTTTTGCTCTGCTTATTGCTCCTAAGGTGCTGCACATACCTGTATTTATTTAGAAAGAAGGATGTAAAATGGGGTGAAAGCAACATTTTTAACAGAGTGAAAGGTCACAGCTGTTTGTTATCAACCACCAGCCATCAGTCAGGTTTGTGCAGCGCCAATAATTGAGTTGAGAAAGCTTCCTGAATTTGAGTTGAATTAATTTTAAGCCAATTCAAAACAACGTCCTTTCATGAATTAAAAATGAGCAAACTCAAAAACAGGCTCTAATCATTATTAACAGACTACTGACATTGTAAATGATTGCCGTACGCCGTCTTTGTCTCTCCGAAACGCACTCATGCCGGCGGTGAAGGTCTATCCATCAAGCTGATGGTTTAGTGGCTGAAGATTGGAGGTAATTGTTTCTCAGGCTGGTGTGGTCATTAAGAGTGAGGTAGACAGCAGGAGAGAAAGCTGCACTCTTCCTTGCACCGAGACAGCATTTTAACTGCAGGAAAATACAGGCTTTTCACAGAGCTGTCCTGATTATGCTCAACAAACCCTCCATCAGCCCATCAACACGCTTAAATGCGAGGAACAGGTCTCAAACTGTCAAAGAAAAAACCTGTTAAGAGCAGAGGTGGACAAAGTACACAACTTCCTTACTTTAGTGAAAGTACAGATACTACTGGTCAAATATTACTCCGTTACAAGACCGGTTTTTACTTAAGTAAAAGTACAGAAGTACTCATTTTTTAAAAGTAATAAAGTATCAGAAATAAAAAGTAAATGTCAATGCATTGTTTTATTATTGTTGCATTGTTGTATGTAATACTTACTTACAGTACCTTACGCCTCTGAATCTATGCCTGCCTACCCTCATATCAATATCACATTTATTTCTAGAACACAGTTCCAGTAGTGGGATTGAATGTGAGATTGAATAAGTGCACTCAATAACGTCCACAATGGTTTCGGACACCCAAATGGCTGTTCCCTCAAATAGTGCCCTAGGCATAAAAAAATGTTTTGTTTGGTTCCGGTTTCCGACCGACCCTGTCAATTTATGTGCGACCCAAGTTTATTTTATGAGCTTGGGGAAGAAATAATACAAATTAAATAAATACACAAATAAAAAACTTTGAGGCGAACTATAATTTACGTTTTTATACACGGTGCTGCCGCTGCGTGACGTAAGCGGTACTACGTGACATAAGCAGGTTCCAGCTCACCACGCCCTCCCTTGGTACGAGCTACCACGCATAGTATTGCATCAGTTAGGATAGCTTCAAGTTAGCGTAGATTTATCTGTATTTAGTACAGTGGTCAGGAGGGTACGTAGGTGTAGTGTTGCTGGTTGCAACAGCACTGCTGGACTGCATAGCTTTCAGACTTGGAAATTAGGCGCCAGTGGAGCTCAAGTGTGCAACCTGAATTTTACACGGGATTGCTTCTCCAACGCAATAGAGGTGGAAATGGGCTTCTCCACACAGCTCGCGCTGAAAAGCAACGCAGTGCCAAACGTTGCTCCTCCTGCATGGACTCCACCACCGCAGTGACGTCTTCATATATATAATCACAATTTATGGTTAGGCTAAAGTTAATCCTCTGGGGTCGACAAACGCGCCGGCGCATTTTGCTGGATTTTTTCCACATAGCGGCAAAATATGAATATGCCTACAGAGAGCGCACGCTATTGACATCAACTCGATAAAATTCATCAGATGCATGTACTTTACGTCGTCCACGTAATGGAAATGGGCTAACATAAATAGGCTATGTTATGAAAAAATAGAGTATCCATCGCTACTGTAAAGTAAAATGAAAAAAATAATAATAATTTCCTACCTATCCCTTGCTGCCACTGAAAAAAAATAAATAAAAAAAGATTCCCTACCGACCCATGACCTCAACTGACAACCAACCGGAACCAAACTTTTTTTTTTTTTTATGCCCTATTTAAAGTTTTTAGGCTTTTAGTATGAATATGTTAGCCTTACTGTTATCTATAAGCTAGCGTGCTCCAAAACAATGACAAAATTCACATTTAGAAGACCAAACCCAACATTGAAAATTAAAATCAGGTTGACGTTAGAATCCAACATCAGATTGACGTTAATCTCCAACATTGGACAGACGTTGTATTGTGGTTAGAAATGAAAATCGGGTTGACGTCAGAAACCAGCATCAGTCGGGTTCCGACGTCAATCTGACGTTGGGTTTCTGACGTCAACCCGACTTTCATTTCCAACCACAATCATCCCCTGACTGACGTTACTACTTTCTACTCAAGGACCTTGACAGAAATGTAGTGGAGTAAAAAGTATGATATTTGTCTTTCAAATGTAGTGAACTTAAAGTAAAAAGTTTCCAGAAAAAATAATACTCAAGTACAGATACTCAAAAAGTGTACTTAGTAGAGAGTAGAGAACTCAAGTAAATGTAGGCTACTTTGTTACTGTCCACCTCTGGTTAAGAGTGTGTATGTGTGCATGATTGAGTACACGGGGACTGTGTACTCAAAACAGCTGTTTTAAGTGTTTGTCCATTTGTACTAGACTAGTGTAAAGTGCTCAATAGCACTCATTACTAGTGCTTGTTACTGCTGTTTGGATTTGAACAAACCCCTAAGTATTAAAGTTCAGCTCATCACAAATTATTTTGGACATGGATGGTACCTCAAACTGTGGCAGCATGTTGAGGAAAGGTATGCTATTTCTTTTCAGACGTACTATTTCCATCTGCTACATGATGAAATGCGTCAAGTCCCCTTTTTTTATAGTGCTTTAAACAATACAGACTGTTTCATAGCAGCTTTACAGAGATAAACAGGAAAATAATGATTCAGTGATGCAAACAATTCTATTTCTGCTGTAAAGCAGCTCTAAAAAGACAATAGTGGCTGACACTGAGAGGTAAGTTTACAAAGATTAAATTTGCTGTAAGGGTACAGTACCTGTTCATTAACTCTGCTATGGGACGGCCCGTGGTGGATCAGTATCTGGACTATGTCCACGTCACCTCTCCATGCGGCCAGATGCAGAGGAAAACAGCCCTTACTGTCGGCCACATTAGTAGAGGCTTCAAACTGCAACAACTTCAACACCACGTCCCTGAGAGAAAGACAAATAAAGAAAGATTTCACGTTTTTGTAATTGTGTGGGCAATTTTCATTCTTAAATAACGAAAATCACATAAATCTTCTGTGGTACTATTTAACTTCGCAGGCACAATATGAAGTGGGTAATTGTGCTCTAATCCTAATAATACATAATTCATGTTATGCAAAATCCCTCTCCCACTCTGGCCTCATTCATACAGCAAGCATTTAAACCACCCAAAAACCTTAAACTAATCTAATTCCATTCCTGCATAAAAAAAAAAATCAGCCTAATCTGACACCGCCCCATCCCATAAACCCCTCACTAATCAAATAAAACTCTATCCACCCTAATATAGCTGTCTCCAGAACCACAAACCCTGCTCTAATTAGACCTCACCCCCATTTCATAAACCCCGCCCTAATCTGACATCACACTCTTCTAATCCTGATGTATATGAGCTGGATTACACCTCTGGAATCTCAAGTAATCCTGACGTCAAGCGTTTTCCATTTTTAAATCCATAACACCATGTTGGGAGAGAGTGATTGTCTGAGATGTTCTGGAGTGAATGTGTGCGAAGCTTCCCAGCAAGCAAGAATAGACGCACAGGCTATGCATAGAACATGTGAAAGAAATGAAACCAAACACCTTTTAATCACTGTTGACTTTGCTTACATGATGGAATATCATACATCTCACAAGGTATTTTGGCAAAAACGACATGTAACCTAATTCAAGGTTATTTTGGCTAGAAGTGGGTTACTTATAGCCGGGACTGTCTCGGGTCTATAGTTAACCTAGATAGTGGAATGACAGCTATTGCTTGCTGGGTTGTTATGTGTAAGCATTCATTTGATTGAGCATTAACTGATTTGCACCTTGATTCAGCAGTTCACTTTTCAAGAACCTGTAAATGGATTAGAGAATATGAGTGTGTCACCTGTGTCCGTTTAGAGACGCGTGGTGCAGAGGTGTGTATCCTGAGCCGTCTGCACAGTTCACATTGAGGCCTCTCCACATGCTGCAGAGGAGAAGAGATATTGCTCAGTACAGATCAGTAAACACAAAAAAAGACATCAGTACAAAACTACTATACACCTACAACAAAACCACATACAGCATATATTTCATGAGTTATTTCTTTAAAGAGCTGATCTGAAAGCTGATACAGCAGAGATTGTGTAAACTACACTCATGCCAAGATTGCTATGAGACTCTCCCGTTTCTCACGATCTCCAAAGGACCTTAGAGCACGCTTAGAGCACACACACACACACACACACACGTTTACCTCAATATCTAAATGGGGAAATACCCCTGAACAAGGGTTTTCATGCTTTTTCTTGTTTAAGAACAGGAACCACTTTCTAAATAAAAAGGCAAAATAGAAAAAACATCTACTGATATTAACACAAACTAATGTATGAACGCCAGAAAGGAAAGAGAACTTCCACAAAACTATGTAGATTTATTTATTTTTTAATCATTTTTATTTATATTATTATTCTATTATTAACACACAAATGTGTTAAAATATTTCAGCACACAAATTTAATACCTTAAGTTAACACATTAAGTATGATAGCCCTAAAAAAGTTGAATTATTGTATTATATTATTTATAGTATGTCCTCAAGGGAGGTTTTTGTCAGATTTAGACACATTTTTAATTTTTAAATCTTGCAAATAAATCAATAATTGCATAGTGATGGCAGAAAAAACATCATTCATTCTCCAAAAAAAATATTTTTTTTTAAAGTCATTCATTTTCCAATTATAGAATAAACAGAAAGCACATTGTGTTCACGCTCTGAGACTTTGTCAAATGATAGATTGTGGTATAAAGATTGCTGATTTATTGTTTAACCAAAGCTACTGCAAGTAATACTTTCAGATACTTTCTCTCTATTTCACACACACACGTTGGGTTTCCATGTTTAATGGGGACTTTCTATAGACATAATGATTTTTATACTGTACAAGCTGTATATTCTAACACCTAAACTCCTAAACCTATCCATCACAGAAAATTTTCTGCATTTTTACATTTTCAAAAAACATAATTTAGTATTATTTATAAGTTGTTTACCTCATGTGGACCAAACACACACACAAACGTTAATACCTGAGAACATGTCCATAACCATGAGGAGTCAATACACAATAGTACTGATGTCTAGACTGATAAGTAGACTCACCCTAGATGAGGAGGACAACCACGACCCATGATATGACTCACAATATGAATGACCAATCACAGGACAACAGGAAACACACTCACTCACTCACACACAGTGTCCCATGCTGCCATAAATAGACATTCCAATAGTCTGCAGAAACAACATTAGACAGAGGAGCATGAGAAAACTTCTTAAGCTAGTTCAGAGGACAACAACTGAGAGTGTGTGAGACTATGAGAGGGAACCAGAAATATCAGGACCCTTTAAAGGAGTATTCTGGGTTCAGTATAACTCAACACAACATAGAAAATCAATAAATTATATTTATTAATTGACAATTCATGATGCAAATATCAAGAATTTTTTATGAAATATTAATAGAAGATCTATGTTACCGTCTCTTATGCTCATCAAGTCAAAAATACAATGATATTGCGAAATATTATTTAAATTTAAAATAACTGTTTTCTATTTTAATTTTATTTATTTTTTAAATGAACATTAAAAGTGCCACATGATCCTTCAGAAAACATTTTAATATGATGGTGCTAAAGAAACATTTCTTATTATTATCAATGTTGTAAATAGTTGTGCTGCTTAATATTTTTGTGGAAACAATGATACATTTTTTTCAGGATTATTTGATGAATATAAATTTCAAAAGAACAGCATTTATTTGAAATAGAAATATTTGGTAACATTATAAATGTCTTCACTGTCACTTTTAATCAATTTAATGCATCTTGTATTAATAAAATAAAAGTATTAATTTATTTTCCAAACTTTTGCATGGTACTAGTGTACAGAATGTTTAATGAGGATTTAAACAAGGAAGTATAATATAGGACAAATATAATTTTCCCATTATACTGCAAGTGTCAATTTTGTTTGCTTTTATAAAAAAAAGGGACATGTCAAAATATTTTCTGTGGTAATAAGCCACATTTAAAGCTGAACTTATATTGAACCCATAACATTCCTTAAACTTCAGGCATACAAAGCACATTCTTACACCATCAAACATCAACCTGAGAGTCTATCAATCAAACGATCAGCGAAAAACCCCTCAGAAATTCTGTTTCATTCCTAAGGGCTGCTTTTACTCCACACACATACCAGATGAGCTGCTCTATTCAGCACAGATATCATGCATTTTAGCATTTGTTTGCCGCTGTGAAGGACCTTTGTGCAGGAGCACACATCAAAGAAACAACAGAGAAGGTACAAATTGAGTTAGTTAAAAGCATTAGATCGAGCTGCAAAACAAGGCCGTTCCTCAACGGATTAGGCAACTATGCAGGGTATTTCCTACATCAACTACGTCAAATGTTTATTCCCTCTGCATTCAGCAGAGGTCACAGTCCGCGGCAGTGCGACTGTGATGTGGCTGGATGAACGTCTCATGCTGATGATTCTGGTGAGACAGAAGGATTGAGATAAAAGTATAATATTGTGACAAACGGGAATCTAAGCATCATTTCCCTCTCTTGCGCTCAGAGCGAGGGAAAGCCCTGCCTTTGCTGTGAGCGTATGACTCATCCTGTGTGTGGAGAGCACCGGGGTGCTGCACTGAATACAGTATATCAGTATCACCCAACCTGACACACACACACACACACAGCAGCGCAGAACTAATTGGCATAGCTACACACTCTGGAATCGTGAGTAGTTGGAAGCGCATGAGGGAGGGTTATTGAAGAGGAGGATATGAATAGACGTGGAGAAGTCGACAGAGAGAGAGCGCCGACTGAGAATTGACAACTGCTCTCTAGACACACAGTCACAAAAACAAACTTAAAATATCTCCCATAGACAAACCACTTGGCAAATTGGCATCATTTTGCACAAAAATACTTGTTACACCTCTTACCTCACCAAGGCTGCATATACGTGATCAAATATACAGTAAAAACAGTAATATTATGAAATATTATTACAATTTAAAAGAACTGTTTTCTATTTTAATACATTTTAAAATGTATATTATTCCTGTGATGCAAAGCTGAATTTTCAGCATCATTACTCCAGTCTTCAGTGTCACATGATCCTTTAGAAATCATTCTAATATGCTGATTTGCTGCTTATTATTATCAATGTTGAGTTGCATGTTGATTCTTTTATGACTAAAAACAGCATTTATTTCAAAAAGAAATCTTTTGTAATATTATAAATGTCTATACTGTCACATTTGATCAATTTAATACATCCTTGCTGAATAAAAGTGTTACTGTCTTTCAAAAAAAAAAAGAAATCGACTGACCTCAAACTTTTGAACAGTAGTGTACTTTTTTCTTTTTTGAAAGAAGTGAGTGGTGCACAGACATTTCATGCGTCATAAACGGCTTGATCGTTCATTCATTCACTGTTGACTACATAGTGCATGTCACACGTCATTGTTTGTATGACGTAACAAACATGTTGAAAGCTAAATGACAAAAAAATCTAGTTGACAACCAAATCTAAAACATTCTGTTTAAAGAGAAAAGTTGTGTCCCAAATGATATACTACACACTATGTATGAATGATGTGTGAATTGTAGTATATTCTCAAATGGAACAAGCATTCAACGTTTTCCAGTTACACGCCATTAGCATATATTTAGCACCTCTGCTATGAAGTGAAAGTTGCGACATGAAGTATGATGGCGTAGATGCATGTAAAATGGGACATGCCCATAAAAATCAATTCATTTGAGTTATCAGTAACTCATGACAGTCCCATGACATGTGCAGACATGTTAAGATACGGTCACATTTACCATTGATTGACGTTGACCAACAGAAAGCTTGGTTTGATAGTGACTTCTGTGCTATTGATATATTAAATATAACTTTTTTTGCCATGAAATTTTGTTAATGTAACCGCACTATTAAACAACAAAGTGTAATACTTACAAAAGTAACTGAAATGTTTGCTTTACCCTCAACATCGTCTATTGTGTTTAAAAAAAAGAAAAAAAAAGAAAAACATAAGGCTTCCTGCATCCTTATTGGTCGACTGGCCCATATTGTTTGAAGTGACTCAATCAGATTGTGCATCAGATTGACTGGCAGGGTCTGCCGATGCCCCTTTCCTTTCATTTCCACTGGAGGATAATTAAAACCAGACACGAGCAATCAATAACTGTAACGTACCCAGAGGGCACAGGAAATGCACTGATGTCATTGATTCTCCCATGAGCCCTCTGAGTGTTATTGGGCGTGTGTGGCCTCCTTATGAGAGATCACAGACATATGAACACGCTCAACAAAGTCTGGCACGGCTCGAGATCTTTCATGTCTACCTGCAGTCTGTTTCATAACAAGCAGCCATTTCTTAGTAAAATCTAATTACAGAAAATCGCTTTGATTAATGACGGGGCAATTTGTTGTTACATACATCACCAGTGTGGGAAACCTGACACGAGCTTAAACACCAACCCACGAGGAAAGTTTCTACGTCTGTGTGTGAATGTGTTAAACAGATTTTGTATATTCAGTGCTGCCAAACGATCTGAGCAGAAGCCGAATTTAGATTTTAACAAGCTGCTCTCCACGTAAGCAAAGCTTAGTTAATCAGAAAGCCCAACACAAGGGAGCAGTATGAATCCCTCAGGCCTACCACAGTCTTAATCTCTACTTGAAGGACAAACAATGACTAAATGATACACAAGCGAGCATGTAGTAAGAACAAAGTGTGCTTGTGACATCTGTGCTAAAGGCCAGTTGAGTGTGGATTACCGTATATACAGTATTCTGTGGTTACTTCTTACCAGAGTTCTCGTCAGTGTTTGACCACCGCTATCCCACAATGCATGCTGCCACCCTGACCAGCCAGTCACAAATGGGTTTCAGTTTGGACCACTGTGTGTGTTTACAGTCCCTCTGTGTACTAACCAGGCATGCTGTATTTCTGTCAAGCATCTACATATTTTCTAAGGCAAAATCCCAAAAAACTCCACAAGCCACACAAAGTTGCTAATGATGCTAAGCTAACAGTGTGATACTAAGTATAAAAACACATCAGCACAACTATATTTAGTTAAATAAGCAACTTTTCATTACACTAAACTATTTGAATCAATATTTTTGGTATTGAAGGCTAAATGTTTGTACTAGAATTGCTAATGTTGCTAAGCTAACAGTGTGATACTCATGAAAGCACAAAAATACAAACAAATATTGTATTTCGGGAAATATTTTGATTAGATTGAACTATTTTAATCACTATTTTTGGTAGGCTAAAATATTGCAATAGAGTTGCTAATGTTGATAAGCTAACAGTGTGATACTCGTGTACGTACAAAAATACATATTGTATTTCCTGTTAAAAAAGGCAATTTGTTTTACTAGATTTAACTATTTTAATCACTAATTTTTATATTGAGGGCTAGAATTATTGTAATAGAGCTGCTAATGTTGCTAAGCTAACAGTATGACACTGTTACTGATAATGTTCGCTATAATAATACTAAGGAGAAGTAGAAATGTTTCTTGAGCAGCAAATCAGCATATCAGAATGATTATATGAGAATGAATGAATATGACTGGAGTAATGATGCTGAAAATTCAGCTTTGCAAACACTAAAATACATTTTAAAATATATTCAAATAGAAAATGGTTATTTAAAATTGTAATAGGCTAATATTTCAAAATATTACTGTTTTTGCTGAATATTGATTAGATAAATGCAGCCTTTGGAAGCATAAGAGACTCTTTTTTTTTTTTTAAACACAAAAAAATCCTATTGACCCCAAACTTTTGAGTGGTAGTGTATATGTTCCACTGAACTGATTCCAAAGCATTCTGGAATCGCCTTCTACACAAAGGATAGATTTGATTCTGCATTGGATTTTGGCAGCATGTTGTCCACCTTTTGGAACAGCTTTCTCATTGGGAGCATGCCAATGACACCTTAAAAGGTTGCCCAAATAGGCAGCTCACTAAATTTTGGAGCAGCGCTGATGCAGATGCACTGTGGGTTCTTTATATAAATGTTAAAAAGTAACATTAAACCAAGCACACATATCAACCTAAGCATTTAGAAACACACTTTGCTGATGCACTGGACAGAGGTGGTCATCAGTGCTTGCCAGATAACTAATCTCCAGGGTCTTATTTTGGATTTAGCTTTGATCTACTGGAGAAGAAAGTGTGTGAGAATAAAACAGATCTGACCACACCAAGCACTTATGTGCCTGACCTGACCTTATATTGATTACCGATCTAAGAGATGAAGAGAACATGCTCTCCTCCTCTTTTGGTCTTAAATGTCCAACCTGCCGAGGATCAAACAGATGATTCTCCAGGGCATCAGTGGGGTCAGAGATCCATCACCTCGCTGTAGTTACCTACAATGACCTGGTGACTGATTACTGAGAGTGATCCGGGTCATCAGTCAGTCAAGGAGGACAGTTACATGTGCTGGCATCCTGTCTGCCTAACAAAGAGTTTACCTGAGCAATTACAGGCCACAAGATGATACATAAACATAAAACAGGCGCTCACAAACATGGCTATATATGGACTTTGTTATGCTGCTGCATTTCTAAAACTAGCTTTACCTCTTTAAACAAGCGTAAACATGCATGGAGAAGTGTTTTTGTGTATAAATCTCAAAGATAACGGTGTTGAAGTATCTTACACCTGTGCGCACGCCTGTGCCATTCACTATGGTAACCAGTTGACAGTGCAGACATGATGGCGTAGACATTTGAAAGGGTTTATGTTTGTTAGGAGAGCAGCTGTTTGGTTTCTACACATCCTCTTCCGAGACCATTACTTGCCGTCAACACGACCCATCATCACGTCACATGTCCCCGCACGTCACGCTAACTATAAACAAACGAATAGAATATATTACCGTGTCTGACTGGAGACTGTCATAAACATAAAACATCATCCCACGGAAAGAAAAATGTGTCAAAAACAGCTATCTAGCTATGGGGCAACGTATCTCAGAGAAAGATGGATGCATGCATTGATGTTTTTCCGAATATCAACTGTGAATCAGGAGCCGAGTGACAACGTGGTGATATTCGGGGGAAGAAACAAAGATTATGAGTGTGACGTAGCTTTTATACAACTAAAGAGGTTCATATTGAGCAACTTACATTTTAGGCTCAATATAGCTAGTTGTTTTGGCTGTTTTTGCTCCACCAACGCAAATGGTTCCAAACACAGCCACAAGAGAATCGATGGGCGTCCGGTGTTTATCAGGGAATCGGAGTTTTGGACGGAATCGGATGAATGATTCGATGACTCAATCGTGAATGAATCGGCGTTGTTGAACGAATCGTTTGAATGTACGATTCAATGACTGTTTCATTCCAGAAGGAGAGTATGCGCTACTTGAATCTACGAGATTCAATCGAAGATTTGAACGAATCGATTGAATGAATGTATTCAGTGCCCGCCTCCTAACGTTACTGGCGTAAGAGCTGAAAGAGTGACTGAAATATATACTATAGTTAAAGTATTTATACATTTTACATTTTTATTTGTTTTATCATTATATATATTTTTTAATTAAGCATATATTGTTCATATTCAAGTGTTATTAAGTAAATCTGTTTGTGCTATACAGATATGAACGATATTAAGCAACCTCACTATCTAGGCCTATCTATCTATCTATCTATCTATCTATCTATCTATCTATCTATCTATCTGTCTGTCTGTCTGTCTGTCTGTCTGTATGTATGTATGTATAATAATGCCAATAAATTGCTTTAACATTAAAATGTAAAATTAAGAGAGTCTGGGATGACAGATTGTCATGCGACTTTCTCTGTCAAATGGGTTGAGTGTAAAGTTGCTCACACACAGCTGGGTGCAATTACTCCCCACAAGAAAGTATTTTAAACACCAGTAGACTTGTTTGAACTTTCACTCTATCGACTCTATCAAAATAGCTCTCCCATAAAAACTCTCCCACTAGAACCAGCCTCTTTTACACTTACATACTCTCGTGCGGAAAATAACAGGACATCAGGGACTGAACACGAAAGAGAAGACAGCAAGAGACTTAGTCTGATTAAAATGATGAAAAGAGAAATCTGAATGAGCACATGAACCTTGTCAGAATTCATTGCCACTCGATAAAAACTAGGCAGGTGATGAAAGGTGCTGTGTGCGCCTCGAGCGGATATCTGTCACTGCTCCGCTTTAATGTTAAACATCGTGAAATAGGATTGGGAGCCCCGAGCAAAAGGATTTCCCGTTCTCCTTTCCCTCGCTCACTCTTTTAATCTAGCCACTTTATAAATTATGTATGTGTTACATGTGCCCAAATATGCAGTATAATTTCCTCTTTCTATGGAAAACATAAACAAATTCATATACATAGTAATTATTATTATTATATTTCAGTTAGCATACACCTTGATTAATAAAAATGTACAAAAAATGTTTTATACTAATGTTTATTTAACCGCCTTGCTTCCTGTTCCATGTGCTTCAAAGGAAACAATAGTAGAAACATTTGAGAATTACAGGAATTAGAATAGGGTGAGGTTATTTGTTTGAATGCATGCACATGATCTTTTTGCAAAACAAAGAATGCAGGATAAATTGCATGTTTCATAAGCTATAATGAAGATTCATGATAACATAATATACAGCAATGTTTTTGATGAATACCATCTTCATTTTAATGCATGACTCCGTAAATCATCAGTGTCTAAGTCACCAATGCTTATTGGATCAAGGCCATTGCTACCGGCCAAATTCATGTTTACGATGTACAGAAGCTGGAATAAGGCACACCCAATCTGTGACAGGTCAACCAAAATGCTAGGGAGGTCAGAGGTTGCTGACCACAATAGTCATTCCACAGAGAGTGCTGCAAATGGTATGTTAGCATGAGTGTGGAGTCTGTTACACATGAGTAAAGCCTTTGAGTCACAACCCGAGCAGAAGCGCTGAGCTCTGATGGTTTAGAGGTGAAGACGGATGTTCGTGCCACAAACAAACAAAAATAGTATCGGACAGCAGTGCATGTGCTCTTGTATAAGGACATCATGTGATGCATGAACAAATATCCAGAAAAGGGTGGACCTTTAGACACACACAAACGCAAGGTTTTGTAAAGCGAGTAGTGAGTTCACTGTATGTATAAAACATTACGTTTTCTGTTGTATTATGAGTTCCAAATGGTGGGCGCGTGCTGTGATGGTAATTACAGATCTCTGCTCAGCTGCAGCACAAACACTGGGCTATGTCACACCACGGTCCATCTGCGGTGTGCATTAGACTTCTGTGATCAGAGAACAATTCATCCCATAACCGCATATCAAAGTCTGCTCTGCCTAATGTAATATGCATCAGAACTGCACAGTTGGTAGACTATCAGATTTTTTTTGTACTCTCATTTAGCTGACATGATAAGTAGCCTACTATTAAATGGATAGTTCACTCACAAATGAATATTCTAATGAATATTCATTTACTCGCCCTCATGTCGTTCCAAACCCATATGACATTCTTTCTTCAGTGAAATGTAAAAGAAGTTGCTAAGTTGATCGTTTGCACACAATGACAGCACTCTGGAACACTTGATTCTTATTGGTCTTAGTGTGTGTGTGCGTGTGTGTGTGTGTGTGTGTGTGTGTAGTCACTGCAGAATTATCTTTACTCTATAAAGATAAGAAAAACGTACAAGAAGAAATTCTGAGAGAGTAATTGAACATTTCTCCAGGTGAATTTGCTGATGTATGCAGAGACCGGTCTCGCTCTTTCACACACACTCTCTCGCTTATATTCTCTGTTCTCGCTAAATTATCTTTATACTAACTGTAAGAAGAAACCTTTTTTTATTCACTCAAGAGATTGAGAAAGAGAATGTTAGAGAGAATTAATTCCACAAAAATGTCTCAGTGACCACACAAAACCATTACATCCTCACTGTCATCCTGTTGCAATGTTGTGTTTCAGGGTAAAAACAGATGACAGACAGGCTGATGCTTAAACAGTAGATACGGTAATGACAGACAGGCACTTTTATAATAGGAAATCTAAGACAGACAGACGCGTTCTTGACAGATAGACACTTCAGTGACAGACAGATGCTTTCTCTGCAGTGACACACATTACATGGCCATCTTCTGCGCCTGCTGCAATGACCGAAGAGCATGTTATCACAATACAGCAGACATACTGAGAGAGAGAGAGAGAGAGAAATGTGCTGGTGTTACCTCAAGATAGAAATACAAAAGAAATCAAGTCAAGTCCCCTTTATATAGCGCTTTATACAATACAGATTGGTTCAATGCAGCTTTACAGTGAAAAAAAAAATGCATTTCGGCTGTTGTTCAGTTACATTCAATTATTAAATGAGTTCATCTATAAAGAAGTTCTTGGGGAAAAGAATTATGCCATCGTTCAGGGGTGCGTTTCCCGAAAGCATTGTTAGCCAACTATGGTCGCAAGTTCCCTCGTTACCAATAGAGTTCAATGGACATTGCGATGAACTTGCGACCATAGTTGGCCAACGATGCTTTCGGGAAACGCACCCCAGCTTAGTTCAGTTCTCATACAACAGCGTCAGTACAGTAAGATCAATAATATTGTGGAGTACGTGTTCCCAACTAAGAAAGCCAGAGGCAACAGTCTACCAAACATTTGTTTTGTCTTCAAATAAAAAATTAAGAATGAAAAAAGCATTAACTATTCAAAAATAATATGACAGTTAAATGATAGAGTGATTGAGCGGTTACTGTGACTATGGCACATTTTAAACATCTTTTTAAAAACAGTCATTTTCTAGAAAATTTTAAATACAATTCAAGAACATTTTCAATATTTCTCAATATTTGCTCTGAAATGGGTAAGCCAATTGACTAAAGTAAATTAATGTAAGAACTAAAACAGAGACTATACAATACTAAAACACACACACACACACACACACACACACACACACACATATATATATATATATATATATATATATATATATATATATATATGTGACCCTGGATCACAAAACCAGTCATACGTCACACAGGTATATTTGTGGCAATAGCCAACAATACATTGTATGGGTCAAAATTATTGATTTTTCTTTAATGCCAAAAATCATTGGGCTATTAAGTAAAGATCATGTTCCATGAAGATATTTAGTAAATTTCCTACTGTAAATATATAAAACATTTATTTGTGTGAGTGAATGCAGCACAATCACGAACATAAATGGACAACTTTAAAGGCGATTTTCTCAATGTTTAGATTTTTTTGCACCCTCAGATTCCAGATTTTCAAATAGTTGTATCTCAACCAAATATTGTCATTTTCTGACAAACCATACATCAATTGAAAGCTTATGTATCCAGCTTTCATATGCTGTATAAATCTCAAATCAATAAAATTGACCCTTGTGACTGGTTTTGTGGTCCAGGGTCACATATATTGGAATTATATTTTGATATCACAGTATTGAATAATTACCGTTTTCATATATCATGGTATAAACACATTTGATACAACTATACTGACATTAAAACAAATTTTAACATCATTTTCACTTATAATAACGTTGACATTTAGAGCAATTACAAGTAGAGTAATTACACACTAACACACTAAATTACATCTTTAAACACACCACTGCCAAACCAAAAGCATAATTTGCTTGCTCCTGAGGGACTGCAGGAAATATTAGCATACTAGTTCTGGAGATTTACCTCAAAATAAACACTTCCTCAACACAAATACACACATACACCCTTGAGTCAAGGCCCTTGTGGCATTTCGAGTAATTACTGTATGTTGCAGTTTCGTTTCCGAGTGCCAAATGGCTTAAAACGAACGCAATACACACATACACAAAGCAAACACACACGTATACAGCACAAACAAACATATACACACTCTAATTACATCTACATTAGCAAGCCATAGCCTTTTAAAGCAGTGGACAGTAAAGCTGCCCTGATGAACTCTTTGCCCACACACACAAGCACAGAAAGACCATGTGATGAGCCAGTTTGTGGTGAGGGATTCATGAAAGCAAACCCTGCTGAGATGCCAAGAAAGAACACTTACAAAGCACTAATATAGACTAAACAGATCAAAACGCACGTGCATATGAACGACACCTCAAATCGCGCAGCTTTTTAAAGAAAGGTATGATTTTCGCCTGCAGGTGAGTGATAAAACAGGCATATTCTTAGGGCTGCTTGGAAATTAATCTGTCCTGCTGAGGAATGGACTGTCACACCTGTACTAGTGTTGTATTAGAATCACAAACATGCAGTTACCTGTGTAATCGTTCTTTCCTCGTCACTGTCAGCACTTTGATGGATTCGCCACAGCCTCATTCTATCATGACAGAAAAAAATCCCATTTTACTGCTCCTATATGTTCTGATCTGGGATCTGTGGGGTTCATGCTATCTCCTTGTTTGTGGTCACAGGTCTATGTCATCGGTCTGTTCTGGGATCCATCACATTCAATTTAGAGCTTTTAGTACATGTCTTGAAGTCGTCTATATGCTAGAGAACTCATAAGAGATTACAATTTTTTTTTAGCAGATATACACATTTAAAATATATTATTTTTTGACCAGTATTATTTTAGTATTAATTTAATACCATTATAGTACTTATTCATATTTTGAAATAACATTTATTTAAATTTTAGTTTAAGGTTTAGTATTTTTTATGTGCTTTATGTCATTTTTATTATTTTTTATATATTTCTATTTAGCTTTTTAGTTTTAGTAATTATAGTACATCAAATTAAACGTCTCGGTTATGTATGTAACCCTCGTTCCCTGAGTACAGGGAACGGAGACGTGTCGTCGGGGGAGTTCCCTGACGAATTGGGATCACGCTAGGGAGCCAATTGCCTTCGAGAGAATTAAAACAAGCCAATGAACATGCTGCGGAAGCCCCAGCATGCCTGAGGAAGGCCTGGAATACACATATGTACTAGCCCAGTGGGGTAGTGAAACATATGGCAGTCCCTGAGGTAGTCCCAATCCGATGGAAGTGAGAGCGTACTCAACAGGAACGACAGAACGAGTCCGTCAAGGGGAAGACACGGCTAAACTGCACGTGGCATCATGGGTCACCATAGAGACCACTAGAAAACACCCAGTCTACTAGCAACTCTTTACTAGAGGTAGCAGACCTGGTGCCGGGCGGTCCGCCACGCCTGGCACCGGAGGGGAGATGGAGGAACCCACGACGCTCACCGACGTTGTGCGCCAACAGAGCAAAAGACGCACGTATCCGGCCGAGAGGCGGAGTGGCGTAGCAAGCCGACACAACCTATCCCCTCGCACCACTGGCTGTAGCGAGTACTCGGGAGGAAACAGGTTCCACACGTAGGCTATAGAATCTAGCGAACGTGTTCGGTGTTGCCCAGCCCGCAGCTCTACAGATGTCTGTCAGCGAGGCGCCTTGAGCCAAAGCCCAGGAAGCGGCAACACCTCTAGTAGAGTGAGCGCGCAACCTGGGAGGACAAGGCTCACCCAGAGACTCATACGCTCGGGTGATAGCATCCACTAACCAGTGGGCTAACCTCTGCTTGGAGACAGCCTTCCCCTTCTGCTGGCCTCCGTAACAGACAAAGAGCTGATCTGAGGTCCTGAAGCTTTGCGTTCTGTCAATATAAACCCGCAGGGCACGGACGGGACAGAGAAAAGTTAGGGCTGGGTCTGCCTCCTCCAGGGGCAGCACTTGCAGGTTCACTACCTGGTCCGCGAAGGGAGTGGTAGGAACCTTGGACACATATCCGAGCCGGGGTCTCAATACAACGTGAGAAAGGCCCGGCCCGAACTCTAGGCACGATTCGTCGACCGAAAAAGCCTGTAGATCCCCGACCCTCTTGAAAGAGGCCAAAGCTAACAGGAGCGCTGTCTTAATGGACAAGATATTAAGCTCTACTGTCAACAAAGGGTCAAAGGGAGGACTTTGAAGAGCTCTAAGTACCAGAGTTAGGTCCCAAGAGGGTACAGAGTGCAGAACACGAGGTGGATTTAACCTCCTAGCACCCTTAAGGAATCTGATGACCAGGTCGTGCTTCCCCAAAGACTTATCTTCTACTGCACCGTGATGCACGGCTATTGCAGCGACATACACCTTGAGGGTGGAGGGAGACAGCCTTCGCTCCAACCCATCTTGCAGGAAAGAAAGCACGACTCTGATCGGGCAAGTTCGGGGGTCCTCCTGACGGGAGGAACACCATTCGACGAACAGGTTCCACTTCAACGCATAGAGGCGCCTCGTAGAGGGGGCTCTAGCGGAAGTGATGGTGTCTACCACTGCCTGTGGTAGACCACCTAGAACCTCCGCGTCCCATCCAGGGACCAGACATGGAGTTTCCAGAGGTCTGGACGCGGGTGCCATAGAGTGCCCTGTCTCTGAGAAAGGAGGTCCTTCCTCAGAGGAATCGGCCAAGGAGGGGCTGTCGCAAGGAGCATGAGTTCCGTGAACCAAGTCCTGGTGGGCCAATACGGCGCCACTGGCAGGACCTGCTCCTCGTCCTCCCTGACCTTGCACAGACCCTGTGCAAGAAGGCTCACTGGGGGAAACGCATACTTGCGCAGGTCCCGGGGCCAGCTGTGAGCCAGGGCGTCCGTGCCGAGGGTCCCCTCGGTCAGGGAGTAAAACCACTGGCAATGGGTCGTGTCTGGAGAGGCAAACAGGTCTATCTGTGCGACTCCGAAGACACTCCAAATCAGCTGGACTGCCTGGGGATGGAGTCGCCATTCTCCTGGCAGGGGAGGCAGCCGTGAGAGCTCGTCTGCCACACGGTTGAGCTCCCCTGGAACATGAACGGCACAAAGCGACCTCAGATGCTTCTGACTCCATAGGAGGAGGTGGGAGGCGAGTCGCGACATACGATGGGAGCGTAGACCACCTTGATGGTTGATGTACGCAACGGTCGCAGTGCTGTCCGTTCGGACCAGTACGTGCTTGTGTCTGAGAAACCCCTTGAGGCGACATAAGGCTAGGCGTACTGCTTGCAACTCTAGGCAGTTGATGTGCCAATGCAGCTGGGGCCCCGTCCACAGACCCGAGACTGCATGCCCTTTGAACGTGGCCCCCCACCCCATGACAGAAGCATCTGTGAAAACCACAGCATGCCTGGAAACCTGGACTAAGGGCACTCCGGCCCGAAGAAACGCAGGATCCAACCACGGGGAGAAGGTTTGGCGACAGTGCGGGGTCACTTTGACCCGGAACGTGCCGCTCTGCCACACCCACCTCGGGACTCGATCGTGAAGCCAGCGCTGAAGCGGTCTCATATGTAACAGGCCGAGCGGCGTTACTGTGGCTGCCATATGCCCCAGAAGCCTCTGAAATTGTTTCAGTGGAACCGCTGTCCTGCCTCGTAAGGACCTGAGGCAGGTGAGCACTGACTGGACGCGTTCTTCCCTGAGGCACGCAGTCCGGGCGACCGAGTCCAGTTCCATACCGAGATAAGAGATCCTCTGCACGGGGCAGAGTTTGCTCTTGTCCCAGTTGACCTGAAGCCCCAACCGGCTGAGGTGCCGAAGCACCATGTCCCTGTGATCGCACAACACATCTCGCGAGTGAGCTAGAATGAGCCAGTCGTCGAGATAGTTGAGAATGCAAACGCCTTGTTCTCTCATGGGAACAATGGCCGCCTCCGCGACTTTCATGAAGACATGGGGCGACAGGGCCAGCCCGAAGGGTAGGACTTTGTACTGATACGCTCGACCCTCGAAAGCAAACCGTAGAAACGGTCTGTGTCGAGGAAGAATCGAGACATGAAAGTACGCGTCCTTCAGGTCGATCGCTGCAAACTAATCCTGGGGATGGATGCATTCGAAAATGCGCTTCTGCGTGAGCATTTTGAACGGGAGTTTGTGCAGGGCCCGATTCAAAACTCGCAGGTCCAGGATTAGCCGTAACCCACCGCCTTTCTTGGGTACAATGAAGTATGGGCTGTAAAACCCGGACCTCATCTCGGCAGGAGGGACCGGCTCGATCGCGACTTTCGCCAGCAGGACATCGATCTCTTTCCGCAAGACAGGGGCGTCCACTGACCGCACACGGGTGAAGTGGACGCCCCTGAACTTGGGAGGCCGGCGTGCAAACTGAATTGCATAGCCGAACCGAATGGTGCGGATGAGCCATCGGGACGGACCCGGAAGCGCTAACCAGGCTTTCAGATACCATCCCAACAGGCCCACCCGAACCACCGGCGTACCCGCGGAGGGGCAGCGAGGTGGAAGACAGGGACCCGGCTCTGGTGGCATTGTAGCAACCGAGAGCGGGGTCTCGGGGCGTGGAACTCGACACCAACCTGCTTCCACCGGGGGGCAGACAGCAGAGAAGGCCCATGGGCATTCTGTTGCGGGCTGCCCGGTGTTGAGGGGAGGGGGAGAGACGAGGAACGAGGGTTAGACTGCTGCCCTGAAGGAGGAGCGGCCGCAGGAGGGCGCCCTCGGCGACGAGCAGCCGGAGGCTCTACGGCCACAGAAGACGGACCAGCAGCAGTCCGCCTCCTGTGCAGGACGTGCCGTATCGCCTCCGACTGCTTCTGGGCGGTGGAGAACTCTTGGGCGAAGCCGCGTCGCCGAAGAGGCCCCCTTGGGATATGGGGAAGTTGAGAAGTTTGTTCTTCTCCGCTTCCCGCATATCCGCAAGGGTAAGCCATAGGTGGCACTCCTGGACCACCAAGGTGGACATCGCCCGACCCAGGGAACGTGCGGTGACTTTCGTCGCCCGGAGGGCGAAGTCCGTCGCCGCACGCAGCTCCTGCAGCAATCCTGGGTCGGGACCACCCCCCTGCATGTCATGGAGTGCCTTGGCCTGGTGGACCTGCAGCAGCCGCATAGCATGCAGGGCGGAAGCGGCGTCTCCACACGCCATGTAGGCATCCCTGGTCAGACCAGAGGAAAACCTACAGTGAGTGAAGGGGCACCCCGCCAAGTGGAAGCGGTCTTCGGACACAACTGCATCGCAACCGACCGCTCCACTGGGGGGATTCCCTCGTACCCGTGCGCCGCTCCGCCATCAAGAGTGGTGAGGAAGGAGGAGCGAGGTTGTCTACGTCTGGTCGCCAGAGGGACCAGCCAAGACTTCCTCAACTCCTCATGCACTTCCGGGAAGAATGGTACTGGAGCGGGCTGTGGGGCAACGGCACGGACCGCTCCGAGACACCAATCATCCAGCCGCGAAGGTTCGGGACCCGGTGGAGGGTTCCACGCAAGCCCGACATTCGCGGCCGCCCTTTTGAGCATAGCGGCCATTTCCGGATCCGGCTCAGCCGAAGCCACCACACCCGAAGGGGGTAGTCCCGCTGAGTCATCACCAGAAGATGACCGCTCTTCCTCCAATGCCGCGATCGACATCTGGTCCTCAGGCGGCGCCCCGAAGGAGACAACCGGAACCGCACAAGACGGCTCCGGAAGCTCCACCGGGACAGCCAATGGCAACGAGCTACTAGAGGAGTGAGAAGCCCGTGAGGATCTTTCACCAGACGGGACGTTCTTCACTGTAATCCTCATCCGCTCACCAACAGGAATCACCGAAGTAGCCGTCTGCCGAACTGAACCGGCAGACGAACTAGATCGGGGATTCGCTGAAGGGACTCCCCCATGTTTCAGGGTTCTCAGTCTTGAACGCAGCATCGCCAGAGTCATGTTCCCACAATGAGAACATAACTTGTTCACAAACGCTGCCTCAGCGTGCCCTAAGCCCAAACACGAGAGGCAGTGCTTATGACCATCTTCCTGAGGGAGAAGTCGACCGCATCCAGAAACGCACGGGTGAAACGACATCCTGAAAAGGACGCGAAACACCCGCAAGCTCTTTTAGAAAGAAACGTACTCTGTACGTGCCGAAGCACCGAGGGACCACCGCGGCAGACACGACGGGGAAACTGCAAGCCCGTGTGCTGCACTCACCCGTTACCAGCCGTGAAAACGGCTCTTTCTTTTTTTTAAAGAGGAAATACACAGCCAGCAGCGGGGAAGCGATGATCGCTGAGGCGCCGTCACACCAGCACCAGAGATGACGCAGTTCTTTCTTGAAGGCTCGTTCTAACTCAAATCTTCGGCAGAGAACAGCAGCTCGCACTAGAGACACTGGATGGCTCCGAAGCAAAAAGCATTGTGTATGCGTTGCTTCCGCCTTTTTATACCCGCGCTGGTAGGCGGGCTGCGGAATGCAAATCTTGCATGCCAATGTTCATTGGCTTGTTTTAATTCTCTCGAAGGCAATTGGCTCCCTAGCGTGATCCCAATTCGTCAGGGAACTCCCCCGACGACACGTCGGAGTTCCCAGGACGAAAGGGAACTTATTTTATTTTAGTTTGTTCCCAAGGCAAGATTTCTTTAAGGTTTTTTTAGGTTTAATATATATATATTTTTATTTCAGCTTTGTATCAATTACCGAAAATGATTTTTAATAGTTTTAGTTAACAATAACAATAACAATACTAAAAACAGACCAAAAATTGCACTACAAATTTTTGTCCACTCAAATGCTCGCAATAATTAGAGTTTCCCTCCACTAATAGCTCTAACTTTTAGATTTAAATTGCATATTATTTTGGGCTGTGGAGCTTTGAGTTATAAAGATTTTATAGACTCACACACCTCATGTCATATTTTTTGCATGCAAACACATACAAACATATGGCAGATGAACACACACTGTGGGTATTATTCTGAGGCTAGTCTTGTGATTCAAATCCTCTAAATGTCCAGTGAAATGCTCAAATTTCTTGGTCGTCTTTTATGAGAATACAAGCAACATTCATGTTGACATCATTCTTTCCACAGGCAATCAATGGCCTTTATTATTTGTTTTGGAAAACTTTGTGTTGCCTATAAAAAAAAGTATTAGGACTTCTTGCTTATGTTGTAGCTGTGGCCTAGCAGTTTGCCCACAATAAAAGTGGTAGAAAGGCCAAAAGTTGCTAATTTAGCCAGTTGTTTCAGTAATTGAGTAACACAGGATAATATGTGGGAATGTGGAAAATCTAAAATGGCCTAAAAAAGATTAATATTGACACTCAAGGTATGTAAAATAAAATAAAATAAAATAAAATAAAAAACATATTTTATAAAATGAAATAAAATATTTTTAAAATAAAATATGTATTGTATTGTATGTATTAGGATTTCATTCATTCACTAAAGATCACCTTTACAACAATTGGTTAAAGTAATAGCTATAAAATGACTCCAAAAAGTGAAAAGAAAAACCGTTGCATCATTTGTTCATAGATGCTACTTAGTTTAAAATGTCGTTATGCAATGCACTTCAAACATTTAAGTGTGGCTTTAGTGCCCAAATTCTTGAATACAACAGAGAAAGAAAAAAAAAAAAATGTGTACAGACGCAGAACATCCCAAGAATGCAATTAATTGTGCACACTGTGAAGGACCAGCATTATATCACTGTGAATAAGCGCCAGGAGCAGGGTGAAGGACGCTTCACTCACATAGTCAAACTCAAATGCACAGATACTAAATGAAGTCAAACCTCAGCTGAATAAACTCACAGATTAGTGTGAATGTGTTGGATGGTGGATGGTTATTTTAGATGCATTTCAGGGTCTGAAATTTAAAAAAGTTTCCCATGCTATTTACAGCACTTTCCAGGCAGTCCAGAAGGAGTTCACCCAAAACACACACACACACACACACACACACACACACACACACACACACACACACACACACACACACACACAGAGAGAGAGAGAGAGAGAGAGAGAGAGAGAGAGAGAGAGAGAGAGAGAGAGAGAGAGAGAGAGAGATTTTTCCATAGCAAGAGAACTTTTTACCAGTGTTATTTAATAGTCTTCATATACTGTGATAGTATTTATTCAGTTTGATTTAGATTTGTTTTTTTGTTTTTTATTCAATTTCATATTAATTTTAGCTGAATTTTTTTTTTTTTTTAATGAATTTTAGTCATTTTAGGACTTTTGGACTTGTTTATTTTAGCTGAAAAGCAACATCTGATATTTATATTTTATCTTTTATTCAATTAGGCTACTGAAACTTTCACAGTTTTAGTTTACGTTAACAATAGCAACACTGCATTTGAGTTTGCAAAAAAAATAAAAAATAAAAATAATAAAAAACATCCATACGGTCATCTTCTATGAATAAAATCTCCACCTGGTGTTGGTTTCTGTTTGTTCCTTAAATCCATCCGTTCCCACCCTTCAATACAAAACCAATCTGCACTAAAGGAACATATTCACTCACTCTTTCTGTCCCTCCTTTTTTCTTGCACACCCTCAAAGTTTTAGACCGGCTTCGGAAGAGGATCATTATAGAGTTGTGTTTGGTTGTTCATAATTTCCCAAACAACCTTACAAAGAACTTTTAATGTCCAAACAATTCAAACAAAAGAAGACAGATTACACCTTGTGGTCAAATATTTGTTCGAGTGGCCCAACATGGCCCCAACTTGAGGTTCAATCAACGGCATGAGTGTTCAAACAACCGAAAAATGGAGTGTGTATTTATGCTGAATGGTCATAACCGGCCCTCTGTTGTTGCGTGTTTAACCAGCAAAGACTAAAGAAAATGGGGAACAGCATTTAGGAGGAACATATAGCAATCCACACATAAATTAACACACACACAGAGACAGTCTGAGGGTGGTGTACTGTAAGTATCGATGCAATATGATGGTATCATGAGGTTAAGTGAGTGTTTCACAGAGCCATTTGCAGCTCTGCTTTACGGTTTCAGCCCTGCGGGAAAGCACGTACTCAAACGCTGCAACAGAAACGACACTCGACACTCACACAGAAAGTGACACTCGCACGCGTTTCGCTCTGAATTTCACAATGACTCATCATTTACATGACTACAGCACACAATAGCTGAGTTGTGTGTCCATTATGCTGTGCCAGGTGAGTGACAGCTAAAAGGGTCAGTGGGTTTAATTAAAGAACAGACAGGTGCTCTTATGAAAATGAAAACAGGGTCTTAATCATCCC
The DNA here is from genome assembly GCF_963993115.1 of Abramis brama. NCBI lineage: Eukaryota > Metazoa > Chordata > Actinopteri > Cypriniformes > Leuciscidae > Abramis > Abramis brama. The sequence continues at coordinate 43,615,276 of NC_139966.1, read as the reverse complement.
AGTGTCCTCTGCTCTGCAAGAGCTCCTATTTCTCGCTTCGCAAAACCTGCCTTTCAGACTCTCGTCATGTAGTCACACACATACATGCAAAAGTTTTGGGTTAATAAGGATGTTTTATATGTTTGTTTTTTTAAAGAAATTTCTATTTTCCTTCAGCGTGTATGCAATAATTGACTATTTTAACATATAAATAATCTTACAAAAAATTCTATTTTCAAATAAATGCTGTTCTTTTGATAGAATCCTGAAAAAAAAACTGAATCACGGTGTCACACAGTGTTTCTGAAGGATCATGTGACACTAAAGACTGGAGTAATGATGCTGAAAAATCAGCATTGAAAATCGAAAAATTAAACTTAAATACATTTTCATAAAATAAAGTAAAAAGAAAGTAACATCAATAAAGTAATCATCCTCACAGAGTAGGGCCCCTGTACTAGAGTATGGGGCCTTCTATAGCCATATGTAATCAAATGTAATCATAATACAACAAATGTAAGTTTAGGAACACATGTGTATGGTTGGGGCCTTCCTTTACATGTTGGCCAGTACATAGAAAACAAACAGGGGCCAATGTATTGCTCTAGATGGCATTGGTAGAGGCAGGGTGTCATTGTTTGGGGCCCTTGATAGTCTGAAGTCCTGATATGTGTCAGTATGTACTACTATTTAGAGATGGTCCTCATTGCAGAACACGAAATCCAGGGGGAGGAGTTGGATCCAGATCCAACTCCTCCCACCTTACATATACCTAAACCTACCCATCTCCACCCCCTGATCCCTAAACCCACCCCTAAACCTACCTACCAATCTCCACCCCTTAGATCTGGATCCAACTCCGCCGCCTGGATCTCATGTACCGCAGTGAGGTGCTACTGACTATTTACGCAAGTTTTATTTCAAAATTCATAAGGCAACACAAATACAAACTGCATTCTCAGCTTTGCCACGAGGAGTGCTAGTGAGCATTTCACAACTTTTTTTTACTTTACGTGTGTAAAGAAGAATATGACAACGTGTGTCACTATTCTCTTTCAGTCATGGCGGAGCAACAGTTCAACACAGAAGGTAACTCCATCACCCCCTTGAGTTCAGTGGTTTGTTAGCGGCAATGTAAGAATGTAGTAAAATATAATGGATTGCAAATTAGCGTACTAGCGTTATCCTGCTTTCCTAACACCAACGGCGAAGGTGACGGCAAATGCTTTCTAGCTTTCCTGAGGAACAATGGCTCAATTGATTTATTGAAGGCATTCTAGCTTGTTTCTTCACTCTGTAGCAGCCTCATTATACTTGTGAATGAGTTTTTGAGGAGCATAAGAAGTATTGATGAAACGTCCCCGATCGTTCGCATCACATAGTAACAGCCACATATTTAAATAGCTCATTCACCTCCCTTAATCAAACATACATCAGACAGATAGAGAAAGAGAAGGAGAGAGAGGGAGGAAGAGACAAAGACAGTGAAGAGAGAGATAGAAAGCAGGAAAGATAGAGGGATTGGCTACAAGCCCAGAGGAAAATCCATACCACTCTGTTATTGGGCATATAATTGGTTTCCCCTCTCTCTCTCTCTCTCTCTCTCTCTCTCTCTCTCTCTCTCTCTCTCTCTCTCTTTCTCTATCGCTCTCACTCTCTATCTCAAACCATCCCCCAATTTAGGCAGAGTGTAAATCTCTAGAATTTCAAATCATTACAGTAAGTGTATTTGTGAATTCATGTACTTGTGTGTACATACGCGTGAGTGTTTGTCAACACTTAACACTTTATTTCAGGCCCTTTATAAAAGACAATGTAGGGGCCATAAAAGACAATGTAGTGTAGAAATACATAAGGCTTACAAGCTAAAGCTAAAGCGGGTCATTCATGACTGTGAAATAACATCATTAGTCATTAGCCAATCATAACAGAGGTCATTTGCATATAGAAGTCTTAAAGGTACAGTAGCAAAAAACCTTTTCATACTTAAGCTCACAGAGAGGGTGTAAAATGATCACGTAAATGTAAACAGAAATGGTTTTTGGTGCAAGAAACCTTGACAAAAGAAAAAGTCACATTTCATGGGTAAAAAGGGTCCATTGTCAACATCTATTGTCAATAGTGTAGTAATGTATGAAGCACAAATCACACAGAAGTAACTGTCAAAACAAACCTTCAAGCAAATCAGCTTTCTTTTGGTCAACTGGGCGAATCCTGTGAAATTTGCATGGGGAATTGTTTTGTTTTCCCACATGGAAAAATATATTTACTTTCATAAAATGCCATAAAAAAGTATACTGTAATATGTCCCCTTTAATAGCATAAAAAACATATATTGGCTTACCACTGCAAGACCAAGATCAATCATTTCCATCTTTTTTGAGTCTGTAAAAACACTGTGTGTGTGCGTGTGTGTGGCAACAAAGACAGGCTCTATAAGCTGTTAATAGCGTCTACCACAAGAGTTCAATACAGTTCAATAGTTCAATTCAACAGTGCAGAATATGTCTGCATGAAATAATCCAACACACACTCTGTAAATGAATGTGTGTGGGTGAGGAACTGTGTAAAGAACTGGATGGCAAACACAGCTATACTATAGAGAGATGGAAAAGCTGGAGTACATTAAGTATAAATGAGAGACATGTTTCATCACGCATTCGCATCCTTTTCCTTTGACCTCTGGGGGAGCTCAAGATGTAAAAAAAAAAAAAAAAAAAACTATTTATTTTAGGACTGAATCAATTGAAATAAACACAATCAAATTAAATACATGATTTCTCAATTAATTAATCAAATATATCAATATTTGAGGAGAAAAGCCCCCAAAATAAGATAATTCAAAGACATTGCTATGGTGGATAAGTGAATAAACATTACATAAAGTGGCTTTAGTCAGTATATTGTGTGAATAAACAATCTCCACCTTGCTCAATCATAAATAAAAAAATAATGAGTTTAAAATTTGAAAAGTACATCACAACTGTGTTTGTTCATTCCATGTCAAAATATGATTTCAGCTGCAGTGATTCCTCTCAGACAGAAGCAGTCTGGGTTTTACCCAGAGGGATCTCTCTATATGCGAAGTGTGTGTATCTGAGCTTTAGTCTGACAGAGGAGCTCCCAGCTAAATCATCCAGAATCCTGTCTGGGAATACTCTTTTAGAGCATCCACCTCTCTTTAACAAAAGACACGAACGCCCTACACTTCCAGCTGTGCCCTATTTCTGGGATCACAGTTCTGGCCCGCTGAGTCAGCAAAGGTTGTCTTCCTCTCAACCACACACAAAGAGAAAAACACAGCTAGTCCTCTCCATTGGCGGGTCATGACCCCAGAAAATGGCCTTAAGGTCTATTAGGACTACAGGGAAAGATAACACAGCTAAATGCACAATACAATGCAACTAACCACATAATCTTGCATGTATAAAGAATATTATATGGACCTATTTCAGTTCAAGGTGATAGTATACAATTAATATTGCATTAAAAATATTAATATTACATATAAATAAATAATAAAAGATGTAAATAAATATTACAAAAATAATACATTTCAGTGAGGCACCACTGATCTATAATAAGTGTGATGCACCAATATTAAAATTCTGACAATAAGCCAATAATTATTTTCATGTTATGCCTGATATCAATAAATGAACAATATTAAAATTCTGTAATAATTTAAGTTAAAAAATAAAACTCCAAAAACAGAAATTAACCATTTTAAATGATAAATTTCAAATGAAACATCATAACAATATATAATATACAGTAAGAAAAGTATATTCATTTTGAGATTTGCTAAAGATTAAACTATTAGTGTTTTTATGATTAGCTATAAGTGAGAATTACATGATGGCATAGGCTCTCTAAATGTAAATAAAATACAAAAAAATAAAAAATAAGCAGGGAGAGTATGATACCCAATATCGACAATATCCAAGGTTAACCAATAAATTAAACAATGAATATGTCTAGACACTAGACAGACAGTAGGTTTTGACAGAGTGAGTTTTTCTTCTTCTCTTTCATTCTATACCTGTGTTATCTCTCATTCTCTCAGTGGTGATGTTTGTGTGATGAAAACAGATGAACACAGAAGTTTGTACAAAGTTTCTTTCTCTCTATCTCTCTCATGTAGTTTTTCTTGTTCAATATGCCACTAAACCTCTATGAAATTGCCATTCGATGTGTGCTTAAAATGAATCGGGCTGAGAAAAAAAGAAGAGCACTGAAAAATGAAATAGTCTTCATTTTTCATTGTGCTCTGAGGGTCGTAAATATTTCACAATGTTTAAAAAGAGTCATTTCTCTTCTGCTACTCACATCTTAATAAAACACGGGAAAATCAGCCGATTGTTTCATAAAGTCACATAGTCATACATACCAGACTAAAAAGACATACCATTAAACAGCAAGAGATCACCTGGCCAACATGGATAACTAGTTGATAATTAGTTTACTTGCTAAGAAGTTGCCTCAAACAAAGTTGTGCTTTCAATAACCTGGCAAACATTTTTTATTTTTTTTTACTTTATGTATTAATTTTCTAAAATAAAATATAAAAAAAATAATAATAATACTGTGGGTGGTCCATGGGAAGTCTACCTGAGACTGAGACTAGGTCACAGATAACTTCACGAACACCGACATAAATACATGACATAGTACAATCTATATGGCGAATGATTCATGCTAAAACATGAGAAATCAATAATGTGATTTATTTAAATTTGCACTAGGGATGTACAGTGTGTGGTCGTCGTCAGTGGTTATGAGAATTACTTTGAGTGTGTGTGGGTCCAATGCCATTATACAGTATATTCAGACTCTTTTCTCTGCCTACACTCGACTACATCAGCAAAAGCAGCCATATCGATGAACAAGCAACTATAGGAGAAAGAGAATCAGCATTTAACTTCTGAACACACACATGAACACAGACAGACACAACATACACAAAGCTACAAACAAACCAGTGAAAGTGCACAACACATGCTGTTAACCTCATGAGAGAGAGAGGGCATGTTTCGGAATTGCATACTACCAAACTAATTTTACTATTTCAGCATTATTAAATATAGAATCTATACTGTGCAGTTTGCAGATTTTGTATGCATAGAAAACCCACATGACCTGCTACTCCATTTGCCAAAATGTGCTACGCCTTCAATATGACCTTCCATTTACAGTGTGACGAATCAGACCAGCAATATCAACCGTGACTTTCTTTTAACATCTCTTTCTTGACTCACTATGTGATCAGACTGTGTAAGGTTTGAACTCAACAACACCCTTTTAACACTATGACATATGTGTGTCAGAATACATAAGAATTTCTCCCCTGGGAGTTCAAAAAGATTGCAGGCCATTTTTTGAGTCTCGTTTGTGGAACGTTCAGTGTTTAATTTTCCAGGTTACGTAACACCATCCGGCCTATCAGTTGATGCTTGATTTATCGTTGTGCAAATGTTGAATGTTATTATTTAAGAGAGACTTGAGTCAGGTTCAAAACCTGTGTTGCCATGGTATTTTAATTTTTTTTTTTTTACAAAAAGTCATTTAAAGGGGTCATGAACTGAGAATTCATATTTTCCTTGATCTTTTGACAGTTAAGAGGTCGTTATACTAATAAAAATCAAATTCAAATCTCAAAACGTCCTTGTTATTCCAAAAACTGCTTTTATTGAAACCAAGGCCAGAAAATGACAGGATCTGAGAAGTGGTCACAGGGCAGCTGTAGACCGCCTTTGCAGAAGAATATCAACGCCTACGTCTACATCACCGCGTCTTTGGCCCCGCCCACTGGAGCGTTAGTGAATATAGTTACATGAGAACAAGAAAAGATTGCCACAGGATCAATACCATTACCTTCCAAAGGATCCTAATGCTAGGAAAGTGTTGTTGTTTTTTTCTTCAACAATGTGAATGTCTCAGCAGTGCATTATTTGTTTGTATTTGGTGCATTTCACTGTGGATTATTTGGTGAATCAGTCGCAATTTCGGCGCAGGCTTTGCAAACAGACTTTTATGATATGGATCTGCCAGCAAACGCCACAAACATGTAACCATGTTTATTCTAATGCCTGATCTGTGATCAGTGATTTCTGATGTATAACCTAATTATTCAAGTTTAGACAGATTATCTCTCAAAATCGTTCAATACTGTTTATGCATCAGCAACTCGAGCCAGTGACTAAACGATCAACTTCACATCGTTTCTCTAAGTAGAATGAAAATAATCTTATTTAAACTGTGATTATATTACATACAGATTGTGATCAAAGAAAGCTCCCTTTCCAATTGCACAGCGCAAGTTTATCTGGCCACTTGCCAAAACGAAGCTCTTATTGTATTTACATCGTGTTTGCATTGTTATTTGGTGAAAGCATTCATGAGAGTGCAGAAACTGCGTTACAATGATGAAATCTCTTCATTCAAGCGATCAACTGTCAATCTGTCATCTGCTCAATGCTCATCACTGCAACCTTTCATGTGATGGGAATACATCTAACTTTCCACGATTCGTTAATCTTGATAGCTGTAATAGTAAAAACGTTGTAAAATATTTTAAGATAAGATAAGATATACTTTATTGTCCCTGAAGGGAAATTTGTTTTGGACTACAAAAGAATACAAAGAATAAACGTCTCTCAACACATCCTCTCACAAAACATGCTCTCATATACATTAGACAGGCACATATATAGTTGGCACATTAGCACCTTTCATTGGCAATTCTGGCAATTGGCAATTTTGTGAGAGTTCCACATGTAATGCTGGCTATTTCATATGCAAAGATGTCAGCCAATGACAGCAGTGGGCGTTTACACTGAAGTCTCACACAGACACGCCCCTTCAAACAGAGCGTTCAAATCAGAGGCTAAAATCAGGCTAGGATGAATGCCTTTTATTTCTAAATTATGACAATTTTTTTTATTTAAAAATCATACTAACATTATAAGGGCACACCAGGAAACATTATAAAATAATAGAATAATCCTATTGAACTATGTCACAGTGTCTGGTTTGAGTTCCCTGGGTCACCACTAGATGTCCTCCTTCCCCCACGGTGTCTGTCACATTAGGAACTGCACTCCCCACAATCCTTGTCTGCTCTCATCACTGTTCATTGCACCCAGTTGTTCCCCATCATGATCGTTAGTTTCTGTGTTTAAATACCCTGCCTGTTTAGTGTCTGTCACGGAGTCCTTGTTATATGTCACCACACTTGATGTCTGTGTTTACCCAGTTCTTGTTTGTGTCTTGTACCTCGGATTGCCTTGTTGGATTTTTGACCTTTGCCTGGACTGTTGTGAGTACGGATTAACCTAATAAATAACTGCACTTAGATCTGTCTTCCCCTGTGTGTGTATCGTGACAGAAGGACTCCGTCAGAAAAGATCCAGCAGTATGGGTTCCCGTATCCTTTCCCCCACTATGAAGAGGGAGAAGAAACAACAGAGGCGAGAACCGTCATCTGGGGAGTCAGAGCCTCGGATGACACTGTTCGAGTGCTTCGCGCTGTGGGCTCGGAGGACTGAGGAGACCATGGCGGTCGCCTCCACTGAGCCCTTTTCCGCTGGCACCGCAGGCGCCTGGTCAGCCAACACCTCTTCCCATGGAGGTTCTTTCGAGGGAACCCGTCTGGCCAGGTTTCGTGGAACCCGTGGAGGCCGCAGGGGAGGAGGTGGTCGAGATGGACCCCGACACCATTCCCCAATTCGGCTCCTCTTCGACTCTGGACCAGTGGTGTCCAGCCCAGAGCCTGCATCTCGGCATCGAAAACGGCGGAGGAGGAGGAAGACTTCCTGTCGTTCTGGAGGCCGTCCCCTCCGAGCAGCCCGCTGTCGTCCCGGAGGCCGTCCCCTCCGAGCAGCCCTTTGTCATCCCTGAGATCGTCTCGGAGCCGCCCACCATCAGTCCTGCCACGGCCAAGAGAGCGGTCTTCCTCTTTTATGCAGTGGCGGTACTGCATGCGTGGAGGAAGCACAGCATGTCTGCCGAGCCTGTCTCTTCAGACAAGATGGCCGCCACAGAGATTGTTCATGTCACGTCTGCCGAGCCTGGGTCTTCGGACAAGATGGCCGCCGCCGAGAGTGTTCACGTCACGTCTGCCGAGCCTGTGTCTTCCGACAAGATGGCCGCCGCCGAGCCTGTTCACGTCACGCCTGCCGAGCCTGTGTCTTCCGACAAGATGGCCGCCGCCGAGCCTGTTCACGTCACGTCTGCCGAGCCTGTGTCTTTGGAGAAGATGACCGACGCCGAACCTGTGTCTTCAGACAAGATGGCCGCCTCCGAGCCGGTGGTGTCTGTTCCTGAGCCGGTGGTGTCTGTTCCTGAGCCGGTGGTGTCAGTTCCTGAGCCGGTGGTGTCAGTTCCTGAGCCGGTGGTGTCAGTTCCTGAGCCGGTGGTGTCAGTTCCTGAGTCGGTGGTGTCTGTTCCTGAGCCGGTGGTGTCTGTTCCAGTTCCTGAGCCGGTGGTTCCTGTCCCTGAACCGGTGTCTGTTCCTGTTCCTGAGCCGGTGTCTGTTCCTGTGCCATGGCCGCCCGAGGGGTCGTCTCCGCCGTGGCCGCCCGAGGGGTCGTCTCTGCCCTGGCCGCCCGAGGGAGAGTCTCCGCCCTGGCCGCCCGAGGGAGAGTCTCCGCCCTGGCCGTCCGATGGACTGTCGTTTCAGCCCTGGCCGCCTGCACGACCTGCTCCGCCCTGGCCACTCGAGGGAGAGTCTGCTTCGCCCTGGCCGCCCGATGGACTGTCGTCTCCGCCCTGGCCGCCAGATGAACTGTCACTCCCTGTCCCCGTTTCCCTCCATGGACCTGGCCCCCCATCCCTCCCCCTGATCCTCCACCAGTCCACCTCCCGCCTGGACTCTTGTTTTGTCTGTCATGTCTTGGAGCGTCTGGTAGCCGCTCCGTAGAGGGGGGGTTATGTCACAGTGTCTGGTTTGAGTTCCCTGGGTCACCACTAGATGTCCTCCTTCCCCCACGGTGTCTGTCACATTAGGAACTGCATTCCCCACAATCCTTGTCTGCTCCCATCACTGTTCATTGCACCCAGCTGTTCCCCATCATGATCGTTAGTTTCTGTGTTTAAATACCCTGCCTGTTTAGTGTCTGTCACGGAGTCCTTGTTATATGTCACCACACTTGATGTCTGTGTTTACCCAGTTCTTGTTTGTGTCTTGTACCTCGGATTGCCTTGTTGGATTTTTGACCTTTGCCTGGACTGTTGTGATTACGGATTAACCTAATAAATAACTGCACTTGGATCTGTCTTCCCCTGTGTGTGTATCGTGACAAACTATTGAATAGTTTACTTACTGTATGAATACTTTTTTTTTAAATGGACAAAACAAAAATGGGTTACATAAACTTTCTGAATTAATTATGCTGCGTAATGAGGTCATAAGACATGTAGCACAGGCTTACTACTGTTTGAAACTTATTGTTGCATACTGCATTCTGTTTCACATACTATTTTTTTAAATAGGCGGTATACAGTGTAGACTGCATGTGAAGTATGCAATAGGCTTGTCTCCATTTCGAATACAGCCAGAGAAATTTTGAGATTCAGACTGTGTGTGACTGGTTAAGAATGGCTCATTTGTTTCAAATGGCCTGGGAGATTAGTCTTCTGTGCTCTATATGAACCTACTGAAGGATAACAACACACACACACACACACACTAATGGAAGAAAAGGGTGCACTAACGTGAATGTATGTGTGTCTTTGATATGTGCATGCAGGTCATATAGTTTATATGTCCATATTCACTACTCATAGGTCAGTGATTCTGCTCATTACAAGAGTAAATAGTTATGATTTACTGAGATTACAGCAAATAACCAAAACCACACTGACCAACCACACATTCCCGTCAATACTACAACTCATAAACATTTCTGTAACCCAGTCAAGGCAGTGTAAAAACAGAGGAGAAGAACAGTCATAGATCACTCACAAGCAGGTCTGAGCACTCTCACAAATCACACAACATTCAGATTTTCCCATGAGTCTCTGTTCCCTTATTGGTAATCACTGACAAATAGCACAAGCACCAGCTATGACCTTGCAGTAAATGCCAGTCTCCAGACCCAAAAACAAACGCACAGACAAGTATATAGGCAGGAATTTAACTGGGAAATGAGCCTCGAGTACTTGAGTTAATGGACACAGAATCAAAGGCTCAAAACTATTTCTTTTATTTAAAAAATGTAAAATATTGTTTGTAATAATTTTTTATAAAATAATATTTAAAAATATAGATTAATAAGGAGACAAGTCAGAATGGTGGAACAAAGGTACTAAAAAGACTAATTATATATATCTTATGTTGCACGGGTATATCTGTGGCAATAGCCAACAAAACATTGTATGGGTCAAAATTATAGATTTTTCTTTTATGCCAAAAATCATTAGGATATTAAGTAAAGATCATGTTCCATGAAGATATTTTGTAAATTTCCCACCTTAAATATATAAAACATTTATTTTTGCGAATGGATGCAGTACTATCGCCAATAGAAATGGACAACTTTAAAGGCGATTTTCTCAATATTTCGATTTTTCTGTACCCTCAGATTCCAGATTTTCAAATAGTTGTATCTCGGCCAAATATTGTCCTATCCTAACAAATCATACATCAATGGAATGGTTATGTATTCAGCTTTCAGATGATGTATAAATCTCAATTTAAAAAAAATTACACATAAGACTGGTTTTGTGGTCCAGGGTCACATATATATATATATATATATATATATAAGTTTTTGATTGCTTCACAGACAAAGAAAAGTCACTTTTAACGGTATTACTGAGATCTTTGTGAGTTTAAAGGTTCAAAAGCCAAATGTCACTAACACTAATTCTCACATCAGAATTCAAACACAGCTCATTTTATAACACATTTCTTCTCAGCACTTTCTCACGGGTATACAGATGCTGGTTTATATTGAACATGTTGCAAGATGTGTGTGTACAGTATGTGCGTTGTATGGCATGAGGAAATACAGTTGAGGATTCAGTGTATCACTGGTCTGCTAAAGAAATGTCCTGTGCTATTCTAGTCACTACTACTTCTGACGCAATAACATTTCCCATCACACAGATGATCTGAGAGAGTTAGACATCTGTCTTTCCCGTAGGCAGAATTTGGTGGTACTGGGAGTAGTCGGAATTTATAAGGTCTTTTTTAAATTAAACATTTCCACACATGTAAATACATCTGTGAGAACTATCCCAACATCCTGTGATTTCTATATTGAGCAATCATTATCAGCATGTGTGTGTGTGACTGTGCTGGACCAGCTCATCTGGAAGGAAATAACATCATGGGATATTGCGGTAACCCTGGACTGTCATTTCACACACACAACACATCATCATCACTATCACTAGGACATCCTCTGGCTGTGCACAAACACTGGACAACGATCAAGGCTGCATAATGTACACAGGACAAGCTCTGAAGCAGAGATGCACATCCGTTTAAACATATGACTCTGCAATCTTCAGGACACACATATCCCGAGAGCATGACCAGCTGCTAATGTCGAACTCAATGCTAATTGGGTTACACCAGTAAGCTGGTGTTAACTCAGCTTTAAGTGGATTTTACTCAGGGACTGAAACATTCTTCTGTCAGACTTTCCAAATCATGTGTGAAATCTCACAAAAACTGTTGAGAAATATATGGGTGTTATTTCATTCCAACATGAAAAGAAAATTATATTTAGGATGAATAAATAGAAGACTATTTTGCATTCTGGCACTGTACTTATTTTAATTGTAAAGTACAATTTTAATTGTAATAATTTTTTTTTTACTGAATTTAATTTGTTGATTTGAATAAAACAAAATGTTTAATAAAAAAATGATAAAAATAAATATTAAAAATGATAAAATAAATAGGAACTGAATGTGTCAAGGCATTTACAAAAAAACAAAACAAATATATATATATATATATATATATATATATATAATTTTAATTAACATTTGGAATAACATTCAGCCCTAATATGTATATTAATTTCTGTTTTATAGGTTTAACAAAGCAAAAAAATTTTTTTAATAATAATATTATATATATACTTAATATCTAAGTACCATGTTGGAATCATTGTAATATGGTAATGAAAATGTGAATATGGGGTAAAATATGTTTAATTTACATTGACTTAAAATAAGCTTTATTTTCTTTATGCAGGGTGGTGGTGGTGTGGGGGGGGGGGGGGGGTTGGATTGAAATATAGACATTTCATCATGAGACTCAACCAGAAAAGGCTTCCAAGAACATATGTGTGTTTATATATCAAGAAAAAGAGGAGAAAGAAGTGATAGAGTGTGAGGGAGGAATAGAGTAATTGAGCTCTCTTGGCACCCGTTGTCTTTCTCTTCTGTTTGGCAGGCAGTGCTGACCAGGCCTCTAATGGGACTGTAAACTGAGTCTTAGCTTCAATCAGGAGGGAGAAGAGAGAGAGAGAAGCTGATCGATACTTCAGTGGAAGCCCTGCTACCAATTGAGATCCCAACTGAAAAGAGAGAGAGGTAAGAAAGGAAGAGGGGAAAGAAGAGGGGGATTGAAAGATAAGATGGGGGATTTGTAAGAGACAAGCAACAAAAAGGATGAGAGGGACTTTCTCTATACCAAGTCTTGCCGCCTGGCTGAAGAACTAAATTAGACACATCTTGTGGGGTCTTGTAAAATGTAATGTGTTTTCACACATACTTCTACAGATGGAGGGTCAAAGGTCAGTGTTACCCTACTTTCTTGGTCCTTATAAAACATTAAAAACAACCTTACATAAATACATGGCTTTGTTAATGAGATCCTGTGATTTTAGAATGTCATATATGCCAGGTATATAGGTTACACTAGGTTATGTAGGAGCAGACATGGGCATTCTGCCAACAAAAGTCTCATGGTTGTCGATTGGATGGATGGATGGATGGATGGATGGATGGATGGATGGATGGATGGATGGATAGATGGATAGATAGATAGATAGATAGATAGATAGATAGATAGATAGATAGATAGATAGATAGATAGATAGATAGATAGAATCAAAAAAAAAAATGTCAAGGCCCTGGAAAGTTTTTGAAAATAAACATACACAGATACAGGTCCTTGAAAGTGCTTGAATTTATTTTGTGCAAGAAGTTTTCTGGAAAAAAATTCCATATTATTCCCTCCGGTCCGCTAATAGTTATTTTGCCAACACTTCGTGGCCTATGCATACTAGCTTGCTTGATTTAAGTTAGTTATGCACATTTACGCGTTACGTTAAGTGTTTCCCGCATGAGGTACTTTGTGTTGTACGTTGCCATGACGTTCACACACGCAAAACTGTAACAATGTATCGTACAAGGTAACATGATGTAACCTTGCTCTCACTTGAAATGTGTCACCACATTAAGTCCTTGATTTTGAGGGTATTGGACCTGGAAAGTCTTTGAAAAGTCCAAGAATTTAAAGTAAACCAAGGTGTGGGAACCCTGTAGATAGATAGATGGATGGATGGATGGATGGATGGATGGATTAAAAGTTAAAAAACTTAAAAGTATGCTTAAAATTGTGAATTTGTGAAGTTAGTGGCACTTAAATCAGTCTAATATTGGGTTGTTATGTCCAGTTTCATAGGAACACTAGTATTTTCAACCCAAATCTCCATGAAGCCTGCTAATCCAGTGGTCACATGTCTGATCATGTGATTGAGAACTTTCCAGGGGAAATACAAGCTATCTGATCCCTAATGCCAGGAGGACACTCATCTAAACAGAACTGTGATGGCCATTCATCAGCACAGAAAACGCCAGGCCATAAGCTACGCTAAGCTAAAGGACGAGGGCCTGAGAGGTTGATTTATGACAGCTTTTCAAACAAAAGACAAGCATGCTCCGAGGAGGAGTAGAACAATCCCTGGCAGGAGCATTACACAGAGCCTAAGCTAATCAAGGCCACGCTAGCACAGATGGGTTTCCTCCACGGAGCAGTTAGCCTTAACACTTCTAGCCACAGCTCAAGGAGAAACAGCTAAACTGATCAGGGAACAGGAGGGAAGCTCTTTTAACCTGTGAAAAGTGTTGAGACTGTGAATGGTCTTTGCAACAAATGTGTTAACTGGATAGCTTGTTATCCCCTGCTAAAAAGAGAGTGTTTTAAATGATGGTTCTCATTATGAAATACTGTTACAAAGCTCTTTTAATCTGTGAAAGATTGAAGAGTGTTGGGAGAGTGTTGGGAGAGTGAATAAAGTTTGCAATGTGTTAACTGGATAATATGTTACATGTAACACGTTACATCCCCTGCTGAAAACAATGTTTTGGAAGTTGATTCCCATCATGCAGTGTTGTTATGAAGTGGTTTTAAACTGTGAAAAAAAATGTTAAGACTGATTAATGGTTGTATCAAATTTACCAACAGAACACGTGTTACGTCCCATATTGAAAAGAGTGTGTTTTAGAAGTTGGTCCCCATATGCAGTGCTGTTATAAAGCTCTTTCAACCTAAGAAAAGTGCTGAGACTGTGAATGATGTTTGCAACAAGGACAATTAACGATTTGTTAACAGGATACCATGTTACAAGTAATGCGTGTTATGGCCCCTGATGAAAAGAGTGTGTTTTGGATGATGGTTCCTATGATGTAATGCTGTTATGCTGGTGTCTCCACCAGAAAGAACTTGCTAGCTTCAGCAAGTTTTCAAGTTTCACTGGTGAATAGCATGTTTATTACTCATATTTACACACTATTCTGTTAATTTACTTACTGACAAATAACTGAAACAACATCCTTCCTGTGCATGAGCTTTCTCTGATCACATGTCTATATTGAGGTAGAGCGAGATTGAAAGTGAAGAAAAAACATCTTCCTGATCTGCTCTATTCAAGAACATTGCTAGCATGCTAATGATGACATAAATAAACACTTTACTTTCCGTAAAATTCTATTTCAGATGGCACGTCCTCGCATCTTCCTCTTATTATCTGATTCAAATTGCACACAAAAATTACAAGAGCTTTCTGAAATTTGCATATCATTTACATGCATTTAGAGTAGTAGACGTTTTTATCCAAAGCAACTTACAAATGAAGACTTGCAAATGAAGAAGTGTACTTGAATGGGACTGCCTGACCAACTTCCTGAATTAAAAGTAGAAAGATTTATCAGTCCACTACAGTGTTATTTTAGTATTATCTAAGTATTTTTCAATATTTTGAATTTTATTTTTATAGTTATAATTTTCTAGTTATTTATTTATTTATTTTTATTATTTAATTTAAGTTTTAGTCATTTTGTTTTGAGCTTTTGTCATTTGAATTATTTTCTATTTCTATTTAGCTTTAATTCAGTTTCAGTTGTAGTAATTTTTTCAGTATATATTTATTTTATTTCAGTTAGTTGACAAGGCAACATTTAACTTTCATTGAAGTTTTTTTTTTTTTTTAGTTTAAGCTTTTCATCTAATATTTATATTTTATTTTATGTCAGAATTATTCCAGTAAGTGAAGTTTTAGTTTTAGTTAACAGTAACAACACTGGTCCACTGAGAAACAAAGTTGTATTACATGGTACAGGGTTCCTACAATGAAAGCTTTTGAGGAAGAACTAACCAGTAGATATCCAGGATTTTTGACACTGATTCTTTAAAAGGTATTCAATAGCGCACACACACACACACACACATACATATGTATGCATATATACTGTAGGCCTATATATATATATATATATATATATATATATATATATATATATATATATATATATATATATATTATAAACACACACATATATTATATAATTTCGATATCGATTTCGATATCATAATATCGATTTGACAGCACTACTGTGAGAAATTATTTATTTATTTTTGACGGACAAAAACTTTATCAACATGCATCTGTCATCTGTGCTGTCCATGCAAACAATTGCGGAGGCTGTTGCGGTATTATTTGATTGAGCTACTGTACAACTTTATGGCTTACTGGTCAATTTTTGTGGTATATCGCATTTCAGATTTACGCTAAACATCACATAAAAAGTTAATAAAATATGGCTGGCCGATTCACATGACAGTCACAAGGCTGTACTTAGCCAGAATAAGACACAAGATGGACTGTCAATAAGCCTGACTTTATGAGGCTAGTTTGCAACTGTCTGGTTCCCATGCTGAGTCATTATGCAAAGTGAAACTTTTACAGAAAGGGTCATTTTCTTACTCGCCGTCACAGTGTGATTTATGTACAATCACGCTCAAGAGAGCGCTTAGAAGCAGAATGTGTCTCAGACAAACCTACTCGACACTCCATTCCCCACAAATCTGACCTTTGACCCCAATACGCCACCCCTTCCTCCCCTGTCTACCCGTCTCTTAATGGATAGTGATATATAAACGTCCTTCTCTCTATCTGAGAACACTCCTCCACACTAGCAGACCAGAAGGTTTGGTAGCGGTCCATGTTTTTAGTAAGCGGCTCTGACAGTGAAGTGTGCAGGGCTCAATATGGTGCGCTCAATGGCACTGCAGTCTGTGTCGCTCAGCGGTCTGTTTCTGTGCCTGATAAGACGGGGGATAATGGTTCTGAATGTTTATTTTGATAAACCGCAGGGACATGCCGAATCCGTGACTGCCCCTGACCAGCCGAGACAGAAAACAGATGCTAACTGCTTTCTTCATAGTATTAGCAAGTAGGGAAGTGTCGTGGTGGTTGACTCATAAGGTAATATTTATGGGCTGTGACTTAATTAGTGGATTGTGCTTTAGCTGGTTAGCCAGTTTGTAAAGTAAAACACTCAGAAAAATTGCTTTTTAAACCCATCCCCCCTCACATTTTTTAACATCATGCCACAAGTGTCGCGAAGTGCCACAAATCATCAAAACAATGTATATGTATTATACATCTCTTAGAGTATGACTGGAATCTATAGCTGTGTTTTAAATCCTAGTTAGCCTCGCTGCCTACATAGGGAGCTTCCTTGTAACTGAATTAAAGTGCTCTCAGAAGGCCTCAGCAAACTTAACATTCAGTTAATAAATTATTATTAAAACAATCAAACTCTATCTAAATTGAAATGTTAAAAACATAAAATATGTAAACTTACTGTATATAATATTATAATATAGTAAAAATAATATTAAATAATAAAACAATAAATAATATGATAAAAACCATAAAATATTGTTCCCCTCAATATCTATTTTATTGAATTCATGAAACTTCTGAAATCACAATGAATCACGGTAAATTAATATATCAATACTCACACTTTCTGTGGATAAAAAAAAAAAGAAAGAAGCAAAATAGAGAGCCTTGTCATAATTATAGCAGAAATAAATAGCTTATATCGTAGAGCCTATTGTGTTGGACATCAGGTTAAAGGGATACTCCACTTTTTTTGGAAATAGGCTAATTTTACAACTCCCCCAGAGTTAAACAGTTGAGTTTAACCGTTTTTGAATCCATCCAGACGAACTCCGGGTCTGGCGGTACCACTTTTAGCATAGCTTAGCATAGATCATTGAATCGGACAGGACCATTAGCATCTCTCTCAAAAAAAAATTACCAAAGAGTTTCGATATTTTTCCTATTTAAAACTTGACTCTTCTGTAGTTACATCGTGTACTACGACCGGCGGAAAATGAAAAGTTGCGATTTTCTAGGCTGATATGGCTAGGAACTATACTATCATTCCTGCGTAATAATCAAGAAACTTTGCTGCCGTACCATGAGTCCAGCAGGCGTAATGATATGACGCAGCGCCTGAAAATAGTCCCCAGCTCAGTAACTTCCAATGTGACCGGGACTAAGTTTGTCTAACCTATTAGACCTATTTTCAGGCGCTGCGTCATATTACATTTTCCGCCGGTCTTAGTACACGATGTAACTACAGAAGAGTCAAGTTTTAAATAGGAAAAATATCGAAACTCTTTGGTCATTTTATTGAGAGAGATGCTAATGGTCCTGTACGATTCAATGATCTATGCTAAGCTATGCTAAAAGTGGTACCGCCAGACCCAGAGATCAGCTGAATGGATTCGAAAACGGCAAAACTCAACTGTTTAACTCTGGGGGAGTTGTAAAATGAGCCTATTTCCAAAAAAAGTGGAGTATCCCTTTAAAGTTTAAGAACCACTGCTCTATATAGCATCTAGGCTACATGCGCCACAGAAATAGCTTTAAAGAGAGTTTATATGTGTTCAATTAACTTTTATAGTATTTTTCTTAATTTTTTTTTTTAGTATTGAATGAAATTTACAATCAACATTTTTCTAACTTTTTCCATCTTGTTGAAATGCACGCTGGGATTGGCTTTTATTGAAGAGTACATGCAATGCTGCCTTAGAATAAATTACACTATGTTAGATGCCAACATTATTAAAGTCCCCATGAAATCAAAATTTACGTTTTTTGGCTTTTAGAATGAATACGTTAGCCTTACTGTTATCTATATGCTAGTGTGCTCCAAAACAATGACAACATTTGCAATCAAAAGCTCTATAGAATCTAAAGCGTCCGCATTACAAATGATGCTGAAGCTGTGGCTAAAATTGGTTACTTGTTCACACATTTACTATTTTCAAGTCAGGGAACGATTCAGACACGCGATTAGTATCACACGAACTCCCGCAGCACGAATACAAGCTTCTATATGGTTCAGAGACACGACAGCACAGAACGCATCACATAAGCGAGGTGACGCAGTCCAAAAAAAATGTATCGGACCCATTTTGCACAGAATGCTATTTTTTAAAGAGATATGAAGGAGATTAGGAGGAAACTGTGGCTTTAACAAGCTCAACGGCTCTGGCCGAGCTGTGATATAAACGCTATTGGCTATTTTAAAAAAGGAGATGATGTTTGATATGTCCTGCCCTGTCTTCCTGTTTCAGTGAAAATTACGTCAACACATTGAATGATGCTGCGCATTTCAAGGCACTCCAGTGGGCCTTTAAGTTAAGCTAAAGCTACCTTTTGGAACAACCTTCACACCAGGAGTGTGTCTGCAAAGCATGTTCGACATGCTCAATGACCACTCAAATTAGACAACAAGGCAATCAGCAAAGTGACTGGTAGCCAAGTGGATCTTGTTTCCCATAACCAACATCATCATCACAATGTCCATCATGCCGAATCAATGCCAGTAAGTGATGCTTTATATATCCATGATGCTATTAAGACAGAAAATGGGGAAAGAAATAGCATTCAGACTTAAAAATATACACACAAGGCTGATTCCTGACTCAGAGACAAATAATTGCTATGCGTTTTATTTAATCATTATCATATTAAGCAATGAGCGTATGAATGTAGTATCATTTGAAATCATGTGTTTCTAAGTGCAGTGCTGCCTAATGCAGCATTCACACCGTGTCATTATTGATGGGCTAAGCCATTAGCACTATGAGGGCACAAAACATTGATCATACAGCAGTGAGTCCCGTCCCCCTTGCAACAGAGTATGCGTGTGTCAGAGGTCAAAGCCACAAGCCTATGTCATTGGAACACGCTTTATTTGTATGCCTATCATCAACATAGAAATGAGCAGCCTGGGGCGTTTACAAGATGACCACTGTGAAAACTTGAGTTGCCTTAAAGGGACATTGACAGCATGGATAGAAAATCTGAATCACTACTAATACAGCACACAACAGAGAACACTGCACAGAATACTGTATCTCACAATGCAATGCTCATTATCAACAATGCATAATGAAATAAAAGTGATCACAGCAGGGATTTTGACATCTGCCAAAAGATAATGTGTTTTATATATAATTAGGGTGTGCACTGATATTAAAATTCTGGTCGATAACAATAAACATAATTAATTTCATATACATTTTTTGTAATTTAATATTTGTCATATTCATTTGTTAAATTTCAAGATATTAAAATTGCTAACTATTTTGTCTGAATAAAAAAAACTAATAAATAAAGCCAGTCACTTTAAATGCTGCAAGTGAATTGAGACATCACAACATTATAATGTTCATTTTGAGATTTTCTAAAAATTTATATTAAACAGCAATATTAAAGATTAACTTTAAATGAGCGTTAGTTGATGGCAAATGTTATCTAAATGTAAAAAAACTTAGCATACAATTAAATATCCAATCATTAGTTTAAACTGATCAATAAAAATAAATCTAATATCGGCAAACAACAGACATGGTACTGATATGTGCATCCCTAAAAATAACTTCTTTTTTTTTAAATATTAAAAATACTTTGGAAATTTACATTTAATAACATTAATATATATATTAATTCACATATTCACTTTAATAAGGTCATGTGAATTTCTATCATTTAAAAAAAATCTATTCCATTCTGAATATAATCACATCTCTCAACTTCTTCAAGTGACCTTTAACCTGTCATAGAGCCATCCTCATTTTCAGATAAGGCCATGTGAAACCTCCCTGGGCGATGCTCCGTCACTAACTGTGACACTGCAGAGCTCTCAGAGAGATAACGGCACAACTTCCAGCACTGTGGACAGATGGACAGAGCCAGACCCCGCGCTGTACCACACTGTCCCATTCCTCCGGCCAATAGTCCTGACCCAATAAGAGAAAAACACAAACACACTTCCCACCATCCAACCACACAAACCATAAGGATTCACCACAAAACAACAGAATATGTCTTCTGCGCCCTAAATTAGAGGAGCAGTGAGATTACGTCAGCCGTTTCACTGGAAAAATGCCGATTAGCAGGGAGAGGGATCTTTTGTCCCGGCAGCACATGCGCGTCATTGATTGTACTCGCTGTTTTAACCAGCGAGGTGGCTGGTGATGTCTGAGCCGGGTGGCACACTTCTCTGCTCGATCGGCCTCTCTCGCTCACAAGCTCACACAGACGCGAACAGGCATGTCGTTCCCAGGTGCCCTTCCCCCCATCTCTGCCTGGCCATTCCCCAAGCATACGTTTGCTTCTCTCTGCTCCACACTTGTCATTTTACATATTGATGTGAAGATAGATGTGAAGATAACATGTTCCCGGGATCATAGAGAACCATACAAGAACAGCTGATAAAACACACCATAGAGGGATGCAACACACACAAGCCAAGCAACACATGCTATCCTGGAGAAATCACTCATTACACTAACAATACAGAGTGTTAAAGTTTGTTCTGAAATTAAGAAATGAAGGATTTTGTCCTTTTATGAGGCTTCATTAAACCTCCATTAACCAATTGGTTATAAATAACAGCATTCAACAAATTACACACACACACACACACACACAAAAAGCTAATGAGATTGTCCAATAAAAATAAATAAACAAATAATACATTTTATAAATAAGAAAATTAATTCTGGGCTGATTTAAGTTATTTTTAGCCTCCAGAAACAATCCACTCCTTTGTTCTCAAAGATAGGCTTTGTTTTATAATGAAAAACCTGATCATTTATCTCTTGAAAATGTTACCAACGTCATTATTTTGTATATACTAAATGTTTCATTCATAAACAAAAACGGTTTAAATCTCCATTGTGTTTTCCATTATTCCTTCTTGAATTAAGCTCTCTAATGTCATCCCTAAATTTTTTAAATAAAAAAAGATTGTTAATGCTTTATGGGTTTATTTAAAGCTGCAGTCCGTAGTTTTTCCTCTTTGTCGCCATCTCTGTTCGAAATCTGCAATTGCAGTTATTCGCGGAATTATCAACTTTACGTGCGTTGTGCCTCGGCATGGCACAGCGCGGATGAATCCAATGTTTTGTGGAGAATGTGCGGCTGTCAATCACCGCGCCGGTGTGGATACTGGCATTCACAATCACAGATTGTACTTTTTGGAAGTATGACCAACGTAAGAATTTTCACCGGAAAATGTCGTCTGAACAAGTACGTAACATCCACTTTTGTTCTGACCAACTAAGGGGAAAAAAAGCATTTCAGTAAATTGCGCTGATTAAATCTAATGATCGCTTATCATATCACGTCAAACCATGCAAATTATACTTTGTTCTCAAATTGTTAATGTTAACAACATCAGCATTGCGTGACTACATTTAATGCCCTTCCGATATTTGTCCTTGTTTTCACATGGGCCCAGTTGTAGTCTCTTTTTTTCTCTTAAGTCTTTCGCGTTTTACTATGGGTGAATCTCCAGTTATCACTGGTGTTTGTCGTTTGAACCTTTCTGGATCCGCCATCAAACTGATAAGTTTAATTATATCAAGTGCTGTGAGAAAAGGCTATAAATCTCCACCTCTAACATCCTCACACTCAATATAACCTACTAGCCGAGACACCTTCTTTATGTGTACAGATGTCACGTATTGACGCTAAGACATGCTCAAATTTCCCGCGGAAATCCACCAGTACCACTGGAATTAAAAACATTATTACAGGTTTACTATTTTGAATCGAGCTACGGCAAGCAGATAGTGTTGAACACTGGCTGGTTATGTACTTGTTCAAAAAAGTATTTTAGATTATCTTTAACCCCAAAAAGCTATGGACTGCAGCTTTAAAGATGTGATTCATTTAAAAGGTGTTTTTATTCTACTATCTGTTTATTCTACTTTGTTTATTTGTTGTTATTTGAGATATGAATATGATTTCCCTGTTATGTACTGCAACAAAAAAGGATAATTATCCATATAATGAAAGACAATGGGGTCCAAAATTGGTCACTGGACTAATCATTACATGGGCATTTCTTAAAATGTCTTCTTTTGTGCTCCAACGAAGAAAGAAAGTCAGGTTTGGAATGACATGACAAGGGCAAGTACAGAATGTCAGAATGTTCATTTTTGGGAGAACTACCCCTTTAAATATCTATTTAGTCTCTCCTAAAGTTTCTCCTAAAATGTTTTAGGAGGCATAAAAATGAGACATGCAAGACAGGGCTGTCGTTCTAATTTTCATGGGACCTGGGACAACATTTTTATGGGTGGGCTTCACCACTCCTCAACCAGGCCCAATGCTATATCAGAAAGGACTGTGGTGGGCCCCCCTCATCATGTTCCCGTCCCATTGCCCCCTCTGGTACAGAGCTATGAAATGAATGTGGACAGATCATTGTATAGCCCAGATCATTTTGGGAAGTATTTATTGAGAAATGCTCGGGTTAAAGGGACAGTTCAATGAACTAGAAAACTGGAACACGTTGCCATCATTTACTCACCCTCGTATCGTTCCAAACCTGCATGACTTTCTTGGAACATAAAAGAAGACATTTTGAAGAATGTTGGTAACCAGATTAAAAAAATAAAATAAAAATAAAACAGTTTTGGTTATAGCCTACTTCCATCTATAATATCATATTTTTATGTTCCACAGAATAGAGTCATACCGGTTTGGAATGACATAAGGGAGTAAATAATGACAGAATTCTCATTTTTGAGTGAACTATCCCCTTTAATACCATAATCTCAGGCTTTTGACAGCAGACTTTGCTGTCTTGGCAAACCCAAGCACAGTTGGAGGCGATCTCTTCTGAAACCCCAGGGGAGACACATGTGAGATTTTCTCAGAATTAAACTCTATTAGTGTTCATTAAGATGACAAACAACAGCACTCTTTGTACTTGACACTAATGTGCACAGTTTATGGAAAAGTTGTGGATTTATAAACTGCGGTCATTTGAATCAGACAAATATGTGAATGACATCAAAATTTGAGATATGCAGCGCAAAAGAACACTGAGTTACAGACGTTGAAACAAAATATGTCTCAACAGTCTCCCATATATCCCGACACACACATTGTATGAGGGGCGCAGTGGGTCGGGGATGCCTAGAGTGGGTGTGTGTGATGTATTGCATTGCTCAAGCAACTGCAATCCCTCTGTCTGTATTGATAAACAGCACGGAACCGGTGGGCTCCAGGAAAACCCTTTTATCCGACGACACACAGAAATAAACTTGTCCGCTATGGTCTGTTTTCATACCTGAGTAACCCGGGCAGAGGTATGGAGCCGGAGCCCGAGCCCAGCAGTCCTTTCTTCCCACTCAACAGCTTCTCCACCAGCCCCACATTCCCGGTCCGCGCCGCCTCCAGCAGCTCGTGCTCCTTCCCCATCCCGGACACAAGTTTAATCCACGAGAACAAAAACAATCCGGACTGAACGGCGAGGTTTCCTATTAGTATTTCTGCAGCATGTTACCGACAACCAGACGCTCCGCCGTGCGCTGCTGTACGAATAAAGCCGCTAGTCCATACCGGGGCTCAATGATGGAATGATGCACCGGATATTTACTGTAACGCGGTCCCGGTGCAGCTGAGCTGAACGGGAGGATTCGGTCCTCCAGACGGGCCGGTTGCCTGGAGACGAGGGTTAAAGCACACTCACCAGCAGCAGTTCTGTCCGTGCGCTCTCGGTCACCGTACACACGCTGTTCTCTCTCTCTCTCTCTCTCTCTCTCTCTCTCTCTCTCTCTCTCTCTCTCTCTCCCTCTCTCTCGCTCTCTTTCTCTATGTGTGTGTGTGTGCGCGCGCGCGCCGTTGTACCGACAGCAGGGCGGCCCAGCATCAGTCTTTTCTCTCTTTCAGTTCCTATATGGCAGTCTTTCGTTACGAGAGGAGAGAGCTGCTCTGGCTGGGCGTGTAGTCAATGAAACCCTGTTACTGTAACCTTGTTTTGAGTTCATTGGCACACGAGAAGATATCATATCATATTTAAGGAACGTTTACACACTGTACTATGGTGGAGAGATGGTAATACTACTAATGGTAATGTAGGCCTACCATGATATGATACAGCAAGGTAACTGGTAGATGTTTTTCTTTTCTTGCAAGGATATAGCCTACTGTAACCTTCTATTTGGGGACAATCAAGAATCAACTGTATTTATTCTACACATGAACAAGAATATGGACATGGAATAGAAAATGAAATTCATGTAAACATGTTTAATTAATAATAATAAATTCTATTTGAAATAAGCATTTCTCATACTCAAGATTTTACAATTGTCATAACTGGATTAAGCCAATATTGAAGCTTGTAGAAACTGGAAAAACACTAACAGCTGGGAATATTCCCCCTATTGTTAGTACTTTGTTCTAGTTGGTTATTATTTGGGGAACCAAATAATAATGTTCTAGAAACTTTATTTTTAAGTTCATTTTACAAGCATAAAATAACGTTCACGGAATGTTCCGGGAATCAACAATTGTTAGCTTAATACATATAAATACATTAATCAGATTGCAATCTAATTAAACACCATTAAATACAATGGTATACACTAAATTGCCATGAAATTCACAATACAATTCCATAATTCTTCCATGGAACCACCACTGTGCTTTTTTATAAGAGCTTGTATATTTCTGAGCTACAATATTGAAATACTGAATGAACACAGATTACAGGTTTTCTCAGGGTGTTGTTTACTTCACTAACATCTCCAAAGCATTACTTCCTGTGCCGTTCAGCTGTGAAGTCTTGAAGAGAGGGAAAAAAAACAGTGCTAAATACTGGAAGAGGAACACAAGAAATGAAAGAGATGATCTGGTGTGTGTGTGTTTGAGAGAGAGAGAGAGGCAGCTGCAGGCCCACTGGGTGTTGGACAGAATCATTTCGACTTTGCCAAGAAACAGAAACAACCGGATCTTATGAGGCAGTTGTGTGCAAGCGCTCTCCATTACTCGCACAAAAACAAGCGGGTGTTCAGTGTCTATTTAGTTTCGAACTCCAGGAATAAACTCCTCCATAGAGCAGCAAACAGAGCAGTATTCATCTGCCTTAATAGGCAATGCATAAAGTGCGAGCACACACACACTTGTAGGCCTGGCTTTGCAATTCATGAGAGTACCACATGAGATTGAGGTTGTATGAAGGTGAAGCCAAACCAAACTGAGATTACACCGACGGAAAGACTTTTTTTTTGGAAACCCGGGGGAAAAGTGACCTTTTAAGTAGCACCTAGCAAAAGTGATTCATCGCCCAAAAAGTCACAAGTCCATGTAGAAGTCAAACCATTGTGGAAGTAAAAGCATGATACACAGTCTAGCTCCCATTTCATCACTTTAGAAATCGTACTAGTTATGGATACCAGTTAAAATGCGAAAAGTAAGGAAAACATCACACAAAGCAACATGGTTTAAGGTCACGATGTTACAGAAGTAGCGACAGATCTTTTCTTTCAATACAATCTCATTGAAATTCGTTACTATTTTACATTTTGGTGAATTGGTGGCTAATTCGTATGAATGCGTACAATCTCATGCATTCGTCTTCGTGAATCCCAATTATGGACATGTTTAGGGGTGGACCTTTATGTTTATATTTATTTCTAATAATCATACGTTTTTGTACGACTCACATCATACGAATTCGCCACCTTGTAACATAGTATTGTGACGTACATCCAACAGTGTACAATCAATTCACAACAGTGAAATTGATTCATGAAAAATAGAGAAGCCTGTTGTTTCATTTGAAGTCAAGATCAAGTTATATTTTAATAAAAAGAAAACAAATGTATAAATTGATGAGGTAAAAAAAAAATGTAAGTAGGTAAGCATGTGATTGAGAGCATGTGTGACAACATCTGATACATATGAAATATGGAACATCATTAATCATCACAAAAAAAAGAGCAGAGCTGAAACCCATGAATAAAATGTTTTAAGCTTTATTTCATGTCTCAGTACTTCAGCAGCTTCTGACAGTAACAAGAAATCATAATTTCTTAAGTTTGCTTGATTGAGCATCATTGTTCATCATTTGTGCTAAAGAGGCGGGACTCCATCTCTAAGAGGCGTGTCTATTACATATTGAGGCGGGGCTAGTGTTATAGGGGTGAGGCCTAGCACTACAGAAGAAAAGTTTTGGTTTCCTACAATCAGGTGTTTGTCATCCAGCTCTCAATGTTCAAGTCCAAACATCTGAAAAATGTTCTCCAGATGGAAGCTTGTGTTGTGAAGAGCATCAAAACATTCATTTAGAGAACAAGATGTGAGAGAAAAATCAAGCAGAACCTCTGGACTGGAGAAGGTGTGCAGACACAGGCACTTGTAGAGGCCGCTGTCGAGAGGAAAAACAAGGGCAGGAGAGAGAGCAAAGAACATTTTTGCATTCATTGTATTCCATAATAACTAGATAGGCTTTTCTCTTTTAAAGCATAAATAAGAAAAGCCAACCGAACACAACCTCTTAGAATTCCCACAAATGCATATGTTGAGCTGCTTTCCAACATCCAGCTCTGTTTTTATTTTTTCTTTGTGCAGAAATGCTGGTAATCAGATCAACAATGTGACAAAGCAAAGGCTAAACATTCCAAGTTCAAAGTAAATTAAACACCTGTAAATTAATAATTAATCTCCTATTATGACTGTTGCAGTCCAAATGTTCAACTAAAAAGACAAACATGGAATGACACTGCATTTAGTTACAAATACTGAACCGATACCTGCAAACCTCAACACATCTGTTCATATAGTAAGACAAATCAACTTGTGCTATGCAAATCCTGTAGTGTGTTCGTGAACATAAATATTTCCGAAAACATTTTTACAGTTTTTGAGACACTAACATAAGAATGAATTGTAAAAATGTTGCCTACACCGATTCAATCGCACTTATTAAAAAAAAAAACATTCTTGTATTTCACAATTACTATACATAAACACAAATTTATTAGTTGCTAAATATTATTTTTTTAATTCTTGTTAAACAAAAGAGTTCGGAAACAGTGCAAATTAACTTAAGACATTCCTCCAAAGATATGACATTCAACATCACACACCCTGACAGTGTGTAAGACTGTCCTGGGGTTAAAGGTCAAGGGTGGAATGTGCTGCAACACTGTGTATGATTGGTTAGAGAGAGAGCGAGAGAGAGATAAAGAATGTGCATTTATCACCTCTTTACACTTTCCCATGATAATTTAAGGGGTCTATCTGCAGACCTCACAGACACAAAGAAATGAAGTGAAAGAAATAATAAAAACAGGAAGAGAGCAACAAAACATCAAGAGAAAGTGAAATTTCCACAGGCTGTCCGAAGTGTTTTTTTTTTTTCTTGACTTTTTCTGATTCTGAAGCTTTGTGTGTACACTATAGTAAAGAACACTGTTCTTTAAGAGCAGATGCCACCGATTATAAAGTCTGGTTCCAGAGTGAAGTGAGAGCTCACGGCACACATTCTCCATTCTCCAATCGGCTGCAGAGTTTAGAGTTTTTCCGGCGCCGGGCCCCTCCAAGCACTCTGCTGCCCCCCTGTGGCGAGTGTCTGTCCTGTATGCACACACACACATGCACTGCCACTAGCTGTTGCTGCCCCCGCTGGTGAGTTTGAGACTCTTCATTTGATGCTGGAGAGAGTCTTTCTCCATCTGGGCTTCCGCTAGCGCCATCTTGGCTTTGGACAGCTCCAGTTTCAAGCATTCATTCTCCTCCACGAGCAGCTGTGTGGATGGAAAAGATCATTAGCTTGGCACACAAAAGTGTTTATGGTTTATCAGCCTGGATGCTTTGCTTGAAAGATAATTGCTATTGTGTAATTGATGTTAAAGGGGTCATCTTTTTGTCATTTTATTTTTTATCTGAGGTCCATTTATAAATATTAATCAGGGTTTTTAAATGTTTTTAAATGTGTTCATCGAATATGATAAACATGCTTTTAAGGAACATTTATTTGTATGTTTATCTCTCAATCATTATTATAATTGCATTGCATTGTTTTACATGTTGCATTACATGTTTTGCACCCACAATAAAAACTACAGCGCTTTGATCATGAAACAAAGCATTTAAATATCATCTTAAGACATATTATTGGAAGGAAGAAATAAAGTAACTGACATTTATATGCGTTTTATGCAAGTAGTCTGTTTGTTACACTGTTATAAAGATCTCACTGACTTACATTACAAGCTAATATAATTTCATTTTACTTTTTGGTCATATAAACTGCACTAAACTTGCATATTTTGGGCCTCAGCTTTTTCTCTTCTTCTTGAGTATGAGCTCCCTATCTCTATATGAAACATAAAAGTCTGATGTATCAAATATAATATGCCCTTTTTTAAACTTTTTTTTAATTCTTTTTCATATTTTGTCTAAAGGTTAAATAAACTTTAATTTAAAGACACACTATGTAAGATTTTTGGATTAAAATATCCAAAAACCACCAGAACAATGTTATATATTTTGTTGATTTGTGAACTTAAAAAGTAATAAAGTACCATTTTTGGTACGCGAGTACCATTTTTACCATACCTAATATCAATCTAGCTCACTGCAGTGTGCAACAAGTGTCTCATATAGTAGCCGCCGAGCAAACGCACAGAGTAGCATTATAACAACTTTCATCACACTCAAATGTATCTAATATGATAAAACATACGCATGACCGGAAGAAGCAGAAGCGGCATAATAAAAGCTCCACTGCTCTCGAGCCGTATGTCGCGCTTGTCTCTCATCACTCCAGCGGCTTTCGTAACCTTAATACATTACCGGTTATCCATGACTATGATTTCTGCACGAGTCCCGTCGTATTCTCCACCGGCTGAAATCAAGGCGTCATCAAGCTACGCCTTTGTTTTGAATAAGTGACCTCTAGCGGCAAAAAATTACATAGTGTGCCTTTAAAAAGAACTAATCTAATTTTTCTGGGTATGATTTCATATGTCAGGCTTTAGAGGGTTAAAACAGGCAAACCAAGACATGGTAAAAAGACTTACAGACATACATTTGTATACAAGGCGCAAAGTAAAACGTTCACATAAAGCTGCAGTTTTACCCTGTGATGCAGTACATCATGCAAAATGTACATATCGCAAATTGTACCTGTTCTCTACTTGAGGGGGTGGGGCTTGTGTGTGACAGAGGTGCAGTCTGAGTGGCTTTCGGCTGACTGGCCACACCTACAGGAACTTCAGGGACAGAACTGAGCCTGCTGTCATTCACATGCCCCGCCTTCTGAAGCTTTGGGTCCGCAGCGCGTTCAGCTGTCCGAGGGGAGAGAGGGGAGGGATGCATTTAGAACGTGCATTCCTGAGCTTTAATCCTATTTCAAAATAGTTCAAAATGGAGGCAAACTTTAAAGTAAAAGAGAGAGTGCATGCATGTGCCAGAGGGATTTAAATGGGGGGAAATGCTACAAGGAACTATTATAGTTTAGGAGTGAAAAAGGGAGCAGGAAGAGATAAACAAGAAGTAAGGGACATGAATAACCTCGTCCAATGCTGAATGAGCCGTCATCTTGACGATGGATAAGCAGATTATGAATATGCACGGCGATGGGCGTGGCTTCGGGCTCTGACGCTTTGTCACGGGGACCATCATCCTGATTTAAACACATAACATGTCGAGGACACTAAATAAACAAAGTGAAAGTTGAATTTGACTGATACCATTATGTTAATTTCGATAGACATTGCGATAATACTGATATCTATCATTCTTTTGGCCATGATATAATTGTGTTGTGAAATATGACAATGTCTAAATGTACCTTGAGGTTCACGTGTGTATCTTTGATGGCGATCTCCATGGGGAGGACCTGGGAGGCGGAGTCATCCCCCAGGAAGAGGGCGAGGTTTCGCAGTGATGTCATGAGGAAGTCGGCACTGAAGGCCTGTAGGCGGCACTGCAGGAAGCCGTTCTGTTCTGCGAGAGGAGAGTGAACCGCAGCCCCCGGGCCACTTTCCAGCCTTACTTGCACCTCTGGATTTAATAACACCATGCTGGGGTCAGACCCTGACCCAGAGCCTGCGAGAAACAAATACAATTAGAAATGAAGTAATGTCCTGATGTCATCTTTCACAGATTTGGATTGTGGTGTCAAAAATGTTTTGTTCGTTTAAAGGTTTTCAGTTTTGAGCCATGAAATGCTTCGTTCACACTGACAGAGTGAGTTTGGAAATATCGCAATTGCGATTTCTCAGCACATGAATGACAGAGCAAGTGAGAAACTCAGAATTCTAGCTTACACAAGCTGCTGAGTTGTGATGTCGTAAGGGATGGGTTGATGATGGAAAACTGATCTATGATATTGATGGTATCATATTTTACACCAATAATTTACATTTATAATCCATTAAAAAGCTACAATGATAGTACAGTACTATTAATACCGAAGTCCTCTGATTTCATTTTTTTGAATACAACCGATAACCGTTTCAGACACAAGATTGTACCAGCTCCTTTTGTATGAAACAAGCGAGAGCTATTCTGCACACAACATCACAAAAGAAGCGCTGGCTTCAGTTACATGGATGAGCAGACTTTTATATAGTATAGCATTGCTATTGACGATGGTCATTATCAGGAAATAACAGACCTTGAAATGTTGTGACTGACCAATCAGAATCAAACATTTCAGAGAGCATTGTAATGAGTCATAATAATGAAAGCCTAACTCGAAGGTACAAGCCTACCAGGTGCACTTAAAGGCAGAAAGAGATTTTAGGTCGATAGTAAGTGTTCCTGCTGCTGGATAGCCTGACGCGTCGCTTCACATTTGCATAACGTTAAACATTTCTCAAGTACAGTTCCTGTTGCTCTCATTGAAAACGAATGATTCCAGGTCTCTGTCAGTGTCAATGCCCCTTAATACTTAAGCATAGATGCCATTACAAAAAAATGCACGCAATAATGAAGATCCACATGATGAAAACACCATCTACTCCATGTTTCTCCATGCAATGCGATAAGCATTGGAACTACAAGAACACATGAATGTGTACACAGTCATGCAGGAAACCAAGGGATCACTAATGAGTGGAAGTCAAGGGACCACTGCACAGGCTGTGGATTCAGACGGGAAAGCGGGACACGGGAGACAGCTACCAGTCTAAAAATAGACAAATCCAAAACATTGAAACGCTGCTTTTAAATTATGCATTGAACCCAAAATGTCAGCGCAACAATGCTTGTGGTAATGAATAGAAATCTCATTGAAAGATTTCTCATAGAAATCTCATCTCATCGCTTTTGTGCATGTGAATGAGTTTGAATTGTTTTGCTCTAGAACAAAAAGAGATTTGCACGTCATGTTTGTGATATCAAACGTTCATTTCTTCAATGTCCTCTGGAAATAGTGGAGTTGGAAAGACCATCATTACAAGAGATAGAAGTGATCATTCCTGTCATTCCTAGCTGAACATTTAATTAATCTTTCAACAGTTGTGAATAAAACAAGCAAACGCAGCACTTTCCCTACCAAGTGCAGATACTGAAGAACAGCAAGAATTCTGCAAGAGGAAAGTGAATGAGTGAGAATAACTGAAAATAGAGAACATGGGAGCAGGTGAGAGAGAGATACAGGGAAACGGACTGAAAAACAGAGGCTAGCAGAATCAGTCAAGAGAAACTGAGCATGGAAAAGCCTACAGATTATTGCTTGGAGAGGAAAGAGGCAGTGCTCTGAAGCAGCCTAGATAAGACGAGAGCGAGTATGTGTGTGTTTATGTGTGTACAAAGTCTCCTGAACCAGCAATTCTGGTACTGCAGAACCCAGTGGTCTGTGACAGCAGAGAAACGACAGCACAAAACCAGAGCAGCTAAGGAAGAGAGCGAGAGAGGATGAAAGGGAAGAGCTGGGAGCAGTGGGCGAGAAAAATGCCCCATTACAATTCACACATCACACAAACTTATTATACTGCTGAAAAAAGGCTCTTATTTAAATGAACAGTATTTGTCCACTGACTGAGGTGCTGTTTACCTACAACTAGGCCTGCCCCCGACTAAAGACTTTTCAAGTCGACTAGTAGTCGTTCATTTAAGCCACTAGTCGACTAATCGCACGTTTATATTAATTTAATTACATAAATATATACTGGGTGGCAGAATATAGCTCATGTCTCACGCTTAAGCTCACACATAAAGCCAAAAAGGCAAAAGTAATGATTATGAATGTGTCGGAAAAAAATAGCAAGGAGACATTTTAATTGTTAAATTAATTAATAAACTAGTGTTTTCTGAATCAGTGTCGGCTGCAAAGATGAAGATGATGTTGACTCGTCATCTCCATGTAGTGGACGCGCCTATGGAGAGAAATGCACCTCATACAGATTTGTTTTCGACTTTAATTGGTTTGTTTAACAGTAGACATTTCAATTTAAAAAAAAAATAATATTTTTTTCAAGTCAGTAAGGCAAGTAGCCTATACGCTGAGTTTCAGTTCATTTAAGTGACACGCTGCAGTTCACAGAGACCGAGAGGGCAGAAAGCACATCCTGTTTGTTTTCTTTATTTTACAAAAGTACAACCTTTTGTTATTATGAATATACACAAATAAATAATAGTAAACCCGTTCCGCACTCTGCACGAACACTTGGTTATGCGCCTAATAATAGCGCACATTTATCTAGGTTAACATTACAGCGGTTATGTAAAGTTTCTACTACTTACATGTTTCAAACGATAAGCCATTTTTGAGATGGATGGATGATAGGCAAACGCCATACTGTAATTACCACAAGGACCATCACGGACTGCGTGACTTCGCCTGTGGAGTTAACTGCCTAATGAAATCTTGGTCGACTAAGCCTCTAAAGGGAACAGCCCTACTAAAAACTGAAAACTTTTTATGCGTTTTGGGGGGACTGAAAACGCAAACTTTTGAAAACGGGTTTCAAAGTGCACGTTTTTACAAAAAATGTGAATTTGTGAAAATTGTGACTTCATGCACAAGCGTATTAAGTGTTCAGTTTATAGGCGTGTAGTTTCTTTACAAAGTGACATCTACTACTGGCTAACTACTAGCCTGG
Organism: Abramis brama; assembly: GCF_963993115.1. NCBI lineage: Eukaryota > Metazoa > Chordata > Actinopteri > Cypriniformes > Leuciscidae > Abramis > Abramis brama. Next base: position 43,581,603 of record NC_139966.1, on the reverse strand, counting down.
CATGCATAATACAACGTTTTTGATCAATTTCGCGGATCCGTGTCAACCGGGATAGTTTTGACAACGTTGTTGTCTGTACGTGAAAAAAACAAAGGAAAAACTTTTCAGTTTTTAGTACATCATTCTCATGTAAATGTACCGAGTCTCTAAAACACCCCTTTAAAGCACTGCTACTAGAAGCACTAAAGCTAAATATTAGATATTAATATTAAAGAAGCTTAAATTTCTCAATTGACAAATACATTTTTTTGCAATTAGTTTGACCAATCCACCAACTAGTCGTTTATGAAGATACGTACAATAGGTACACTACCAGTCAAAAATTTGGGGTCAGGTCAGTTTTTTAAATTTTATTTTTAAGAAATTAATAGTTTTATTCAGTAAGGATGCATTAAATTGATCAAAAGTGACAGTAAAGATATTAATAAAGTTAAAAAAGATTTCTATTTTTAGATTAAAAAACTGTTCTTTTGAACTGTCTATTCATCAAAGAATGAAAAAGCATCACGTATTCTACAAAAATATTAAGCAGCACAACTGTTTTCAACATTGATAATAATAATAAATGTTTCTTGAACAGCAAATCAGCATATTAGACTGATTTCTGAAGGATCATGTGACGCTGAAGACTAGAGAAATAATGCTGAAAATTCAGCTTGGCATCAGGAATAACTTACATTCTAAAATATATTAAAATAGTAAAAAGTTGTTTTAAATTGTTAAAAAAATTAACAATATTACTGTTTTCCTGCATTTTTAATCAAGTAAATGCAGCCTTGGTGGTTATAAGAGACTTCTGTCAAAGACATCAAAAAATCTAACTGACCCCAAACTGTAGTGTTTGTGTTCAAACCAAACACAAAAAGTGCTGGGAGAGTGATCACACAACACACACAACTCGTGCAAACTCACCGACAGCATCTACACTCACAAACGTGTCGTGCGCACAAACACACACTATGTAAACATATGAAGATACACACTTAAAGTACCTTCACCACTCTGAGTGGCTGATGCTGAAGACACTAAACCTGAAAAAACGCAAACAGCAAGGGTTTATCAGGTGTATCATTGACACACGTGCACACACAAACACAGGTGTCAAACGGTCTTACCCAGGCTGCGGTTGCTAAGATACTGCCGCAAACTGACGTTGCCGAGCTGATTGGGTTGGATCCGCCCCACCTCCAGAGCTACTGCTGTGTCATCACCCTTCAGATCCAGAGAACAGCAGACCGAGTGAACCTTTAAAACCAGTACCGACACCTGCAAACGCATGCAATACAGGTATTATATACATGGCAACACATTACTAACACTGTAGATGCATAGATAATGTACTTACAATCTCATTATTTTCATTCAGAATAACAAAAAAGTTAACTTGGGAAAAGAGGAATGAAAGGAGAGAAGAAATTACAAGGTCTTTTGTGGGTTCGTCTATGCTCTGTGAGGCAGCGCTGATGGCGTCAGGTGACTGGGCCTCATCTGCCTCCTGAGCGAGACTCACATTAGCCCCTTCTGTGGAATTCTGTTCATTTAGAGCGTCCTTAAAGCCAGAGATCGATACATCATCTATAACAAAACACACACATGCATATTATTTGATTAGAGCGAGAGAGTGTAACTGCATATAAAAATCAATTATAAATTTCCCATCACGCCTGGACCTGATGTGTAGCTTGCGCTAAATCTGAATGAATTTGTGGTTATGATGAAACACAACAATAGCCCAAACCTATAGATGTTACAATACAGCCCCCTTGTGGTCACTAACGTAATACAGCTCTGGTATAAGAGAATACACATCAGTGAAACATGGTGTTCTGGAGTGCATGTACCTCTCTCTAGCAGGTCACAGTCCTCCAGTGAGTAGCTGTCTATGGAGAGATCATCCAGAGACTGCAGCGAAGGACTTTTCTTCATGTTCTTAAAGGACACGGCGAAACTCGACTGTGACTTGCCCTGCATCAAACGACCACTGCAGAGTACATGCAAAAAAAGCAGGAAAAAGTGAATACAGTGAGCACATGTCAGTGCTAATATAAAGAACACCAAGAATGATAATAAAATTAAAAAAAATGATAGCATGAACAAAACATTTTTAGGCAAAATCAAAACACCAGTCAGAAACAGAGTCGGAACACGTCCACGGTTTTACGCACAACACTACAAGGGACAAGCTAGTGTGAAATGACCACAATCACAATACCAATACCACGGTTTTGTCCACAAACATTCACACGCACACTGATGGGCACAGAGTCCTACAGAGGGTGCCTTACATGTTGGACATGGAATATAAGGAGGTAGACCTGCTGTGCGTGGAGGTTAAGAGGTCAGAGACCACTGATAAACTGCCTTTCCTTCAGAAGAAAGATTAAACAAACACACACCACCCATAAATCACATTCAGAGCAAGGAAGCAGTTGTGTATTGGGTTTTACTCCCAAATACACACACATACTTTAATAACATTCTGTTCATTTATATTATTTATTTATGCAATTCACATTCAATTATAAAACAAAGCTACAAAACTCACAATCCCGTAATGAAGACCAGATTCAATTCTATGCCGAAAACTGAAAAGGTGTGTCTCAAAGACTGATGATATCAAACATACCTCTAATCTTAACTTCATAGACCTTTAAAACGAATTAGCCTGTCAGGCACAAAGCGAGGCACCCTACATATATTCTACAGTATGGGCCTTGTCCGACATCGCTCAGTCTGACATCGTTATGAATTATTTTGAATTGTGAAGTAGCCAGCACTAGTCAATAAGCATTATTATGCAGACGCTTAATATGTATTGATCTCCAAATAAGAAAACGTTTCATTTTATAACTCGCTCTGACCAGATCATTTGAGTCAGTGAGTTGTTGACTCGAGAACAGATGCAATCTGATCAGTCCAATTCATGAATGAATGAATCATTCAGTTCGATTTCTGTGTTAAAACGATTTAACAAAGTTCATTGAAAAGAATCAGCTTGTTCACGAATTGGACACCGCTGTAACATCTCAGAGTATGTAATGATTTCATTTCTTCAAGGGTTAGTTCACCCAAAAATGAAAATTCTGTCAGTAATAATTACTCATCCTCATGTTGTCCCAACCCCGTAAGACTTTCGTTCATCTTCGGAACACAAATTAAGATATTTTTGATGAAATCTGAGAGCTGGCTCACTCCTCCATTGGCTTCTAGGTAATTGTATTCTGCCGGTCCAGAAAAATTAGTAAAAACATCATTAAAATAGTCCAAATGACTACAGTGGCTCAAAATGTTACTATGAAACTATTAATTTTCTTCTGTGTGGACCTCTGACGTGAGTTCACCATGACGCATGCGCGAGAACTGAGAAGATGGGTCTCGATGTAGTGTTTAAGATGGTTCTAAAGTGTGCATTTCTAGGATGTCCGAATCGTGAGAAACCAATAAGAAAACGTAAAAGTGCCTTACCAATGCCGCAAAATGAATGGCTTACCTTTCACACTTTCCCATCAAATGAGCATCATCTCAGTTCTCGCACATGGGTCGTGGCGCTCTCGTGAACTCGTCAGAGGCCCACACCGAAGAAAATTAATAGTTGAATAAAGTCGTTATTTTAGGCTTTTTTGCGCACAAAAAGTATTCTCGTCGCTTGATAAACTTAAGGTTGAGCCACTGTAGTCACTTGGACTATTTTAACGATGTCTTTACTAACTCAGATTTCATCAAAAATATCTTAATTTGTGTTCCGAAGATGAACGAAAGTCTTACGGGGTTGGAACAACATGAGGGTGAGTAATTACTGACAGAATTTTCATTTTGGGGTGAACTAACCCTTTCAGTTCAACATAACGAAAAACACCACGTTTTTAAGAAATGTAGTGGAGTAAAAAGTATGATATTATGCTTTGGAATGTAGTGAAGTAAAAGTTTCCCAAAATAAAAATGCTCTGATAAAGTACAGATACTTGAAAAATGTCCTCAAGTACAGTAATGAGGTAAAAATACTTCATTATTGTCCACCACTGAACAAATCGAACCTTCATAGTAAAAATCTAAGGGCCAAATTTACTAAACAGGGCAAATTAGCGCGAGAGCACAAAACCAAAAAAGCGGTGATGGGAGTGGAAAGTTCTGCCCGTGATCTACTGACAATGCGCAAATTAAAGTACACGTAGCCGGATCATTTCCATAATGACCAACGCAATCTACCAAGATCAGCGCAAATTAGTGTCTGGTTTAAGATATGCTTTTTTGGGGGGCGTTAAATAAATAACCTTAGTAAATCACCTTGCATGATTAATTTAAATACTCTCCTCCCACTTCTGAATGGGTAACTCCTACAAATACATATGGTATAATCTCAGCCGCAAAAACAACTCTGTCCTCGCCTGTCCACGTGTCTTCAGTAAATCCTGACAGTACTTTTTTATGCAGTTCTACTTCCATTATCAATTTTCAAAAACCAATCAGGAAAGAATGGTTAGTTGTGTTCTAAATATACAAACAATGCAATACCTGGACATGGACTGAGGCAGCCTGCCTCCCTGACTCTTGTCGTTCCACTCCCTGGAAGAAGTGTCGGAGATGGGATCTATTACCGCAGTTCCACCATGTGAAGTTTCACTCTGTTGCCCTTTGATTTCAGTTCTGCTGCCCTCTACATCAGGAGATCCTTCTCTCAATTCCTTCTCCCTCCCTCCAGATGTCACGCTACTCCTCTCATCCATAGACGCCTTTCTCAGAGCAGGAGATGGGGATGAGGAAGGAAGGAGAGGAGATACGTTGAGGCCATGCGTACCTGCAAAAAGGAGCTGATCTACGTTTGGAGTACCCTCTCCTTCAGCTGAGGGTATCTCGTGTCCCTCGCCCACCTCACTCCCGGCTTCAAGAGTCGTCCTGCTTTCTGAGGGGGAGACATCAGAGTCCAGGGGGCTGGTGCTTAAATCCGGTTGGGGAATAGGCTTTAAGAGTAGTGCAACTTCTGCACTTTTCATGAGCACGCCCACGCAGGCGCTGAAGGGTTGTGTGGGACCCTGGAGCTTGGAGCCGTACTGCTCCAGATCTTGCTGTAAAGTGCGCTGCAGAGATTTCACAGCATGTTGCAGTCTGAGCAGGAACATATACTGCCCATGGCTCACCTGAGCACTCAGGTGCTTCTGAACGTGCACTAGCACCTGCACGTCTACTTCACTGGACGAGGACGAGGAATCAAGGGGAAGAGACGAAGAGGAGTCACTTAATAGGCCATCTAGAGATTGTGGTTTGTGGAGACCATTGCTTGGCGTGTTGCTTGGACACGCATCAGTGGTGTAGTACTCCTTAAGAAGTTTCTTCCTCTGCAGACGATTGGCAATCTCTGCTGACTCACTGCGAGGCAACAGACCCAACCCTACACCTGCTCTGAGCCTCTCGTTGTGCTGTGCAAATCGGGAAGGGTGGCATACCCAAAGTGTCAGAGGGAAAGAGTCCACGCAAGGCGTCGGACGACCTCGCCCACTGCGTGAGCCCTCATAGTCCACCCAGAACTGAGAGAAGTGCAGAGCCCACAAGTCAGTGGCTGCTGGTGTTTTGAGGGCCTTGGTGGAGAGAGATGGTGGAGCGAGGCCCCGGTACACATCATGAACACGTGTATCCTGCTCATGAGCATGCCGCTGGAAGACCGGATGGAGCACAGAGGAGGAGTTTTGGGCATGAGGAAAGGAGGAAGAGAGGGAGGTAAAGAAGGGTTGCTCCTGGAAGGCCAGCAAAAGGGCTTCCAGACTGGATCGTGTGCATCCGGAAGAGTGCCGTGTGTTAGTGGCTACCATCTCAGAGGTCTGCACTGACACAGAGCGAGGCTGGCCAGGCTGAGCCTTCTCCTGGTCTGCAGGAATCACCAGCTACAAACATTAAAACACAGAGTTATATATTAAAATGCAAAAAGATGGTACAAGACATGTACAGCATGGTTCCTCAAATTAGGGCCTGTAGAATCGCTGATCAAACTCGCCAACCTGTAATTTTCTATTAACAATGAAGACCTTGATTAGCTTACCTAGGTGTCTTTAATCAGGGCTGGAGCTAAACTCTGCAGGGCAAGAACTGAGGAACCTTGATACCAAAACTTATTGGCTTCAAAGAATGAAAACCTAGTGAACTGACAAACTCTTTTGTGCCTACAGGGGAATTTGGGCCAAAATGAGGTACCTTAGCTACCCACAATTTGAAACAGACACTGCAACCCACATTTCACTGGAAGTATGCAAACATAATTTAATTTCTACCTTCAGCATGAGTCCGTCCACTCTGATATCTACATGTTCGTCAGGTTTCTGTGAGTCATTGAGTTTGTACAGCTCCATGAATTGTTCTAAGCTCTGACGAAGGTCCAATGCAAACAGATTGAGCCAAACCAGACTGCGTGAGTCAAGCACCAGCTGTAGCGCGTTCAACTGCACGTACAGGTTGGGACAAGGGACTGAAGGGAGAGAGTTTATTCATGTCAATTCAGAGAATGCTTGAGCTGAACTGATATTAAGTGAATATTCTGGTCTTGTCAGTGTTAATGATGGATGTGGTCGCTTCTGTCTTACTGGGATAGTCTTTGCCATCCGGGAAGTAGTACTCTGTGAATTCGGCATGGATGGCCGGCATCTCTTGGGGGAGATAGAGGGTTTTCTTATTGCAGGATATCATGCTTTGAGGACTGGAGCGTGGCTGGTCTGCTGTAGACACCTTCAACACAGGAGAAAAAAATACTTTTAAAAGGTCTCACATTGTAAGCATTCAAGTGTTGCATCTGGTTTGATGTCAATGATGACATCATTGGTTAAACAGCTATTGCAGAGGGGAAGATTATCAGTGAATAAGTGAACAAGACTATGGCATGCAACTCATATGGCCCACTTTTATGATATTTTTGAATCTATGTGATCTTGTTTTTTATGAATGAGTATGTAGATTGCAGAAAATTGTGTTGTGTGTGTGTGTGTTTATCCACACAAACCTGATAGATGCTGAAATCTGCCATCCGTAGCACAATTGAGCTGGACATGAGTTGGGTTCTCGGTGCAGATGGAGGCGAGAAGGAAGTGCTGGAGCTGGTGGAGATCTTTCCTGTGGGAGACACACAAACTCAAAAGTCACAATCACAGTGGATCATCTGCACAAACCACAGCCATGTGTTTGTGTGGCACCTCAAACGCACACCAGAGAGGTACCTGTCTCCAGACACCAGCAGCAGTTGGCCGTGGGGGAGAGCGGCCACAAGCCATCTGGGCCTGAATCCAGCTCCCTAACCATTATCCCTTCACCCTGCGCCTCTAAGACAATCGAGTGACGTACTGGGGACACAGAACCCATTACGCAAAAAAAACTCTTAAACTAGGACAGGTGTTAGCTGCTTTCAGGACACACTTAATGACCACTGCAAAACACTCGAAGGACTTAATTAAAGCCATGATCACCATATGCTCATAAACATTAGCCGTACTGCGCTACTGAGCTAAAAACGGTACACTTTAGCTAAAGGCCCTTACACAAAGACTCTGCTACACTCTCAGAGGCCACATGGAAAACTTTGAAAGTGCCCTACAGTCTTTGAGAAGAGCCCTTAAAGTGTCACAAATTCTTGCTTTATTAATAGTGTTTGGATGGGCAGATATCCAGATTTATGCATCAACGAAGAACAGCTGTTAAGTAACCAGTGTCCAGATCACATTTAACCAAAAATCCCCCAAAAAACAACAAATAAATAAAACGTATAAATAAAATAAAGTTAGCCATTTTTGTATTATTTTCATGGCAAATATACATTTCGCACCCAAATTCTCATTACCAATAATGGGTAAAGAACTTTTTATGCATTGTAATAGCCATTATTATTCCCAATAGCGATTCTCATTACCATAAAACAGTATTTTTAAATGTATAGCTGTAAAAATAAATAAAAATACTAATAAATCCACTAATGTAAATACTATAAATGTAATACAATGTAATACAAATATACTGCTAAATAAATAATACTAAAATGTTTTTTGTATTACAGTAATATGGGAAAATGTGTTAAATTGTCATGAAAATAATATCACAATGCAAAAAATATTTATGGTCCGAAAATACTTTCTGAACATCTAATTCTGTACATTTAACCGTATGCTACTGTTTGAGGGTGTGTAACAAAAGTGTGTATGTGTGTATCCTTACCCTCCTCTTTAAAATGCAAAACATATTTATGGTCCGAAAATACTTTCTTTTGACTTTTGAGTCAAATATGATCCAGACACAAGGATAGGTTGCATGAAAATGATCAATTTTTTGTTATTCAGTTACAGTAAGTGTGTGTTAATGGGCAGGGCGTTCTCACCGTGCTGAGGGGAGCTCTGGGACTGGCCACTGACTACGTTTTTGAGCATATCCACATTAGACTTAAACTCCTCCAGGAGAGAACGGACCCAGGTCTCACGAGACTTTGTGGCCTCGCTGTAATGCATCCAATGCAAACAGCCCTCACCTGAGAGAACGAAAGGCATTTTCTTTTTAATAATCTGAACATCTTCCTGTTCAACAGGTTATTAAAGGAAGAATCTATTTTTACCAGCTTTGTGGAAGGGATAATAGTCGACAGTTATAGAACTGAAGGACACCTGCATTGCGCCACCATCTAATCTCTTATTAATTCCTGCAGAAAAAAAAAAAGAAAAAAAAAAGACATTTCAGCTGAACACCACCAAACTCACACACTTTGGTGTTAACAGTATTGTGTGTGGGCATGCGGTACCTCTGTCCTTGGTATTGGTGTCGTCACAAATATGCAGGTCCAAGTGTGTGATTTGGAGGTGGTGTGAGGTTTCACGAACATCATAAGAGTTGAAGAGCCGCTCCATGGAAGCGCTCTGATCTGCTGTGCCTGAAGCCTGCTGTGTGCGCACCTGTTGGGCTGAGGGGGGTGCCGGTGTTACCTAAAAACACCAACAGAGTTGAAACATACTGTATCTAAAGCTCAGATAACACACTAAAGACATTTATGACATTTGACGCATCACCCACTGCAAAATCTAGGATTAAAAGTTTAATAAAACCAAAATATGACTCGGATAATAGAAGCAAAAATCAAAAAAGAGGTAGGCTGAAACAGCTGGTGTGGTTGATTTGGGAAGGGATGTGCACCTGTGTGGTGTCAGGGGGCATGGTCTTCCTCTGTGCAGCTGATTTCTCCATGGCTTCACTGAGAGACTTAGCATACTGCACCATGGCCTTGAGCTGAGAGTCCGTCAGCACCCACAGCAGGTCATCCAGGATCAGAATCAGCTTTGATGCAACAACATTACAGTCTTTCATCTGGAAAAATAAATGGACATACAGCCATGACATACATAATGTGCAAATTTAAATTCTTCAGAAATATATACACTACTGTTCAAAAGTTTTAGATTGGTAGGATTTTTAAAAAAAAAAAATTTTCTGCTCACCAAGGCTGCATTTATTTGATCCAAAATACAGCAAAAACCATATTATTGTGTTTTCTATTTGAATATATTTTAAAATATAATTTTCAGGATCATTACTCCAGTCTTCAACGTCACACGATCCTTCAGAAATCATTCTAATATGATGATTTGCTGCTAAAGAAACATTTCTGATTATTTTCAATGTTGAAAACAGTTGTGTAAAAAAACACAGGATTTTTTTTCAGGATTCTTTGATGAACAGAAAGTTCAAAAGAACAGCATTTATCTGAATTAGAAAGCTTTTGTAACATAATACACTACCGTTCAAAAGTATGGGGTCGGTAAGAATTTATTTATTTATTTAATTAAGAAAGAAATTAATACTTTTATTCAGCAAGGATAGTTATTTTAAATTTTGGATCAAATAAATACAGACTTTGTGAGCAGAAGAGACATATATATATATATACATATATATATATAAAATATAAAAATTGGAGCGTACTAATGCACAGAATTTTGTTTGTGTGTGTAGCTGAATGCTACCATAATAAAACCCTCTAATCAGCTGTCAATATTTAGACTACCAACAGAGAAATGGATCCCGGCTGCCCGCAGAGCTCAGAACTGATTCATAAAAGAATGACTGCTACACACACACTCTCAGAAATACACACGCTAGTACACAGTGATCCAAAAATTGACAGTTTGGCTCTAATTCTGTACATTTAACCGTATGTTACTGTTTGAGGGTTGTGTAACGAATGTGTGTGTGTGTATCCTCACCCTCCTCTTTAAAGTGACTCTGATCTTTGATTGGTTGGTGATGAGGCGTATGGGGGCTCTGAGGACCTCATGTTCTGTGTTCTGGATGGCATCTGCTTCAATCCTGATCATCTGCCAGCTCACTTCCTTAAACGTTAGGATCTAGAATGCATCATAGTGTTAGCATAGAAACACATGAATCATGGCCTCCACAACACCAGAGAGATGCATGTTGTCACCTCTCCACGTGTAGGGTCCAGGATGCGTGTGTATCGCAGGTCACCAGTGGCCCAGCTGGTGTTGACGCTGAGGACCTGGAGCTGCGAGAGCTCGAAGGAAGCATTAAAGGCTTTGGCGCTGATGCGGATCACTATGGAGTTCACAGAGAGTGAGATGCCCTCCACCACTTTCTCCGCAAAACCATATTCACTGACAAAAAGAGAAAAAGAATACAAAATAAACACCATAAATAAACATGTAATATCATAATATTGCGAGCAAGTTTTATATTACAACAAGCACTCACCAAAAAATAATATCTAGCCAAGAAAACAAACAAACAAAAAGAAATAATATTTTCTATGGCTTTTCGATTTATATACATCCAGGTTTTTCATAACAGAGGGAGCCATGAAAACAAGAAGCAGAGGAGGAGAGATACGAATCAAGGCTGATAGAGCCGATTAACTGAAGCCTACCTTTGACCTGAGGCTGTTGCAATGGGTGATGGACCGTTGGGAGGGCGAGGCTCGTCACAGGTGCTCATCTCCATGACAACTTTATCCAAAGACTGAAAGAAATGATTTACAGACTCAATAATTAAGCTGCAGAAAATGTAACTGCCTTTAATCAGAGCAGGTTAGAACAAAACTAAACTATAAAAATGCAAATATATATCTAAAAAAAAAAAAAAAAAAAAAAAAAAAAAAAAAAAAAAAAAATTATATATATATATACATACACTTTTATAAATAGAATAAAATAAAATAAAATAAAACAAAACAATGTTATTACCAAAGAGATTGGATGAGTCTTCAGCTTGGTCCATGGGATCTAGGTCATACACACACACACACACACACACACACACACACACACACACACACACACACACACACACACACACACACACACACACAACCACACACACACACAACCACACACACAGGAAAAATATATTTACAGTTTATACAACACTGTCCCTTGTAATTAAAGGCACTGTTTGCAGCACTGATATATGATGCGTGCACTCATATCTATGATGCTATCTATGATACTAATATTGCTGCAGGCCTCTAGATAAACACAATCCACTTTTTAGGGATTTGTTTTATTGTATTTCCTTAATTTAGCCTTCACGAGTATAACCATAACTTATGGAAAATATCCTCAGAATTATAGTGAAACCAAATTATGAGGAGTGAAGTGGTCCTCACTGTTTTAAACATTCATAAATCATGTTGTGCTTCAAATCTAATAATCACTAAAGGTTTGTTTGAAGGTCATGTTTAGGGGTAGGGAATAGGAAATATCATTATCTTAGTATGAAAACCATAATTAATATAAAAAATTATTATTATTATAAAAGGATTAAAATAATGTTAAATGTGTAAAATGTTTTTTTTATTATTAATAATATTACCGTAGTAGTAATAATAATAATAATAATAATTATTATTATTATTAATGCTAATAATAATAATATTACTATAATTATATTAATACATTATTATTATTATTATAAAAATAATATCAAAGTTGTTAAATTGATAGCATTATGTAAAAAAAATATTTTTTTAAATATATTTTGTTAAAATAATAAAAATGCTAAAAAATAATATAAACCATTTTAAACACTACACGTGAATTTAATAGGACAATATTATAATGTACAATATGAAAAATGTACATGTAATCTTTATTATAATCTTCAATATTATAATCAATATTAATATTATTTTAGCATTACTATTATTATTAACATTATTATTATAGTAAATATTATAAAATTCATTAAAAATTAAACTGAAAAATGTACTATTTTAAACACTACAACAATATCTAGATTTAGACACCATTATAATTTTATAAATTATTATTTTTGTTAAAGATTACATTTTTAATAAAGATTATTAAGTGTTATTAAATTATTACCTTTTAAAGATTAAGGGTTTACATTACATGAGGTTTACATGACGACAAGATAATGTAAAATGTAAAAATAGGGGAAAAGATACAAAAAAATAAACAATATTGTCCAAAACTATTAATAAATAAATAAAATATCTCTACTAACTGTTTGATAAACGATATGGTACATATTGTGCACAACATAGGATGGACATTATGCAAATTTGAATGAAGCCCAAGAGTGTAAATCTAGAGGGCTGAGCTCAGTCAGCAGAGCTATTCCCAGCAGATCCTATGATTCTAGTGTCAGAGGGACTCATAGTGAAGCCATGGCGTCTCATACCCGGATGGCGGCCTTATTGCAGAAGACTTTATTAATGGCGAGCCAGGTGGGCAGATCCAACATGTTCTGCAAAACCTCCTCATCCAGCTCCAGGTTGGTAAGCTGGCCCTCCCCTTTCAGAGTGCTCAGATTAATCTTATCTGGGGAGAGGTTCTTAGCAAACCTGCAGAAAAGAGAAAGAGAGGGAGAGAGAGAGGAACAGGGAGAAATGAGGGAATACAATCAGTAATATGAAAGAAGAGAATGAAGGGAGGCAAAGAAAACCACATTGCAGTTTTCTTTTATGGTTTAATGGCTCTTTCTCTTGACTGTAATTACAGCTTCACAAGAAAGCAGACCGGTGAGTGGTCATGCTGTTACCACCCACCACTGAGTGTGTGTGCGTGCGTGCGTGCGTGTGTGTGTGTGAGACACTTCTACACATTAATAAGTTCAATAGTGACAGTTCGCAAATGTGATCACATACTAGATAAAGTACTTTTCAATGATAAGAAAAAATAACGGACTGGAAGTTATTGATCTTCAATGGAGGGTCACATTGACTTCAAGATTGATATAAAAAATTATTTATATAATGTAAAATAATTAATATAAAATTAATGATGTTAACATTATATTTCAATATAAAAGTTGCTATTATTACAATTATTATTATTATTATTATTATAACTATGCTATGATGTTAGATTTAAAATACTTTATATAGGCTAATATTATATTATATTCACATTATATTTTGTCAAATAAATAAAATAAATAAAACAAACCATTTTAAATGCTACAAGTAAATCTGTTCACTGAGGCATTAGTACACAGTGTAAGGTTGATTGCATACTAGAAAAAGCTGATTTCTCTGATTACCAAAACAAGTCAAGAATTATCAATATATTTTGTCTGATTTCACCTTATGCACACGCTGCTTCTGTAGAATAGATGGTTAATGAATAAAGGAGTCATTATTTACGTCATTTAACACCGTAGCCTTTGGCAATCCAAAATTATTGCTGGTCATTTGTCTTACATGGGAAGCTAATCATTCATTATTCATCCATTCATTCATCTATCCATGGATTACCATCCATCAAGTGGAGGGTAAATGCTCCCATCATTGCTCTTTTACTAAAGATGCACAAAAAAACATCTCATGGGTGAAAATACAGCTCCATAACAATTTAAATGAATACGACTGCCAATAGGGGAACGTTGCTACGTTTGCATTTGGAGATCGCAGACAGGCCAAGTTTTTCATCTAGGTACTGCTGACCCGCCATCCACAATGAAATCAATAGTTTTAGAGGGTTCTCTGATGCTAAACTTGAACATTTAGCAACCCCGAGGATCTGAATCCTGGCAATAGTGACCAGGAGAACCAAGAGCTCTGCATAGCCATGACCTTCTGTTTATGAACTGATTGATTTTTCAGTTAATGTTTAAGAGTGTTCCCTTCCCGCAAAGAGCAATGTTCTCTGCGCGGCCCTCAGCGCGCCAAGGTTGATAACAGAACTCATTTGTTATCATTTCCTTCAGCTGTTTTGACTCAGCGAGCTAATGGAACAAACAGGTCAGGGTGTGGAAAAGCCAGTCACTCAAAGCCTATGATGTGGCCAAGGTCAATTTTAGTCTGGGCAAAAACATTTTTTGTGTGTCATGAATAGCTTGAAGATGTTGGATGGCCTGTTTATTTGAACTTCATCCCAGTTTAAAAGCACTAACACAGAGTCGCTTACGCTTACACAAAAAAATGCTTGCTCCTTTGAGAGTTACCGTTAAATGTGTAATAATTAGGTCCCAGATGTGTAATCGGTGTTTGAGCGAACAGCCTTAGATGGCCGGTTAATCCTGTTTCACTCCAACAGATTCAAATAAAGAGACTTACATAAAGGACTACAAGCAGATTATTAAAGCTAAATTACTGAGAGACAAAACACTAATAACCACTTCAATAACGTCTCATATAGAGGCAACTACAGTAAGTGTTTAAAAACTGCACTGAGGTAACCACTGGCCTGGAAACCTAGAAACAACTGTACTTTAGTTCATGTCAAGAAGATGATAAACGTTCACAGCGTCTGTGTTTCCAAGGACTGAATAAGGATAATAGTGTCTAAAGGTCGGATGCCGTGGCACTCATTTTCCTGAAAGTGTCTCTTTATAGTCCTGCTTAATGCGGTGAAAAACATAAAATAATAAAACAAAATTCAATAAATGGAAAAAATGAATGTAAACTAAAAATTACATATAATAAAGAATAAATAAATAATGAATTAAACATTAAACAATAAAATGACTGAAGTGTGAAGTTTCCACAGAACTGTGGTGTGAATTACTAAAACCGCTGCGTGGGCTTGTTCATCACTGTGTGTGAAGCAAAAGCAAACACGAGACGTGAAGTATGAAAACATGCAAACTTTCATAGACAAGCCAGTTCAAAATGAAACGTGAACAGTCTGGCCACCGCATTACGTAGCTGTGTTCTGAGAACGGTTAAATATTCATTCACACACGGCCTACCTTCTTCAGTCCCTGATATATCAGATATCGGGTCAGAACGCTCCACCACTACAGCGAAGAGGACAAGGATAGGTGCCAGCCGGGTGACATCAGGTGGGCTCAGCTCAACTACACCTGGGCCGTCTAGTAGCAAATCTCAGATAAATGCATCTTTATTTTGTGCTAATGGACTGAAATTAGCACTTATTTTGATGTTGAAAACCCACATTTAAAGGTACAATCTGTAATTTTTTTCGCCACCAGAGGTCGCATTTTCAAAAACAATAACAAAGACGAAGTTTGATGATGCTATGAAGGAGAGTGGAACTATGGGAGATGTTGTTTTCACCATGTAGAGATGTATGGAATTCACAAATCATATAAATTTTTTATCAGCTAATAAATAAGTTTTTGTATTACCTGAACATCTGATCACACTATTTTATGCCATCGTAATGAATTAGCTGCATAGAACGTGAAATGCAATGCTACATTAGCCTGTTACTGATATGTGACTATTTGTCAAATGATTTGTTGGGTTATTGCTGCGCAGCTTTTGAAACAATCATACTAAAAGTAAATTTTAATGAAACCACAGTATTTGCAAGTAATGGCTAAATATTTTTGTGCAACACATAGGCTACTGTATTTAATTCACTGCCATAGACTTGGTCACCAGACTTGATAAAAAGCTTTACATGAAATACAAACATAGTGCAATATAACTGTAGGTGTAGGGGTGTGCCGGTTTCAGAATTGGTGATGACGGTTATGACGTGAGTCAAATGTGACGGTTCGTAACATAGCCGTCGTCGGGGGGGGGTTGCGACGTTCGTCTGTTGTAGGACAACTTAGTTTGAATAAAATTAATATTTGTGTAGTGTTCAATGTTGTTATCAATAGATACGCGAATGGGGTATTAGTTCATCCGCAACTGCATCACAAAACTCATCATCCGCACCAACGTCTTTGGACCAGATTTCAAAGCCGCACCCGCCCGCCATCCGCTGATTGTTTTGCGGTCTATGGACGATGCAATGCTCTGTTGATGCGAGCCGCAAGAAAGCCCTTGTCTGTTCTAGAAAGGATGCAGCAAAGATATTTAATGCTAATGTATGAGGCATAGGCCTACGCTGAGTTTCATTCATTTACGATGAGATGCGCTCTAGTTCAACTTCACAATGCAATGCAAGTGAACGCGGCGCATCGGAGCCACGATGTCACGGTTATTATATTGTCTCCTATATTTGCTTTTTATTTATTAAATACATGCAATTGGTTGATGAAACATTTATTAAAATTAAGATACAATTTGTACAAAACGAAATTCGCTTTAAAGAAAGGCTTTCTACAAAGCAAAACTTAATGAAGTGGTAAAAATCATGTCTGACGATTTACAAAACATAACGTCATTAAGTGGTAAAAACCATGTCTCCCAATTACAAATGTTCATTGCTAATGTTTATTATTGCAAATGTTTTTCATTTGTTTAATAAATCTCATAATGATGGCACATCACTATATCATAGCTTTTATTTCTATCTCAAATGATTGGCGGTCAGTCAGGGGGTACTTGGCAAAGAATCAATATAGAGTGCAGTTATAGAGTTCTAATGACGGTGTTCAACTATAACCGTCAGTCTCACGGTTATATACTAACCGTCACACCCCTATGTATGTGTACAATAAATAATATATATTTGCTTACCCGTCTATTAAAACACATGCGAGAGCGGAGTCTCTGTGGACAGATCAAGTCCAAGTTTGTCGCGAAGCTCTCTCTCCATCTCGAAAACGCCACGCCGATATTGATACTTGTTTTACTTCTCCGTTTGTCCCAAAGCCTGCTTGCCTCAGTTGATCTACGTTTACGTTTTTGGGGGATTTTCTGTACTCGCAATCAATAATCGTGAACCATGATGACTGAACGACAACAGCAGCGTGCAAGATATTGTATCATAGATATGTAAACATAGATCCCTCATTAGCGTCTTACGTATAGCGGCCCATTGAAACTGCCGCTAATTAGGGATCTATGGTTTCTACAAGCGGAAAACGAGGATAGCGCGGATATTACGTAATTGATATGCGACTGACAAGGGATGAGCCATCATTTAAAACTGGAATTTCTCTGGATTTACAAATCCTCTGGAACTTTTGGGATAATGTAAGTACACAACTGCATGAAATATATCACGCTGTGCAAGTGGTTTTTGAATACTTTATAACAAAAATCTTACATATTGTACCTTAAAAAAGAAAAGGAGTGTCTAAAGATCAAAACCAGTGCGAAGGGCAAGTCAAATATTACAAGTTCACACATTTTTACCATTGCATGATGTAGCCTACTGTATACCGCCCCATTCTAGATGACACAAAAGTCATTGAAAGACTATAAATCAACCTCCTACAAAACGAACAGTGTTATAACAGTCAACACATTCTGTCCCAGTGATACCAGCACTGCTGAACTGACGTGAGGGTGGTGTTGGGTCTAAACAACACAAAACAGTAGTCACATGGACAGACACTCATTCATACCAAATAACTATCACATAATATGCACAAAGCTCCATAGACTGGAATCACATAGAAGAATGAGTAGACTCACAGAACTTAATTTATAGCTTTAATTTTGCAGAACGCATTTAAATACGACCAAATGTGTTAAACGGAGTAGAAAGTACTACTGTTTACGCAGCTGAAAGCATAAACAATTATAAAACTTTACCGTTTCAACTTTATGATGTATGGGGCACATTCAAAGTTACTGTAAAATAGCGATAAACTATACGGAGTGCCGAATAGTTTTTCTAGTTAGAATGTAACAATTGGTCTATTGTACAATCACTGCTGCTATTATTTCATAAAGGGAGTAAGTCAGTCCAGTCATGTTTTACAGTGAATTCCCCATACAGTGATTAAGAGTGTTTAACATGGTGAATTATGTGGCCACTCTGTCTATCTATACTGCCAAGAAATTAGAAATTAAGCTGGAATATTATGTCATAATTTGCATTTTGGCTCGACATCACTGTGGGAAATGAGCTCAGAGATACAGTGTCTTCTGTGACATTGTGATAAGACGTCCCACTACTGTAGGCACCGAAAGTGTATTAAAAGTAAAAGTAAAAAAAAGTGTATAGCTCTTATGGTATCTTGGTACCATGTCTGTAAACATGGGAAGTCATTTAAAGTCGACATGAAATAACTTTTATAAATAATTTAACATCCATAAATGTAACTTTTTATTTTCAAGAGAAACAGGAGATTTAAAAAACAAAACAAATGTAGGGTTGGACTTAATTTTATTGAGAATTTACTGAATTAAGAGCCAACTCCGCACCTGAAACACGGCCTGCAACCATTGGTTGAAACTTATGTGGCCTTGATGATGTCACTTGATACGGAATATGGTTCAAGAGGCGGAGCAAGTTACTGGGCTACATGATGACACACAATACAAATACAAACATTTATTCATTAGGTATAATGTGCACTAATTGTGCAGAATAAGCCAAGCAACACGATTAGAAAAAAGTAAGATGGAAATTTGACATTTTAATGTTTAAAATCAAAATGACAAATTCTCTGTATTTTGTCAACCATATCGAACACAATAGCAGCTTGGATCCTTGCACTCATTGGATGAATTTCAAAGTGTGGGCATCTCTTCAATGAGATGTTTGAAGGAGATTATGTCCAAGTCATGGTGACTTATTAATCTAATGCTTTACGCCAAGGACACAGAAGGAGAGCTCTGAATAGCCCAAACGCAGCAGTTATTCACAGGTTGACAGAAGCCCTCATAGACCCTATGCAAATGTCAAAATGATACACACATAAACAAACACAAGTGCAAAGTGTTTGGCCTCATAGAGCCGTCCTGCATCTCAGCACAGGGTTTTAGACAAGCCCCAAGAGGTCTGGTGCATGGATGAATTCTAGGCAGAAAAAAAACACAGCATCCAATGGGAGTCGTTAGAGAACAACAGCTGAGGGACAGAACCTGAGGAAGGTCGGCATGGCGATAACACTGACAGAAGCAAGGACGAACATCACAAAAGGTAAAAGAGAACAGACGGTTACTTTACAAACTAAGGGCTTTCCTCCTGACAGAAGACGTTATTACTCTATTTTTATGGCCTACAAACACTGATCAACCCGAGCCATAGTCCAGAACTAAACCGCTTGCTATATAAACATAGACCTCTAGGCATATGCCCAATTATAAATTTAACTTCTCGGAGGACACAACACAGCAGCTGTGATTTTGTGATCCAATTCTGATACGTTTCTGATTCATTTGGGTATATATTGGTTAAAAATATAGATTTGGTCAAATCAGCTTCATTATACTGACCCTTCTTAAGACTGAGTCATTCAAAAACTCAATTTCAAGACCTGCATTTCCTTATTTCTAACGGATGGATGTTTCAAGGGGAAACTCCAGCAGCCATCTGTAGTCATTCTGTGAGTCTATGTGGGTGTGCAGTTGAGATCAGACAACCTCCATTTGGATAAATGTAAAAAGGTACTTCAAGTTTCACTTCATTTCACACTACAGTGATGTGAAACCTCGGCGTCAATATGTAGAAGAAACCCCGCATCCTGATTCTGTTTGGGTCCCGGAGTAACAGGAAGTAACTGTTATACTAGGAGTAACCATTTTAAAACATAATCGACCGAAAGCTGCTAAAGAGCCACATGTTGCTTGTCAGGTCTTTTGCTATAAACCTGATCAATGCTAAAACACACACACTGTGAATGACAGTTTCTGTAGAAGTGCTGTAGAAAATGCACCTGGGAATGCATCCGTTCAATTGTGTCAGTCAGACCGCTGCCTTTTTCCTGTGTGTGTATTGATTTTCTACACAGCCTTCCACTCAAAAACACTTTATTCCTCCTGGTGAAGAAATGTAAAACGAACGTGTGGTATTTTTAATTTAATCAAATTAAACAAAATCAAGTCAGACAAACATTAAGTAAAAAAATATTAACTCTATTGTACTTAACCTCAGGTCTTTAGAAACCTGTATGACTTTCTTTCTTTCATGGAGAACAAAAGAAGTTTAGCAGGATATTCAGGCTGCTCTTTTCCATACAATAGTGACTGGTCTCTCTCCATCCATTTTCATTATAATGAAAAACAGCAGCTATTTCAGGTTTGGAAAGACACAAATGTGAGTAACGATCCCTTCAGACCAACACTGGTCTTGAGAATAACATTGATTCTCTGATGAAAATATATTTTCTCAGTATCTGAATAACTAGGTCTAAGAGGGCAAATCCTCCTTGACCACCACAGAAGTTTTACCCTGGTTTTACAATGCATAACCATGAGCACAAACAGACAAGATAGGACTGTGTTATCCAAGTAATCTTCTAAAATTGGGGCCACTGACTGGAAATACAGGCCAGGCATGTTTTCTTTCCTCTGAAAAATGCCTACAGCTTCAATCAGACCTTTCCAGAGCATCTTCTGATTTTCACCAAATCAGACACTCCAAAAACATTATAAATATATATAACATAAATAATTTAAATGAATGTAAATATATTACATACTTATATTTAACTAAATTAATAAATAATATAACGTAACATAATATAATATAATATAGCCTAATACACGACGTACCAAAAAAGTTTGATAAGCTATAACAATAAATATGAGACTATTACAGACTGGAAAAGTGCTGACGCAAGACGAAAACTTGATTTTGTGTAGGTCAAAGTCTGGGCGAAAGACTCTCAGGGGTAAATTAATTCTACACAATGTCATAAACAATAAGTCAAGGTGCATAGAGTGCATTTTTGGGAGGCCTTGAGCGCCACTATTCCTCCAGAAAATGCAGAGTGCGCAAACAAACGCATATACAAGCTCTAAACGTGTGACAACAATCGTACAAGCTCTAAACGTGTTCACCCTGAAGGGCATGGCCAAAAGTTACGACCCTTTTAAAGATCCCACACATCTTTATTTTATCACACTGACTGGTCGACATCGTAGAAATGAGATATTGCTTATGAGCAATATAATAAATGAGGAACACCATAAGACCACATTTCACCATTTTACCAAATGCCTCTTGCGTCATTTTGAATGAATAGGAGTGGTATTGCATTTCATCTGGATTCGCTCCACTGAGGGAATAAATAATGCAGGTAGGTTGGACTCAAGAACTGACACTACAATGGCAAACAATAGTGAAACCATTAGCCACAATGTGCACTCGGCAGCAAAAGGCGAAACGTTGTTTCTGTTGAACCCAGGCCTCATCCTAACAATCCACTCAGACTTAATTCAAGTTTCCACAACAAACTGAACACATCAGAAATTAATAGATGTGACTCAATCATCCTGCGCAATTGGGGGGGTCGACTGTCTAAGGGGCCATTCACACCATTGACAATAACTCTATATAAAGTTGTAATAAATATTCTAATTCTAAAACAATACAAAAGTCCACGCCACAACTGAGGAACGGTATCAATGAAATTGCTGGTACAATAAAAACATTGACAGCCAATCAGAATCCATCAAACTTTTAAAGAGCTTGAGTATTTAATACAGCAAATGATATAACTGAAGAGCGAGCTTATAATAAACAGAATGTTATTGGGCATTGGTGGATGCTAATATAGTTATCTTTATAGTTACCATTCTTGGTGTGAACAGGCCTTAAAAGTCCTGCTGATTTCAACACAACTGGAATGCATTTTCAGAATGTTTTACATATCTTCTGTACATCCTTGTGTTGTGTATTAAAGAGATAGTTCACCCAAAAATGAACATAATTTACTATCTTAAGTAACAATTGTCCGTGTTTTTATGTCAATACAATGAAAAGTCAATGGGGTCCAATGTTGTTTTTGAAAGAAAAGACTGAAAGTCATACAAATTTGGTACAACACGAGGACGAGTGAATGATTTTTTAGTGAACGATTCCTTTAAAAAACTTGGCCAATTTAATTTAGCAGACATCTTAGCTCTTTTACCACGTAGGCTAATTCCACTGAAATTCTGCAGATTTTGTTCTAATATTAGCACAAAAAGTCCTAATCAGTTGATCTAGGCCTGGTGATGTTACATTACGCTCAGAATCAGCACAGACACACAAGGGGGACACAAGTCACCTACCCAATATTATGATTTAAAGTCAGGATGAATGAAAGATCTGTTCATCCATAATTTAGCTAATGTACTTCCAATTGTAACGACTTATAGAAAAAAAACAGGCCGGAGACTTGGTTCTATGCACTGATTGTTGATTGGATTTTGAGATGAGGCCATTGCTCTCAAAAATGGGGGCAGGCAATTTAAAAAAGTCCCATTTAACAACGCTCAGTCCGACCTTTGCGGCCTTCGAAGGTGTGGCCTTAGAAGTCAGAGTCCTTTGAAGGATGCAGCCTTTGAATTGGGACGCAGCCTTTGAACTGGGACACAGCCCATGACCAGGGTTGGGAACCACTGCACTAGAAGATCTAGTTATGACATCTTAATTTTAAAAAAAATTTGAAAGAAACCAACATGCAGTGTGAGTGAGCAGAGTGAATTTTCATTTCATGCTGACTTTAAGATCTATCAACATGAGTTCATACTCAGACTCTTAAACCTTACATTTAACTTGTCTCCCAAAATCTTAAATATCTGGATAAATCCTTGGGTTATATGTGGTCCTGAAAGCATCCAACTAGACTATTTGAAAACAAACTGACTTTTTAAGTCTCAATCAAACATTAGGTTGGAAATGGGGTCAGGCTGTCATGCCTGTAATAAGTGAATCCACTTAATACCAAAGATTTAACCTGTCTGAAAGGGATGGTTTCCAAAGCAGAAGACATCTAGAAAGAGATTTAGCCAGCTCTCTATCACACTGACCCACAAAAACACACTAAGATGAGGCCAGACAGACTCGTTTGGCTGGAGACATGACACCCAAGCACCCAAAACATGTTTTGACATCAACCCAGTGGAACAGCATTTTCTCTGGCAAGCTGTCAAACCCCAGTTATGACCCATCAGCATGTGTCATCCAGCACAGCCACATCAGCAGGAATCATCCCAGCCTTAGACCAACGGTTCATATTTATCAGGCATCGACATGTATGTAAAGTGTGTCAGTAAGGGATCAGCTCTGACCTGGAGAGGTGTTTCAGGATCTGTTTCTTGATCAATCCAGCCATGACCGGTCTCTCATCAATCACTTATCCAAGGACGGGCGGTAGAGTTTGGAAGATATACATTTTAGGTTTCCTCCGGTCAACCGGAGTGTTTTCTTCTAAATATTGAAGCGTCGTGATAGGCGAATATAAACATGACTCGTAGAGGCGTCCGTCGCTACCGCTTTACCGTCGGGTCCATGTTGAATGCGCAGTGACGCGTCGGTGGACAAAGGCGCATGCGCAAGAGCACCCCACGAAAATGAGGCTCGCCCAATTCCCTTGAGCCAATAGGAATTAAAGTTTACGTCACGTCATAGCTCAGTGTTTTTATTCCATTAGTAAATAAGGTCAAAGGAATTTCCTTTTTATGGTCTTATTCATACACCTACAGTACCGGTCAAAAGTTTTGAAACATTACTATTTTTAATGTTTTTGAAAGAAGTCTCTTATTATGCTCATCAAGCCTGCATTTATTTGATCAGGAATACAGAAAAAAAAAAAATATTTCTGTGATGCAAAGCTGAATTTTCAGCATAATTTCTCCACATGATCCTTCAGAAATCATTCTTATATGCTGATTTGATACTCATTTATTATCAATGATGGAAACAGTTGTGCTGCTTAATTATTTTTAGAAACTGATATTTTTTTCAGGATGCATTGATTAATAAAAAGTTAAAAAGAACAGCATTTATTCAAAATAGAAACCTTTTCTAACAACATAAATCTTTGCTATCACCTTTTATCAATTTAACACATTCCTTGATGAATAAAAGTATTCATTTCTTTATAAAAAAGAAAGAAAAAAATGACTGAATAAACACTCAAACTACAACAGTTATAATAAATCTATTTATTATTGATTGGAAATGCAATACTCGTAAACAGAATTGACCATTTGCTATGATGACAGGCAAACGCACACCAAAAATAATTTAATAATTTCTAAATATTTTAATTTTTCTGAATGTTAATTAATCAATACATATTTTATGTCCTGAACAAAAAACAAATGGATGGAGCTTAAAGGCTAAACTTTACATAATAACTAGTGTGACCAATAGAGGGCGACAAAACAATACAGATTTACAGTGATCTCACTTGTGCATGTAACATCACTTTACAAAACGACACACATTTTAATAGTATAGTGCAGAGTTAGACCAGGGCAAAACAACAACAACAACAACAACAACAACAACAACAACATTATTTTGTCTATTTTCAAAAGATTTTAAAAAGGAGGAACGTACAATGCTTGACCTGGCAGATTAATGCATTAAGGCAGATCCTGTAGTAAAAGAATACATGATTTAGAAAACTGAAAAAAAAACAGCATATTAATCATCAAGATTTGCATTATATGATTCATATTATGAGATATCAGACAGCTCAGTGTTAGTCCAATATAAGCTCGATGATCACTCAGAAATAAAGGTACAAAGCTGTCACTGGTGTAGTACCCTAAGGTACAAAAGTGAAAAGGTACATCTTTGTAAATTATTTACCCCTAAATGGTATATAGTAGTACCTTAAATGTTCATATAAGTACTTTAAGTGTACATAATAGTTAGGGGTGTGCAAAGCAGCCGGTATTTGTATCTGTATTTGTATTTGTTGAGGGGGGAAAAGTATTTGTATTTGTATTTGTATTCGAGTAAAATTCAAAATAGGTGTAAAAATCCATTTTTTTTGCGTTACACTTCTAATTTACGTTATAGTGTAAGTATTCTTTAATTATATCCATTATAATAATTATGGATATGCAATATTGGTTGATGTTTTTTTTATAAATCCAGCAATGAACATGTAACAAGGAACGTCATTAAAAAGAAAATAACATAACAGCCATTACCTAAGTTAACGTTACTCTGTCAACAGCCTATTGTCTAAATTACCGCGCTAACAGAGCTAATAGTGTTGTCACGGTACCAAAATTTCAGTATTCGTTACCAATACCAGTGAAAATCCACAGTTCTCGGTACCAATTTCGGTACCAAAGCTTAATTTAGATTAAATTTACATATATTAAAGTGTATATCACGGTTACAAAGATGGAAACTGTAGTATTAAAAACACTTTACAATAAGATTCCATTTGTTAGATAACATTAGATAAAATGACCTAACAATAAACAATAGTTATATACTGTCGCAATTATTCTCCTTGGGGTTAATTTAAAAATACATTTTTAACATTACTTACATTATTGTTTATGTTAACATTATTTAATGCACAATGAATGAAGTGAACAAACATGACCAATCAAGTGTTTGTATTAAATAACATTCACAAACATTAATTAATGTTGTAAAAATATATTGTTCACTCAATGTGTTTATGTTAGATAACACATTAAGTAATGTTAATGAATAGTATCTTATTGTAGTGTTACCAAACTATACAGGAGATAAAACGTGTTTTATTTGACTTGACTGTACTTTTATTTAATCCAAAACTGCATTCATATTTAATTTTAAAAGGGCTTTTTAAACCTGCTAAGAGTTATCCAGCCAAGAATAAGCCTAGAACTGCTTTTCTGATGGACTGATATTAATGACATAATGACGGCTTTTTATTTCATTTCTCATCTCCATAAATATATCTAAAGCTAATGCAAGGGCTAGAAAACAATTAATTATTTGCTGATACTTCCTCGTCATCATGGAGAGCGCAGTTCGCACCGCTTTCTCCTTTCCACAAGCGCTTGCTCTCCCGTACGTCTGTCGTTGCTATGTAACCATGGACATAGGCGCGCCGCTCGATTCTATTAAGAGCGCGCTTGCCGCGCGCCTACATTTGAAATCTGAACGCGCAAAAAACGCGCTATGTTAACGACGTATGTGTCTTTTTCCTCCTTTCTTATCAACAAGTGGATTTACAGCCACCACATCAGCAGCGCCGCCGGTCGCCATGTCTCATGAGGAAACGCAGCTTTTTGATATAAAGTTTTTCTTGTTCCCGAATACAAATATATAATTACAAGTATTTGTTCGAAATAAGTATTCGTAAAAAACACATTATTTGTGCCTTTCCGAATACCGTATTCGGGTTCGGCTCCACCCCTAATAATAGTACATTTTAGCTTTTGTACCTTGTACCTTTTGTAACTTTTTTTCTGAGAGTGCTTCTCTAAAACTCTAGTGCATCAACATGCATTACATTCACTTGGTCCCTACAGTGTCCAATATACAGAAGTGAATCTGTCTTTCCTAATATACGACAGATGATGATGGCAGTCTCTATGAGGGAGACGCTTCCAGTTTAATGACCAACTTAAAAACAAACGAGATGCAGTGTGAATACCAATTTCAGCTCCAACCACTTCGTTTCATGTTGTCAAAAAGCTCCTTAACTTTGTGCATGTCCTCTATCAGACTAGCAGGGGCGTCTGACTGTTCCAGCTTCTGCGAAATCTGTAGAGACCGAGTATTAAAAAGAAAAAGTTATGCTAATACACAATCTGAATCCTTAATCGTTCCAGAACTAAACAACCGTCAAATGATTACTAGTGGAAAATACGGTATCAAGTCTCCTTTCAAAACAGGTTTCTAACATCCTGAACTAAAACAGGATGTGAAAGTGTTGTCACGTTTCATTAAAGTGGCAAAATAGGTTTCCTTTTTAGAAGTTCTGTGGCTTCAAAATGCCTGAAAATCCTGTGAAACTGTTCTGTGAAACTGCTACGAATGCACGAAAGAGATGAGCGATCATAGCATGGGAATCGTACCTCACTGAAGTAGCGGAGCATGTATTTGTAGAGTTCACGCAGAGCTGCAGATTCATTGAACTCATTTTGATGTTTCTGATGAAAAGGGGAAATTAACATTAAGCATTTATTCATCACCATATTTTCATCAAAATGCTTCATTAAATCTCTAGGTCCTATATGACAAATTGTACCTTTGACTCATCTTGAAGAAATAATTTCAACTCTTGGCTGCTGATAGAAGGCTGGTCTTTCACTATCTTGTAGTACGACTTCACTTCCTGTTTGTACTGAGGGATATCTTTGGCATAGAGTAGCTTATTGGTTGGTGAATACTGTAGGAGAATAAGAGAGTCAATAATTGTTCTGATATTCACAGTTTTCCTTGTTAGTTTTCAGTGGTTACCTTGTCTAGGTGTTGCTCAGCTAGTGAGAAGGAGTCCATGAAAGCCTGAGCAATGACGGACAGACAGCCGTCCAGGTGAGGCGTCTTCACCATGTCACTGAACACAAAGTCAGGGTTCTTCAGGATATTCACCCAGAAACGAAGAGGAAGGCTGATAGGGAGGTTAGAACATCTTTTTTAGTTGTGCATGAACATATAAAAGTTCTTAAATCATTTGAGGCATTTGATAATCAGCGATCAGTGCAGCTATTGGTGGAGCTCCGCTAAAGTGTACTTCAATGGAGGTGTGTTATCCAGCACCTGTTTGTTTTCCAGATGTGGAGAACATCTGGATCTGAGATTTTTTTTCTCTCTCCTTGTACGTCCAGGAAGTCGAAGAAATACTTGACAGCCAATGGTGCCCTGCTGTTGGGCAATCCCCAGATGCTCTTGAAAAGGGTCTCAACAAAAGAATGGACTGCCACCTGGTGGACACATTTTATTATCACATTCCATAGACATGTACAAAACTGTATATTCCATCCTCTAACCCTAACACTACCCCTAAACCTACCAATCACAGAAAACTTCCTGCATTTTTACATTTTCATAAAACATAATATCATGGGGACCAAAATATGTCAGGTATTTCTGGTCAATCTATCCATCATGTGTCTATATCTCTGTCTATACATCTATCTATACAATAAAATGCTTCTATGTGTCAGTTATTCTCACCTTGGTGGAGAGCAGCTTGGTGAGGTACATCTCCTTGAATTTTAATGCTTTTTTCTCGGGATGTTTGCTCAGGTCTGTTTCGACATCTGGATCGACCTAGACCAAACAAAACGTCCAGGTTACCAGGTTTATTTGTTGAAATTGTCAATGCTTATACCATGGTCTGGGTGAATACTCGATTCTGATTGGCTGCAGGGTGTCCATTAAAAAGTGATAATGTACACCTAGGAAAGGCGTCCCGTCAATTTGCCTGATGACAGTTCTAAATGATTGCGCTGGCTCAAACTCACTGATCAACTGCTGCGGTCGGGTCGCTGTGGCCACGTTGCTTGGCAACGCCTGTATACGGGAGATGTTAAATAGTGCGCTCGACTTAATAAATAAAAACCCTCACAATTTTTACTCTAAAACACATTAAAGTATTATTAATTGATTAAATATTTCTTTCTTTCGTAAGTGACCATGGTATAAGCGGGTTAATGCCCTTCGAGGTGTCCATTGTCAGGTATTAATGGACTTCGGCGGAGGCAACCGTCCGACGCGCGCCGTCGTCCAT
This sequence comes from Abramis brama, assembly GCF_963993115.1. Lineage (NCBI taxonomy): Eukaryota > Metazoa > Chordata > Actinopteri > Cypriniformes > Leuciscidae > Abramis > Abramis brama. Next base: position 43,552,890 of record NC_139966.1, on the reverse strand, counting down.
TAATACCTGATAATGGACACCTCGTCGGGCATTAACCCTTACATATAATTAAAGTAATTATACAACAATGTATTCTTATGTGTACTGACAGTGTTTGTAATATACATGTTTAAGCTATTATGGGTTTCATTATAAGAAGAGGCTAAATGCTTGGTGTATCTTTGAACAATACAAACTGCACTGAGATTCATATGCTCAGATTCACTTAAAAGCACTTCCTCTTATCTGAGCAGGAAGGAGGTGGCAAAACCGAAAGTGTCACACACCCATGCTCACTTCACTGCAGTGTCATGGAAATGCCAACTATATAACTCATGAACCTTGACAAGGACCCATGCATGAAAACACAACGCAGTCATTACTTCACATATTAGAAAACAGAACAGAGCAAACAGAGCAAACAGATGTTATACAGAAGTAAAAATGCCCTAAATGGCTCCTCACCATATGGAAGTACTTGATAGAGAAGTTCTCATCATCTGTGCAACAAAACACCATGATTATTAGTAAAATAATAAGCAATGTCAACTCAACACTTATGCATCATTGGGCTTTAAACAGACTGATGTTTAATGATTGAATCTCTGATGTGGTCACAGACAGTGGGTTTAGACCACATGTATAACCAAACCTGCATAATGCAGTTGCACTCAAACAATACAGTATGCAACACACATGCAAACATAATCGGGTATAAAAATGCATGTGTTCATACAGACAATTCAAAATGTTGGACCTTGATTTACAGCGGGTAAGTATAAGTAAGTAAGTATTGAACACGTCATCATTTTTCTCAGTAAATATATTTCCAAAGGTGCTATTGACATGAAATTTTCACCAGGTGTTGGTAACAACCCAAGTAAGCCATACATACAAAGAAACAAACAAAAATAAGTTCAGAAATTAAGTTATGTGTAATAATGTGAAATGACACAGGGAAAAAGTATTGAACACATGAAGAAAGGGAGGCGCAAAAAGGCATGGAAAGACAACTGCCAAGACAACTGCTGAAAACTTACAGTAATTAAAAAGCAATCCAGCCCCCTGTCAGTGGAAATTAATAACAGCTGGTTCAGTCCCAAATGATGGCCTACAAAGAGGTCTCATTGCCAAGGTGTCACACAAGACACATCTCATGATGGGTAAAAGCAAAGAGCTGTCTCAAGACCTTCGCAACCTAATTGTTGCAAAACATAATGATGGCATTGGTTATAGGCGCCATTCTAAGCTTCTGAATGGTCCAGTGAGCACTTTTGGGGCCATAATACGGAAGTGGAAAGACAATAATTTCACCATAAATTTGCCTCGACCAGTGCTCCTCGCAAGATTTCTGATAGAGGAGTGAAAAGAATAATTCTTCTCATCAAGAATAAATCTTGCGAGGAGCACCTGGTCGAGGCAAATTTATGGTGAAATTATTGTCTTTCCACTTCCGTATTATGGCCCCAAAAGTGCTCACTGGACCATTCAGAAGCTTAGAATGGTGCCTATAACCAATGCCATCATTATGTTTTGCAACAATTAGGTTGCGAAGGTCTTGAGACAGCTCTTTGCTTTTACCCATCATGAGATGTGTCTTGTGTGACACCTTGGCAATGAGACCTTTTTGTAGGCCATCATTTGGGACTGAACCAGCTGTTATTAATTTCCACTGACAGGGGGCTGGATTGCTTTTTAATTACTGTAAGTTTTCAGCAGTTGTCTTGGCTTTCAATGCCTTTTTGCGCCTCCCTTTCTTCATGTGTTCAATACTTTTTCCCTGTGTCATTTCACATTATTACACATAACTTAATTTCTGAACTTATTTTTGTTTGTTTCTTTGTATGTATGGCTTACTTGGGTTGTTACCAACATCCGGTGAAAATTTCATGTCAATAGCACCTTTGGAAATATATTTACTGAGAAAAATGATGACGTGTTCAATACTTATTTCCCCCGCTGTATATATATATATAAAAAAACATTATTGCATCATATAATGATGAACAGATCATCATCAGATTGATATATGTCCAAAATCAAATGTCACTGATTCATTTATATTCATATTTGAATGTAGCAATTACTGATCTGTTAAGCATATACAATCTTTACCAGTGACTAAATTAAAGTTATTATAAAGCACTATCAAAAATAACATGCGGTCAATAAGAGACTACACTGACAGATGTAGGACGTGGTATAAAAAAAAAAAAAAGAGATAGTTTAGACACTTAAACCACCACTTCCTTTACACAAGGCCGTGTTTAATTCTTGTGCCTCAAATGTGACAAGATGCACATATAATATGCAGTTTTAGTTCCAGTTCAGATCTCTTATAAAGGGACAGTTGTCATTATTTACTCATCCTCCTCAAGTAATTTCAAACCATCTTAATTTCTTTGGTGAAAACCAAAACAGATGCTTATCAGACTATTGACAGCGCTTTCTTTTATATCATGAAAGTGGATGGAGACCAGAGGATGTCAAGCACCAAATGTGTGGTGGGGCATTTGCAAAGCTACAGTACTGTGGTGAGCTGAATGTTTGCTTCTAGTACGAGTTGTTAACCAGGCATGTATAGATTACACTCATAATGCAACCAGCCTAAATGTGTTAATTGTGAAGATCAACAATACATTGTACATTGCTTCAGTTGAGCTGGGGAATGATTCAAAGGGATGTGACTCACCCGTTACACTGTTCTGAGTCTTCAATGGGGCATGCACTCTTGTTGTGATCACTTTAATGCATGCTCCATCACCAACCTGGATGGAAATACATATTTAAAAGCACATAAACTCTGAAAATATCAGAAAATACTACTGTGCTGCTGTAGTCTATGGACGTATTATGGGTTAACACAACAGTTTAGCTTAATCTGGGTTTATTTAGTCTTGTGACACAAGTTTTGCAAGTGAAAGGTCAATCTCGAATTAGGCCAACAGCCACCCTTGAGAACATAAAAATACCGTGTTAGACAGGATAGATCTTATACTTCTTAACCGCTGTTTTCATTGTTGTTGAGTGTTTCATTTGTTATTGAGAGAAACGTGTGCAGCTCATATCTAAATGCTGCTCCCAACAGTGGCCGGCGTCAGGATGTTGGCTAACAGTATATCTCTGCAAATGTATTTCGAACTTCTTTTTACCCCTTAGCGAAGAACGAAAAATAACTTCACCTTTATGATATTCTGGTCTCTAGATATGGCTCAGGTCCTGTTTTCTTGTTTTATCAGTTGTCTGATTGCTTAGAATATAGTACACTTCTTCTCAAAAATGATGTTTACACCATTTTTGGTTGTCATGCACTCACCTGATAATGTTTTAGAGTGTTCAACATGGTAACATGCCCTCGAATCTCTGAGGTCTCATCAACTTCCTGTAGCATGACAAACTTTCCTTCCTTCTCATATTCTGAGAGCACAACAAAAAACAGAGACATCAAACAGGAATTAGTTCTGACTGGCAACTGAAACAACAGTTTGATAACAATACAAATAGGTCCTATAAGCTTTAAACATAAGAAAAGTTTCATGAAAAATTTTGATAATCAAAACAGAAGGAGTAATGAACAGGGAGCCTACTAACCGATTTCTATATCCCTGAACTGCTGTGTGTAGGGGAAACCAAACTTGCGCTGGAAGGTCTGTAAGATTTTCTCCTTGACTTGCTTTATTGTGTCACAGGTCAGTGCGTTGACCTCTAAGGGTTCACTGACCTCTCCTCCAGTCCCCACAGCAAACACCACCTTTAGTTTCTACAGGGGCGAAAACATGAACAAAATGATTTAGTGACTATGAAGAACTACCAATTATATATGTTGCACATAAACATTGTGACAGTTCTTATTTTAATGAGAATGAAAAGAGAAGGAAAGAATTTAGGGGACAAACATCCAAAGAGCAAAAAAAAAGAAATCATATATGCTCCCTTGTTTTTTCACAATCTGTTAAAGTCCATGTAAAGTCCAAATTAAGTATGTGTTCTGAGTCTGTCACACCACAGAAAAATGTGTTATTAGCCACCCAGCCAAATTTGAATGATAAAAAAGCAGCCAAGTAAATAAAATAAGCTATCAAAATCTTGAAAAAATTAGCAGTGGTCTCTGCTCTCAAACGCTGGGGGCGTGTCCGCTGGCTGCGCTGAAACCACGCCCACTGGCGGGAAAGTTGACTCGCGGGCACGCACTGCCGATGATGGCACCAGTGCTCCAGTGCGTCATCGAGCCCCCATTTTAGCCCCACCCAAAAAATCCGGAAATATATAGTAAGAATATACAGTGAGTATCCCGTTATTCAACCAATAAGATCATAAATGACATCATAAGTATCATATATACGTTGTATAACATATCTATAAATGGTAAATATCCGGTAAGATAGCCCTTTGAGCCTTGTGGTCCAAAAGGCTTTCACAATGCACAGAATAGGAGACTTTCTCCCAATAACAGATGTCCCCATTACATACATACAAAAGAATGTAGGCAGACAAAGATGCTCTCTGGACAAAGCTGAGATAAGGAAAGTATACTTCTAACAAAATGTTAGAAATGTATTGCTAAAACATATTACAAAGACTGTGAACTGTGAAGTACTGATTTGTGGAGCAAAGGACATTTAGCGTCACAATCACTTAGCACAAACATTGACAACATGGAACAAAGAAGAACAGAATGATTTGAGGGCTTATATCACACACAGAGATCTGCATAACTAAATGAATGACCATGGAGACAAACCAGACAGGAAACACAGGCAAACAGGAACTGAACACAAAATCAAAACTAACTATACATGTTACAATTAAAAAATGACACTGGAAATGTTTTTAAAATCATATTCTGCTCATAATGTCCTCAGCAGTCATACAGAGTCAACATCTTTCATTTGGAGCTGTACTCACAAAATTCAATAAGCTCCAGTAAAACAAAACCTTATTTATACACATTATCTCTTCTTTTATATACTTGGAACATATTTATTAGACAATTTTAGAGGGCGTTCTGTTATTTTTTATGGGAGGTAGATCAAAACCTTTAAACTGCCAGACTAATTGTTTATATATATGATAGATCAGGTATTAAGACCCTTTAAGTACATGAAGCAACTATTATGGTCAATACAGGGAAATAAGTTGAATAATTAGACCTAATATGAATCTTTTTAAAAAGTCAGTTTAAAGCAAAAAATTAAATTAGAAATGCAGTATCAACCTAAAATAAATTACTTATGGCAGGAACTTTTTAGGACCTAGTGAAAAATGCACTGTTGCATAAGATTCCCGGCTATGATGCGGTTTAAAAACTTCTTCTTTTTTTAAAAAAAAAAAGACTTCCGTAATTTTCACTGTAATAAAGGGGAAGAATACAATTTCAAACTAGTTAGACCATCTTCTGACACAAATATGTTCCTTTGGAGGAATGCAAGTTTCTTGCTTGGCAATACAGGTACAGTCCGGTTTTGTGAGAGGAAGGCTTGTGCAAAACTGATATCCTTTGCAGGTGGCAAAATGCAGAAGCACAATCTCACAAGTCTAACAATGAGAGGCTGTTGGTGGTTTCTAGGGGAAGATGGCCTGGTCACATGATTCTGTCTGCATACTGTCATTAATCTTACCTCTTTTCTTGCTTACTCAAGTGTTTATGAGGTGCTAGACAACAACCACCCAACCACAGTCAATATGAGAATCATAGGTCAGGAAAGAATCAGGAACGGAAAATGTCAGGAACCAAATACATGCTGTAATAAAAATCCCTATGGCCAGCAATAAACAATAAATACAAAGTCCACACGTAGGTAAGCAACAAAACAGTCGGGAAATGATGCCCGAAGCACTTGTGCAAGAAATATTGCACAACGAAGTTACAGGAAGCTACAGGATGTCTTGGTGACGGACAGTTTATAAGCAAACTCAAGAGGTTTGAAATGTACACAGCTAGTAATAAACTTAATAGACAAAATATCTGAAATAAATCAATTCATTCTTGGTTGGTGAGATTAACAGACTTCAAAACAAAACAAAATGACCAACCCCAAACTTTTGAACGGTAGTGTATATAATATATCATTTGGGAAGGGACATATTTGGTGTTTCTTTTTAATTAATTAAAAGGGGGAACTACTAAAACGTCAATGTGGCTTGTTACGGTATTTTTGAGGTTAGTACTTTCCATAACTGTTGAATTTTGTGAACAGTTTCTCATTTGTATAAAATTGACCGTAAGAGAAGAAAATACTGACCAGGGCATCAAAGTCCTGCGCTTGACAGAGAAGCCAGTCCTCACTAAGGGTGTACAGAGCTTTCTCCGTCACTGAATCCACCGGCCCTTTAGAGATCTGCTGAGTCAGAGCTGACACCAACAGAAAGAGAGGCTGTCCTACTGATTCCTATGGACGAAACACACACATTTTGTGCATAAACATGCGAGTACACACGAGTAGTGAATGATAATATGCACTTTATAAATCCACGATAAAGTGGATGTATGGACGGACCCTGAGGAAGCCATACAGACAGATGGACATCCAGTTGGTAAGAAGCTTCTCCACTATGGACTCTGTGCGGCGCAGGAGAAGTTTTGGATTTGTATTACTGGACTGGTCCATCAGACTCTGCAGAAGGTCCTCCATTACCTCTGTGAGATAAACCAGGTCTCCATGGAGGGCCAGAGTCAACAGAGACGCCACTGTACATCTGAGAGAGAGAGGAATAGAAAGAGAGATATAAAGAAAGGAACAAAAACACAAGGTATAAAAAAAGAGAAAAAGACAAGTAGATACAGGGTCAAAGACAGACTGAGTGAAAGAGATCAGTTGTTTTTTTAACTTTATATTAATATTATAAAGTGCTATATATTATGCAAAACAATCAAGCCAATGTGTATTGCAATTATTTGCATTAATATGCTTTTAATATTTTTTTCTAATATTGATGCTTTTATGCAAAACCTTAGGATCTAATTTGAGGTTTCAGTAGCAACCTGTATGTGTTTCAAGAGAGCAACCATACATTTGTGTTGTGTTTTATTTTCTTAATTTTGCTTTATTATCATTTAATTTTTTATATCATATATATTTAATCATTTGTATTATTCATCATTTGACCATCTATACCATTTAATCATATATGTCATACATTTTTATATTTAATATTACTCATGAGTTCCCTCACTCTTGTGATGCTTACTATTGTAGTTTAATCTTATGATTGTGGGCTTTCGTGGATTATTTGTCTTCATGAATAAGAGATAAGATGGAATGTCTCCATTTCAAGGCTTTATGAGATGTTGTTGTGAAGCAATTTGATAAAACAACACTTGCTGGATTTGTGCTGGTCAGACGAAGTCTATGCATTGAAACATCAACTAACATTACATTGTTTCAGTGTGATGGTCATTTTAAAAGACACTTCTGAGTTCCCTCACGGAAGACGAAGTGCTATTTGTATAATTCCACAAAACATTATCTCTGTTTACACTTCTAAGCAACGGAAACCAAATCAGGGCCTCAAAATAGCCATAAGGACCTATGACCAAGTTAAACAAGTCATATTCAAACAGAGGTGGAAATGTTTTCAAAGCGGCACAGCATCTTCGACTCACTTGTCTTTTATGTTGAAGTTTTTCTGTTCCTCTAATGCATGCACAAAACAACTGAGAAACTGCTTATCTCTGATCAGCACAGCAAAAGCCTCACATTTTTCATCAACAGTTGTCTGAACAGAGTCCTGACCATAAAAAAATGACAGAGTTATAGTTAAATCATCTATTTTTACAGTGTGGTATGTTTACACTTCATATAGGCCTACTGCTAAATATACTGTAGCATTTTACCTCTCCAATGTCTCTGATCATGACTGCTGACAGAGGACCAGCCTCGAGAAAATAAGAAAATATATATTAAACAAACAAACACACATGGTAAATCTACAATAAAATATGCATCAAAAAGTAATAAAGCTCTTAAACCTCAGGAAAGAAGATTTTTAAGGCAAAGTGCTTGTAATCCAGGAAAGGTATGGCTCCAACATTATCAATCAAGTCGGATTTTTCTGTTTGCAAGTCAACAAAGCCTGTCAAAAACAAACAAAAATAAATGTATGACGTAATCACACACAACTAGACATCAAACAGTAAGTAACATGGCAACAATATGAGCACTGAAGGATTTAAAGGAGAACTCCGGTCATTTTTTTGTAAATTTGGAGTGCTGTCAGTACAGAGAACAACGACAAAAATCGATGTTGCCTACACCGTGTTATCCTCTTTTTAAAATGTGCACCTTGTTGACTTCAATGGGGCAAGTTTTAAACCTGCTTTTAGCCTCTTAACATCCTTGATGTGTCATTACAAGTGCACAGCCATGTGATTCCTTCAGAGTGAACACGGTGAATCTGACTGCAGTAGATGTGAAAGATATGAATAAAAATGAAGTTAATTCGGCCAGCGCTCATACCTGTATTTACATTCTGTTTTCGGTCAAAGTCCACAGTAGTCAATTGTCGAGTTCTCCACTGTTGTTTAGTTACCTATGATCACGCGCGTGAACTTGACAATCGACTACTGTGGACTTCGACCGAAAACAGGATGTAAATACAGGTATGAGCGCTGGCCGAATTAACTATGAGGTTTAGCTCATCAGCTAAAAAAAAAACAAAAAAAACACTCAAAGTCTATATAGCCATGATTCCATCCACCTATTCTTATGCAAATTTTGGGATGTTTTATTAAGAAAAAATCGGAGGATGGAAACAATTTTTTATTTGTTAAGAAAACACATATAAACTATGAAGGAGACACATTTATCCAATACATTTCTTGATGCGCAACAAAAAATGTCTTGTGACTTTACCTCAACAGATCATGTGATCAGAAAAATGGAGGAGAGCGAGAGGTATGTTCGGATGGAGGTCCGAACATTCTTAAAAATCCTTTTTGAAAAAGATTCTTGATCGAAAAACCAACAAAATGCGCATATTTTCCAAGAAGTACGAGCAGAGATGATCCTTCCATTTTATTACAGATAACACAAGGTATGGAAATGTTGATTTATTCACAAATTTTATGTTTAAACCAATTCATATAATTTGTGTCCGTAGCACAAAGGTGCAGGATGAGTTATTTACCTAAGTTTAATACAGTATTTAGGATTTAGTTGTTTGTTCAAATCACTAACCTTCAGTATGAGCAATAGAAACAATACACTTGCCTTTACAAACACCACACTACAAAGACCAGCATTTCAAAAATGACCGACCTTGTCGTATATCCCTTCTGATGTTGCTTTCCAGCATTTCCAGTTGTTTGTTCATTTTCTCATTCATTTTTCTCTGGCTCTTACGGTGAGCAATGACTCCAACTAGACAGATGTGCGAAACCACATATTAATCCCTGCAGGACTAATGTTAAAATATGTGACGTAAATCTGAAATCACTTACCAACAGCAGCTAGAACTAAGAGCAGAATCACTGCGACAAGGATGTATAAGAACATCAAAGGACTTTGAGACTCAAGGGTTTTAGTCAAATACCCAACATTTATCTGAAAATTATAGTAAAATAAAGGAGATTTTTGTATTTTAAATAGGCAAGGGTCAATAATTAATTAACAAGAAATGTTGCATAAAGACATGTTTATTTAATATTTATTATTTAGACTCACAATGAGTGAGTCCACTGTGACGCCTCCTGATTCTCCTTTAATCTTACAGATGATGGCATTGGACTCAATCTTGTCCAAAACACACGGATACTGTTGATCTCCCTGTAGACACGTCACATTCACCTCACTCATACTCAAGTTCAATTTATCTTCTATTTTCTGAGAAAGAGAGGTAGAAGAGTGTGGAGGTTGTGAGATTTACATGCTGATGTGCAAAAACACTGACTGCTCACAATAATATATTTTCTTAGAGTTTTTACCACCAGGGCCTGTAAAAAATAGGCATGCATGCCAAAACATGTAGACTGTACATTGATCTTAAACTCACTGTAATGCTAAACTCACCTTAATGTTGACCTGTAGGTCGTTGGCCACCTGTAAGGTGATGAATCCAGTGAATTCTGGATCAGACTTGTAGGACAAATGCTTACAGTCCACAGTGGCGTTTCCAACTTTCATTGACAAGCTTAACTGTCCACTGTCATCATTATCGGGGGAAAGAAACCACACATCCTGAGAAAAGAGAGACAATGAAGATATGACTCCAATACATGTGACACGTGAAGCTCTGTGAAACAATAAAACACAATAAAATTGCATGAGCTGACACAGACAAACTCCTAATTATTTTCATGTTATGGGTGGTAACTGACAAGCAATTTTAAAATTCAAAAAGATTTAGTAAATATATATATATATACAGTATATATATATATATATAGTATATAGTTCAAGACTTTATACACACACACACACACACAAACGCACACACACATACACATTTGTGAGTGAGGGATAATCCACAGCCTTAAAATAAATGTAACCCCTTTAAAATAATCAATTATATATTTAGAGTCACTGAAGTGCTTTTAACAATTATATGAGCAGATAAATGACATTTCTTTCTAAATAAGACCTCATGCAGTGCATGTGTGAATCTGGGCTGTTTGAAGACTCACTGAAGTTATAAATAGCTGTCCTCTGTGTATCAGATGAAGTACTGTGAGTGATTGCAGGAGTAATAAACACACGTCTTACCTCAGAGCTTCCGTTGTATTGTGTTTGAAGCTCTTTATTAGAGGGACGGGCAGTAACAGATTCCACAAATTCCATATTGCTCCCCTGAAGAACAATCTTCCTTCCACCACTGAATGAAGAGATATTAAAATATATATTAAAATATTTATAATAGAGATATTAAAGGGGTGGTTGATTATGATTTCACTTTTCTAACTTTAGTTAGTGTGTAATGTTGCTGTTTGAGCATAAACAACATTCGCAAAGTTCCAATGCTCAAAGTTCAAAGCAAAGAAAGATATTTGAAATTTGAATATATTTGAAATCGCTTTTTAAGGACTACAACAAAAGGCTGGTAGGAACTACACGACATTCCTCCTGAATTAGTGACATCACTAACCCTAAAATTTACATAAACCCACCCCCGGGAACGCGATTTATAGATTATCATGACAGAATATGCTAATCAATGACTAGAAGATCCACATTAGCTGCATAAATTCTTCAACTAACCATTCAGAAATGTCCTGTTGCTTTCTACATGTTGTCTGACTCCAGTTTTAACATAAAAGGCTAAAAGTTTTGAAATTTTCAGTGCATGTCTGTGTGAGGTAAAAGGACACAAGCTGTTGAAGCTCCGCCCTCTGTGCCAGGAGCAGTAGCTCATTTGCATTTAAAGGGACAGACACAAAAATTTTGCATTTTTGCTAACCCTCTAAAAGTGACAATTTTAACAAGCTATATAAAAATATCTGTGGGGTATTTTGAGCTAACACTTCACATACACACTCTGTGGACATCAAAGACTTATTTTACATCTTGTGAAAAGGGAATTATACCACCCCTTTAACCATTTCAGCCAGTAATACAGAATATTAAGAACGGTCTTGCTGTTAGCAAGCAGGTTGCTCTTTCTGAACCTCTAAAAATTTAAACAATACTAGTCTAAGGTCACATGTGAGTCAGTAAACTGCAGCTCTCAGAATTCTGAAACATACAGGAAATTACTTAATGACTCTAACTTCTGATTTCATTTCTTTCAATCTCACATATATGTGTTTTTCCACAGTATCTCAGCAGATTATTACTTTGCAAACCGTCATTTTCCATATAAACAGCATTCTTGCATATTTCAGGATTAAAATGCCATTAGATTACCAAGAGCATGACATTCAAAATGAGCAGCTTTCATCTCAAGGCACTGATGGGATATGGAAGCTGTTCTGCCAGTGGTCTGAAAGCTCTTACCTCCTCCAGGAGACTGTGGGCTGTATTCCTGTGCAGCTGGGCTGGGAACTGTAAGTGATGGTACTGTTACCATGACAACGGTCGTCAGGAGTAACAACACACACTTTCACTGTTCCTTTAATTCTACTGGGAGGAATGTTGAACCTTAAAGTGTCGCTGGAGCGATCAAACACTGGAGATCTGAGGGGAAACATTCATGCACAGATCTACAATATCATTTATCTTAATCTACACACATTCATAAATACGACTAAACACAAACACACATAATCTTACTCTTTAGGAATAAACTCCAGATCCCCTTGAATATGGATTTTTGTGACAGATTCTAGGTTCCTTCCTCTTAGTAAAACGTTGTTTCTGCCATGGAAAGAAACCTTGTTGGGCTCTAGAGAGAGAATATCTGGCTTCTGCAGGACACAAAATGTTGCACTCAGTAAAGAAAGGCCATACAGGAAGAAAAAAAAAATCCATATCCACTTAATATGACCCAAAGCATTATTTATTAAACAACAGAAATAAATGTATATTTTATTACATACATTTTATAAATGATAATAATAATAATGTGCAGTAATTAAATATAATTGTAAATATGCCTCAATAATATTTTATTTAAAAGCATAATGATTGTGATAAATAATTTATTGCTTATATTATAGAAGAAAGCAACTTTTGTTTTAAAAGAATTTTAAAAGCAAATAGTTCCACAAAAATCAAACAAAATCCTCAGACTCTTGTAAAGTCACATTTATTTTTCAAATAGGAACAAACTGTAAAAACAACATCCCTATTCTGTGAGGTTTGGTTCATAATGATTTCCATAATGACACTTACTGTAATCGTAGAGAGTAGATCTTTACATGCATCCTAAAAAGTAGAAAAAGAGAGAGAACTGAGCGGTTCATTTACTTCCTGAGTTTTCTTCAGTCAACACAATGATATTTAAGATATTAACAATTAATTAATATAATCTTGAATCTTTTTAAAGGTTATGTATTTCCCAGTACGTATAATGAAGCACTGGATTGTAGAATACAGTATGTCTCACCTGTATGAGTAACTGCCGTCCAGGTCCATGTGTCCAATCACAACGCTGAGAGGAAGAGGACCACTGACACCCAGATGAGACACACTGCACACACCTGCATTCATGCACATATGATGTATTAATATAATCTATAAATCTCTGTGTTATCATTTCTGAACTATGCAATTTTTCACACTGAATTTCATTTTCTCACTGTGTATAAGAAGCATTTGTGTTATCTGTGATACTGGAGCAGTTCCTCAGTGTCAGTGTCTCTGTGATCTTCTGATCCTTAATGGTAACAGTAGCAGAGACTTCTGAAACTGAATAGATTATCAAAAATGTTTATGGTTATAAAAAAAATCATATTCTGACTACAAAAATGTACTGTATAATAGCGCACATACAACTTCATTAAAAGAAAACTAACCTCCAGTATAAAGTATGTGGTCAGGAAAACTGCAGGAGCAGTTTGGGAAAACTGCAGTCAGATCAGACCCGTCACACAGATTCACACTTCCTGTGGTGAAGGAACATGAGAAAGCGGGATTTCCTGTGCTCTCCAGACTCAAGGCAAGATGTAGAGTAATCTGTGTAGGAGAGGGCAATGTTTGGTAGTCATATAAATTATTTATTAAATATATTCCCTAAATAATGATAAATACTTCCAGATTATGACCCTCTACCTTTCTAGAAGAGTTCTCTGTCATCTGAAAAGAAAGCAGCTGTGTCTTAAGAGAGTTTTTTGGGATGGACACCCATGAAGTATTTGAGCATTCATCTTGAGTAGAACATCTGGATAAAAACATCATCAATTTATCACGTACAGATCTGTTTGCACACTGCTCACCATGTCCATATAGATGATAAGAATTTAAAAGACTGTTCTACAAGGAACCATTTTAAGTGATGATAAGCAGATATCATGTGTGATGTGTGACAAGTCACATGTGATAAAGGCAGGCTGACCTCTGTGTGTTCAAACACCAGCCGCAGAGAGGATCCAGAGCAGCTCTGCAGTCTTTCAGAGAGCTGTATTTATCACACTGAACCACAGACACTCTTCTGAGCTACATCAAAAACATGAGCAGAAAGAGATAAGTGTGATGATTCAATATAATACAGCTGAGTAGAGACATACTGCCAATGGTTTGTTTGTTAATAGCCCATTTCTAAACCTCACCTCTTTCCTCAGAGCGATGTAGATATATTTGAAATCTACTGGATCAAAGTGCATTCTGGGAAGCACTGCTCGTTCATCATCAGATTTGTACAGCACTATTGGATAGTCTGGTGTGAATTTCTCATCCAAAACCAGCTAACAACAAACAGAAATACAAATCATAAATTGTGATTGTATAGTAGTTCAAATGCAGAGGTAAACAACAGATTAAATGGAGGGCAGGAGTTTAGAAATGAAAACTTATTGAGATGTGAAGGAGACCTTTATTAGTTGTCCATCACTGGTTCCTATGAACAACAAAATCCAGGATCCACTTCTAACTGCTGCCACTGATGACATTGAGCTGTACTTGTACACCACAGAGAGCGGCTGAAGGTTACTACCACTCTGCAACACAAAGAACAAAAATATTATGACTTTGGTGAATAGTGAAATTAAGTTTTCTCATGCAACATATTCTACATAATGCTGATTTTCCAACCTCAGAATCACATTTTTCACCAGCAGTGCAGAAACCCTTCACTTTGCCTTGAACTCTACTGATGTTGTACAGAGCCAGCGCGGTGTTCTTCGGATCCTGCTGATTCTGCGCACTGAACACTCCTGCCCAAATAACACCGTTCCCTGAGGGAATAACGGTGGAGGAGACGAGCACTGGACGAGCTTTATCATTGCAGCACTCTATCGTTGCAGCCTGTAGGGATTTGAAGATATCTTTCTTTTTTCTTTCATTGCTGTCCATCCGCAGGACGTGCACTTTCCTCTCCGAGTCAGTCTTTGCATTGAGAAATAAGTAGGACTCTGGGGGAGAAACTCTCTGGAATCCGTCAACAAACTCCACATCTCTAGCGGTGCTCTGGATGGAGGGGTGTATTCCTTCTTCTATGTAGTTGAAAATACCCATATACTGAGACGTTAAAGTGTTCCACAATTTAACAACAGGATACTGGGAATCTTGAGTGCTTTTGTGTTCATCATTTTTCCCAACCAAAATGTACCTACCAGTACTTGGACCTGCTATGAACGCAACAGATTTCTCATTCTGTCTCGATCCTACCAATAAACCACTTTCATAGTAAATACTCTTTGTAATGTCATTTATATCAAGAACTTCGCAGTATCCATCTCCAAAGGTCCCACAGGTTATCAGGGTGTCGTTGTCGTCAAAAGGCACTAGAATGTTGACTCTATTTTGATGAGTGGCATTAGTGATGTCCTTCCTCTTCTCCTCAGAAAGATCGAGGCTCATCTGATGTAGTCGATGGTCAGTAAGAACGAACAACTTACTTTTACCAACGACAAAGTCCTTGATGTCTCCATCAAAGTTCACTATATCACCGCAAATGCAATGTTTCAAAAGTGGGAGCACAAGTATTCCAAGAAAGTATCCTCTCATCTTGCATATCTGAGAGATCAGCTGAAGTTTCGAGATCTTGTCACAGAGATCAACTGCGCTCAGATGCGTCCACGGTTGAAATGGATGGAAGTGAAAGCAGCGGCTCTGCCTGATGACTTCCGCGCAACACGCCAACAAATCTGTAGCCCTGATTGCGACATTTAGATGTTTCGCAAGTTATACCATTTCCTGATTAAACACTTTTCATGATCCTACACAATATACGGGGCAGGAACAAATACTCTCTCTTGAATTCATTTTATTGACAGGAAGCTTTACATTTAATATTTTAATTTTCAAAGTTATGCAATCCTTTGGTTACTGCTGCACCCTTGTGGTGTAAAACAGCTTAATATTTAGAATAGAATAGAATAAAATAGAACAGAACAGAATATAATGTATTACCACTTAGATCAAATTGTGAGATTTGATGAATTTTGGTGAAACATCTATATTCTATCTATTGTCACTACTTGTTCCATTTCCTTGAACTGGAAATAATCTTTAGTGAACTAGTATCATCATTTACTTAGACATTACAAATATAATTTGTTAATGCGTAGCTGATATTGCTGTAGACGTTAGCGCTTCATAATTTACAAACAGATAGTCACGACTCACTTGTCTCCATCTACAGGCGTAATTCAACTGTAGGCTAAAGAGCCACTGAAAAAAAACTACATGTATGCCTGATTGATTACAACTGTTACTTATATATAAAAAATATTTATATGGTAGTCAGATGTAACCCGCACAAGGTTACTGGAGTGCAACCCCCAGCGAATCTTTTAATAAAAAACAATACACCTTTCCTCCGGTGAAGACGCTGCTAGAAAGCAACAAGGACTGGTTGAAAGTTATGAGAGAGAATTAAGCCGCATGTCTTTGCGAGCTCCTCGAGAAATCTCCGGTAAGGATGATAATACGTAATCGGTTACTAACGTAACCTCGGTTCTCTCTAGAAGAAGGAACGAGTATTGCGTAAGTTAGCTTACGCTACGGGTAAAGTCATCTTTTCTCGAGATATGAAGCCAAAAAATTATCCTTAATTTTTAATTCATTGTCAACGCAGTGCAGCAGCTAGCAGACCTAGAGGGGGCTTCCTAGCGAGCTCATTGGCTGCTCCGCGGCAACTGCATAAGCCTACCAGTGAGCCTGGCGTGACGGCACGCCCTCACGCGTCACAGCCCGCCAAAAGGGGAGTGGTTTAGCGTATATAAGGAAGGCTCGGAGGCTGATTCTCTGGTTTTCCGTCGACTGAAGCGACATGAGCTCGTGGCGCGAGCACGGCGGGTTACGCAATACTCGTTCCCTCTTCTAGAGAGAACCGAGGTTATGTTAGTAACCGATTACGTTCTCTTACGAGAGGTTCTCTCGTATTGCGTAAGTTAGCTTACGCTACGGGAACCCCTTGTCAACGCCGTGCGCGCCTAGCATCCACAATATGAGTCCCAGGGGAAGCCCTGGGAACACTGATAAGTGGAAAAACAGGTGGCCAACAGAATGGCCAGCACATGTTCATAAGCACACGTTAAGGGGTGTAGAACGGCTCTGCCGGTCTAAACAGACACTGACATAACCCCATTTTCGGTGCAGCTCAACCAGGAGAGCTAAATCAAATATGTAGCCCGCGCATAGCCAGGGCGGGTCATACATACGATCTAGACTGATAGCAATTTACCTGCGCAAATGACCTGCGCTCTGAACGGAGTGCCCAATACCTTGGGGACGTAACCATGTCTCGGTTTGAGAATGACTCTAGAGTCGTTCGGTCCGAACTCGAGACACGACGCGTTAACTGATAACGCGTGCAAGTCACCCACGCGTTTGACTGAAGACAGAGCTATCAGAAAAACGGTCTTGAACGTGAGGTATTTCAGATCCACAGAGTCTAAAGGTTCGAAGGGATATGCTTTCAGGGCCTCTAGGACCAAAGACAGATCCCAAATCGGAACCGAGGGGGGCCGTGGGAATTTCATCCTCCTGGCTCCTCTGAGGAAGCGGGTGATGAATTCATTCCTTCCTAATGCGCGGCCGCGCGCCGAGTCGGCGAAAGCTGCAATGTCCGCAACATAAACTTTGAGCGTGGAGGGGGACCTGCCCACATCCAGCAGCTCTTGAAGGAAGCATAAAACCCACGAAACACCACACGTCTGTGGGTTCAGATTTTTCCCCGTGCACCACTTATTAAACACAGACCATTTTGACTCGTAAAGCCGCCTCGTAGAGGGGGCTCTCGACTGCGTGATCGTGTTCATAACCCCTTCTGGCAAATCAATGAGTATCCGTTGATTCTCCACGCGTGCAGAGCCCAGCGCTCTGGGTGGGGATGCCAGATCGAACCACGGGCTTGAGAGAGAAGGTCTCTTCTCACCGGGATCGGCCATGGGGCTGAGTCTGTCAGCCGCACTAATTCCGGGAACCATGTCTGGTTCTCCCAGTACGGGGCTATTAGGAGCACTGAGCGGCGCGTTTCTCTGATCCTCCCGATCACCTGGGGTAGCAGCGAGATCGGGGGAAAAGCGTATAGCGGGATGCTGGGCCAGGCTTGGGCCAGCGCGTCCTCGCTCTTTGAGAAGAATATTGGGCAGTGAGCGTTGTCTTTTGACGCAAAGAGGTCGACTTTCGCTCTGCCGAAAAGGCGCCATAGAAACTGGACTGTCTGGTTGTGTAGAGACCATTTCCCGGGGGGAACGTTGTCCCTGGACAGTCTGTCCGGGCCGTCGTTCAGGTGACCAGGTACATGCGTGGCTCTCAGCGAGCGCAATGAGCCCTGAGCCCAAACGAGGAGGCGCTCCGCCAGAGCGCAGAGGGTTTTGGATCTGATCCCGCCCTGACGGTTCACGTAGGACACCACTGACATGTTGTCTGTGCGGACTAGTACATGGTGTTCCCGCAGGTATGGGAGAAAATGCTTCAGCGCGTTCTCGACCGCTAACATCTCTAGACAGTTTATGTGGAGGCATTTCTCCCGGTCTGACCAGAGGCCATAGACCGGTCTGCCCTCGAAAAGCGCTCCCCATCCTAGGTTGGAGGCGTCTGTCGAGATCGTTTTCCGGTGCGAGATAACTCCCATCGTCACCCCTGTTTGGTACCATTCGGCCGCCAGCCAGGGCTGCAGGGCTGAGACGCAGCCCTGATTCACACTGACTCGCGCGCCGCCGGTAATCCACGCTCTGCGGGGCGCTTTCGCTTTCAGCCAGCGCTGAAGTGGGCGCATGCGCAGTAAGCCCAGCTGAAGCACCGCTGCAGCTGAGGCCATGTGGCCCAACATCATCTGAAATGTTCTCAGGGGGAAACACCTGCCTTTCTGAAAAGACGCGGCGAGATGTCGAATACGGCGCACGCGCTGTGTCGACAGTCTGGCCGTCATGGCAACCGAGTTCAGCTCTATTCTCAAAAAAGAGATTGACTGACTGGGTATTAATGAGCTCTTGGTCCAGTTGACCGAGAGACCCAAGTTTTCTAGATGGCTGAGAAGTGCTAGCCTGTGGGAAATGAGTTCTTCCTCTGACTGCGCTAGAATCAACCAGTCGTCCAAATAGTTCAGGATTCGCATGCCCTGTGTTCTCAGGGGAGCGAGGGCCGAGTCCATGCACTTCGTGAATGTACGGGGTGCTAGAGACAGGCCGAACGGAAGGACGGTGTACTGATATACCAGACCGCCGAAGGCGAATCTCAAGAATGGCCTGTGACGGGGTATAATCTGAATCTGAAAGTATGCGTCTTTCAGATCGAGTGAAATAAACAAGTCCTTCGGGCGAATTTGCGCGAGGATTTGTCTGGTCGTGAGCATTTTGAACGGCCGTCTCATGAGAGCTTTGTTCAAATATCTCAGATCTAATATGGGTCTGAGAGCTCCGTCCTTCTTGGGAACGAGGAAATAACGGCTGTAAAAGCCCGTCTCGGTCAAAGAAGGATGCACTCGTTCTATCGCCCCTTTGCGTAATAGTTTCGCTATTTCTGTATGAAGCAGATGGGCTGCTTCCGCATTCACTCTCGTCTCGGTCTGTGCTCCAAAGCGCGGGGGACGGCGAGCGAATTGAAGCGAATAGCCCTGTATCACAATGTTCAACACCCATTCTGACATGCCCGGGATAGCCTCCCACGCTCTTGCATGCGTGGCTAGGGGTCGAATGGCCTCTGGGTCCCGACCGCTGCACTGCGCGGGATAGGGAACACTTAACAGAGGGATCCGCGCGGTGCGCGCGCTGTTGATTCTGGGGAACAGGGGCTCGCTGATAGCGACAACTGGCTGGACAGCACTCAACGACTCGGTCATTTGGGACGGAGAGCATTTTGCAGTGCGAAACCCGTGACGCGAGAGCGGCGTGGGCGTTAATGTGTTTACTAGTAAGTGTGAGCGCTCGCCGCCGGGCACAGGGCTTACATTCATAACACGGCCAGTGGCGGGGGGCTTTATGTGATATGACCCCTGAGATAGTTGTGAGACAGAGCGGGCAATGTGTAGGCGTGGGCACTTGAACGTGGGCACATGACCTACATTTGACACTCGAGCGGCGCGAACCCGCTTTATGAGAGTGTGCTCTGTGTGGTACACGGGAAATTGTGCTTGTGTGTAGAGGTGAACACTGGGGAGTGGGCACATTTACTACATTCACAACACCGTCGGCGTGAGCCGGATAACCAGACTTTATACTCTTTTTGAGATTTCTCTGGGTCGCCGTGAGAACGGCGTTTGAGTGCAGGCGAGCGAGTTGTGTAACTGACTCGTTGGCTGCGGTGAACACTACTGCAGTAGCCTTTTCTAAGGGGACTGACAGAGGAAAATATGTGCGCTTTGACGGCGGTCCGGCCGCGGCGGGACCTAACCATCTTTTCCTCCCTGCGCATGCTAGGAGGACTTCGCAGCTTCGGGCTTCAGCGTGATCTTAGGCCGGGGGCCCCGAGGGGGAGGCGCGGCTGACGAGTGCTGAAGTAGTCTTGCAGGCTTTAGACGGGAGGGCAGACTTTGAGCGCCATCTCGCGGATGGAGGGCAAAGGTGCGCTGCGACCGTTTGTTCCACCGGGGGAATCTGGACATACCCCTTTTCCATGGTTCCGTCCACGTGAGAGAGAGTCGAGGAGACTGAGGAGCGGAGTCTCGCGGAAGGATTGGGCGAGCTCTGAGGATCTCGCGCCCCCTGCCCGCACATCGTCAGGCAAGAGAGCGTCCATCGAGACGGAGCTCATGCGGATACTCGCACAGGCCGCGGCGAGCCTCGGCCTCGAGTGGTCTTCGCCCGAGCAGCCCACTCACAACCGGCTGGATGGCTTTTTCCTGCCTGGGGAGCGCGCTTCGCCTGCATCCAAACCAGCGCCCTTTCTTCCTGAGCTACACGAAGAAGTCGCTAAGTCCTGGAATGCCCCCTATTCAGCTAGAGTGCGTCCAGCTGTTTCTTTGGCATTCTCTGCAGTTGACGATGCCAAGAACAGGGGATACCTTTCGCTGTCGCTGGTCGAAGAGGCGATAGCGGCCCACTTATGTCCGCCCTCCGCTGGACGGCGCGCTAAGCTGGCCCTACCCTCTAAAGCTTGCCGCTGTGACCGAGAGACACCTGTGGCTGACGCTCTCAGAAATGGCCGAGTCCGAGCGCACCGCGTTCCTCGACGCCCCGCTTTCTCCCGCTAGCCTCTTTGGATCCTCCGTCAAGGATTTTGCGGAGAGATTTGCAGAGGTACAGAAAGCGTCACAGGCTATGAAGCACTTCCTCCCGAAGCGCTCCAGCTCTGCAGCAGGCCGTGCGAAACCATCTGCACAGAGCTCACAGCCACCGTCCACTGCCGCCACTTCGCAGCGCCGCCAGGCCCGAAGCGCGAGACCGCGCTCCCGCTCATCCAGCCGCCGCCCCGCCATGCGTGGCCCGCGGCCTAGGATTGTGGCAAAGCCCGAGGCCCCGAAGTCGTCCTAGCACGCCTAGGAAAACGACGGTGTTCGAGTCCCGCTGCGGCTGGACTCCCACCAAAGTTATTCGCTCGTCCAGTTCCAGAAAATGTGACTGTTCCAGTGTTTTCTGCAGCCAACAAGCCGGTTCTGTCGCCCGCTTGCCTGCACACAAATGCCGTTTTCACGGCTACCCAGATAAATCCCCAAGAGAGTGTATTTTCTGGTGTCCCGGCCACGGCCGATGGTGTCTCATGTGTAGTAAGAATGCCCACTGCCCAGTGCCCATCTCTACACACAAGCACAGCCTGTCACACAGGGCCCGCGCACATAAAATCGACTCAGATCGGTTGCGCTTCAAACGTGGTAAATGTGCCCACTACCCAGTGCCCACAAACACCACGTTATGCATGTCTCACGGTTTCTGTAAAAACGAAACCAGCGTGCATTCGCTTCACTCAAGCGAACAATGCTTTCGGTGTGATAAATGTGCCCGCTGTCCCGCGCCCACATCCACACATAGACATGACAGTTCCTACGGGACTCGCCCAGCCCTCCCCCTCGCGGTTGACCGCCGCAGAGGAGTCGAGCGCGGGCAATCTGCCCGCTGTTATCAGCACGCCCCATGCCTCAAATGTCACGAGCACGACGCTTGTGTTACAGCACACCGAAGCCTCTTCATCGCTGAGCGAACGGAGCGCGCTTTGTATTCTACCCCTAGCTATTCATGCAGACGCATGGGCAAAGCTGCCCGGGGTTTCGAAGTGGGTGCTGGACATTATAAAAAGAGGCTATTCGCTACAGTTTCGCCGACGCCCTCGCCGCTATACGGCGCGCATCGAGACCACGGTAAAAGCAGAAGTAGCACATTTACTTCGAGCCGAAGTGGCGAAACTATTGAACAAAGGGGCCATAGAGCCTCTCTCTCAAGTTCAGAGCGAAGGAGGGCTATACAGCAGATACTTCCTGGTACCGAAAAAAGACGGGGGTCTCAGACCCATACTAGATCTAAGGCAACTGAACAGAGTGCTTGTGAAGCGACAGTTCAGGATGCTCACGACCAGAAAAATCCTCGCGCAGATTCGCCAAGGAGATTGGTTTGTGTCAATAGATCTGAAAGACGCGTATTTTCAAATACAGATAGCGTCACGTCACAGGCGATATTTGAGATTCGCCTTTGAGGGCCAGGCATATCAGTACACAGTCCTGCCGTTCGGTTTATCCCTGGCACCCCGTACATTTACGAAGTGCATGGATGCGGCGCTCGCACCCCTCAGAATGAGGGGCGTGCGAGTACTGAACTATTTGGACGATTGGCTGATTCTAGCGCAATCTCGCTCAGTGCTCATAGAGCACACGACCATTTTACTCGATCACCTCGAGAATTTGGGTCTCAGTATCAATTGGGCGAAGAGCTCTCTGTCCCCCAGTCAGACGATATCTTTCCTGGGCACAGAGTTGGACTCGCTGTCCATGATAGCGTGACTATCACCACAGCGCGCGGTAGACATTCAGCATACAGCGAACTCGTTCCGCTGCGGCGCGTCTGTCCCGCTCAAGAAATTTCAGAAGATGCTGGGTCTCATGGCCTCAGCATCATCAGTGCTCCAGCTGGGCCTGCTCCGCATGCGCCCGCTGCAGTTTTGGCTGAAAGCGCGAGTCCCACGCCAAGCGTGGGCATCCGGTCTGCTTCGCCTCAAGGTCAATCAGAAGTGCGTCACAGCTCTGAAACCTTGGAAAGCGGACGACTGGTATCAATCAGGTGTAAGCCTGGGGACTTCCTCGAGGGTGAGAGTGGTGTCCACGGACGCATCCACCTCGGGATGGGGAGCGCTGCTCGAGGGCAGACCGTTCTTCGGCCAGTGGTCAGAACAGGAGAAGCTCCTGCACATAAACTGCCTCGAAATGCTGGCAGTAGACAACGCGCTGACGCGTTTTTGTCCCCAAATAAAAGGACGCCATGTCCTGGTCCGCTCGGACAACATGTCTGTGGTGTCCTACATAAATCGTCAGGGCGGCCTCAGGTCCAGGAACCTGTACAGGCTAGCAGAACGCCTCCTGGTATGGGCTCAGCGCAACCTGCGCTCGCTGAGAGCAGCGCACGTGCCAGGGCTCCTAAACATAGGACCAGACAGACTGTCCAGGAACAATGTTCCGGCAGGCGAATGGTCTCTACACCCACAGACAGTCCAACTGCTGTGGAAGAAATTCGGCAGAGTGGAAGTAGACCTGTTCGCGTCTCAAGAAAACGCTCACTGTCCGGAATTTTTCTTCAAGAGCAGGGACGCGCTGGCTCATGTATGGCCCCGCCGCCCGCTCTATGCTTTTCCCCCCGTCTCTCTCCTGCCTCAGGTGATAGAGCGGATCAGGGAAGAAGGATGCTCAGTACTGCTTGTAGCACCGTTCTGGGAAAACCAACCTTGGTTCCCAGTTGTGATGCAGCTAGCGAGCACTGCCCCGTGGCCAGTGCCAGTGAGGAGAGACCTCCTCTCTCAGGCCCACGGCTCGATCTGGCATCCTCACCCGGAACTGTGGTCCCTTCATGTCTGGGCCATCAACGGGTACATGTTGAACTCCCTAAGGGAGTATTAAACACGATCACGCAGGCTAGAGCTCCGTCTACGAGACGGCTCTACTCCTCGAAATGGTCAGTGTTTTCGGGCTGGTGCACAGCCTGTGGCGTGTCACCCACAGACTGTGGAGTGACGGAGGTGCTTTCCTTCCTACAAGAGCTGTTGGATAAGGGCAGGACCCCTTCCACGCTCAAAGTTTATGTGGCGGCTATAGCAGCGTTCTCAAGAACAACGCTTGGTCAGTCAATAGGAAGGAACGATTTAGTCATCCGCTTCCTTAGAGGGGCTAAGAGACTGAATCCTCCCAGACCTCCCTCAGTCCCCGTATGGGACCTTTCTACGGTACTGGAAGCCATGAAAGGTGGACCATTCGAGCCTTTACAGACGATTGATCTGAAACATCTGTCTTTCAAGACTGTGTTTCTGCTGGCTCTCGCTTCAGTGAAGCGCATAGGGGACTTACACGCGCTCTCTGTGAGCGCGACGTGCATGGAATTTGGGCCTAATGACTCAAAAGTTATACTCAAACCTAAGCACGGTTATGTTCCAAAATCCCTCAACACACCGTTTAGGGCGCAGGTCATCTCCCTGTCAGCCCTACCGGTCCCTAATGAGGAAAGAGACGCGGGCCTCCTTTGCCCAGTCAGGGCATTACGAGCTTATGTGTCTCGCTCGTCTGTTTTCAGACAGACAGAGCAGCTCTTTGTTTCGTTCAGCGGGCGTTCTAAGGGATTAGCCGCGTCGAAACAGAGCCTATCCAGATGGATAGTTGATGCTATAGCGCTAGCATACGCCTCCAAGGGCATGCAGTGCCCGTTGGGTGTCAGAGCGCACTCCACGAGAGGCATGGCCTCTTCGTGGGCCTGGTCGAGTGGGATTGCCTTGCAAGATATTTGTACGGCGGCGGGCTGGGCCTCCCCGTCTACATTTATAAGGTTTTACAATCTAGAGGTTCCCGCCCTGCAGGCCAGGCTGCTGTCGGTCTAGTTAACCAGTATTATCTGACCTGATGCTATCAGCTCAGAATGCTGCGTCTACTGAGCACAGCTCGATGATCGACAGTGAAAAGCAGTAGCACAAGATGTGCCTGGGCAAACTGTGTAAGACCCACATTTCCCCATCAGTTCAGGCCGTACCCCGCCCTGTCTGTATGATGAAATTCGCGTCTAAGTGACGCTGCCATATGTGGAAGAGTGCGGCTTCGCCCCTCCCTCTTCCCGGACTCCCTGTGAGTTCCCTGGGTGATTGTGCACTATATGAACCCCGGGCTTTCGCCCTTTGGTCTTTGGTGTCAGATCTTAGCATGCACGGCGTTTTGCATTGGGTCCCCTAGCGTAAGATATCTTACTCAGTACGAGAGACCTCTCGTAAGAGAACGTACTCGGTTACTAACGTAACCTCGGTTCTCTCTAGAAGAGGGAACGAGTACTGCGTATCTTGCCGTGCATGCGCACGCTCTGGTTGCTTCGATGATGAAAAACCAGATAATAGCTGCCGTTTCGGCGGGATGTGACGCAGCGGGCGCGAAGCACCCTCATTGGGTCTGGCGTCACGCCAGGCCTCGCTCGATAGGCTGCTGCAGTTGCCGCAGAACAGCCAATAGGCACGCGAGCTGCCTCGCCTATGTCTGTATGCTGCCGCAACGCGTTTTGCATTATTACAAAATTAAGGATAATTTTTGGCTTCAATATCTCGCGGAAAAAGGATTTTCCCCTAGCGTAAGATATCTTGCGCAGTACTCGTTCCCTCTTCTAGAGAGAACCGAGGTTACGTTAGTAACCGAGTACGTTTTAGAGAGGGATTGATCATCTGAATCTGACCCTGGTGGTCAGTGGCGAGCCAACCGCAGAAGTGAACGGACCAAGAGCCTGGTGTGGCCAGCCGTGGCATCTTTGGGAACCATCATCATCCTGTGCCTTCATTTAAAATCCAGATAAGAACACACGTAAACCTACCCGGGTAGTGAAAAGAGCATACATACTCCAAGAAACACACACACACCAAGAACTTCCATGGACTTTTTCTTTATTTTAAGTTATTTTTTGGGGTTTATTGTGCGTTGTGCACTCAGGAAGCCGGCTTAGATAGGCAGGGAATGTAAATAACTGTCTTCAATTTTGTGTAATACATTTCTCAAATTTACCTGTTTTGTGTTGTCTGTTCTCTGCTGACCTTTTTACTATTTCAGGCTCCATAGTCGTACCTAGACCTTCTGATATTAGCCAGCTTTAATTTATAGCTACTTAAATTAGTTATCGGTTACACTAACCTGCGAAGAGGTTACACAGACATATATAAATATATATGGCTATAGTTTGTCAGAAATGTAGGCTATTTACATCCTGTCTTCTTGTTACAGTTAAAATCCTCATTTTAAATAAAATTTAATAAATATTGTTTCGCCAGGTTAGGCGACTGATTATTAATCACTCAAACCACTTAGATCTAAGTGGCAATAAATGATATTCTGATGCAGGGAGGAGATCCAGTCAGATGATTAAGGCCAATTTTTATTTCTGAACAGCAGACAGTCAAAAAATTCATTTGATAATTCATCAATAATCAGAACAGTTAAATCACTTCTAATATTTCCAAGTAAAATATAATTAAAACACTCTGATTATAATATCTTAGCCTAAAGATAATTAAATTTGGTTGAGAGATCTCTCTTTGAAAAGGTTGCGAAGGAGCAAGGTCTATCAGAAAATATCAGCTTATCAGCACAGGGCTAACTTCCTCTTTCTGATCTCATTCGAGCAAACCCGAAAGACAAAGACATATCTTTCTTTTGTGGTTTCACACACTGAGGCGGACACACTCGTACCCCATGTGTCAGAAAGGTGTTAATCTTGATACAATACACAATACAGAACTACTGCACATGTCTCTTCTGCAAGATGTTCAGCTAAGATAACATTCGTTTATCACTTTATTCTGAGACATTCGGGCATTCGTGGTCTGTCTATTGGAAACTTATAGACTCTTGACCTCATTTAAACAGCTATAGCTTACAAAAGTTCACCCAAAGTCAATCAGCTACATTTGAGGCATAAATATGAATAAAAGAAAAGCATTTAACATACATTTCAAATGATATTAATGGTAAACACATCAAATGATAATACTAATGAGAAACACAACAACATGATATTAATGATTTCTTAAAATAAATGATTTTTAGGATCTAAATGATTAAATGATAAAGCATAAGCAAATGATAAAACATAATCAAGAAATATTTTTTTTCCCTGCTTCATCATATTTTATTCTAAATAAAGCTGTTTTTACACCACAAAGGTGCAGCAGTAGCCTAACCAAAGGATTGTAGAACTTAAAGATAAAGATAATAAATATAAAGTCTGCTGTCAATAAAATGATTTCAAGAGACAGTCGCCTATACTTGTTCCTTTTACTCTTTATTTTATGTAGGATTATGAAAAGTGTCTCATCGTGAAATGGTATAACATACAAAACAAAACAGGAAGTCATCAGGCATCTTCAGAGCCGCTGCTTTCACTTCTATCCACTTCAGCCGTGGACGCATCTGAGCGCAGTTGATCTCTGTGACAAGATCTCGAAACTTCAACTGATCTCTCAGATATGCAAGATGAGAGGATACTTACTTGCAATACTTGTGCTCCCACTTTTGAAACATTGCATTTGCGGTGATGTGAAGAACTTAGATGGAGACATCAAGGACTTTGTAGTTGGTAAAAGTAAGTTGTTCGTTCTTACTGACCATCGACTACATCAGATGAGCCTCGATCTTTCTGAGGAGAAGAGGAAGGACATCACTAATGCCACTCATCAAAATAGAGTCAACATTCTAGTGCCTTTTGACGACAACGACACCCTGATAACCTGTGGGACCTTTGGAGATGGATACTGCGAAGTTCTTGATATAAATGACATTACAAAGAGTATTTACTATGAAAGTGGTATCTCGGTAGGACCGAGACAGAATGAGAAATCTGTTGCGTTCATAGCAGGTCCAAGTACCAGTAGGTACCTTTTGGTTGGGAAAAATGACGAACACAAAAGCACTCAAGATTCCCAGTATCCTGTTGTTAAATTGTGGAACACTTTAACGTCTCAGTATATGGGTATTTTCAACTACATAGAAGAAGGAATACACCCCTCCATCCAGAGCACCGCTAGAGATGTGGAGTTTGTTGACGGATTCCAGAGAGTTTCTCCCTCAGAGTCCTACTTATTTCTCAATGCAAAGACTGACTCGGCGTGGATAGTGCACGTCCTGCGGATGGACAGCAATAACAGAAAAAAGAAAGAGATCTTCAAATCCCTACAGGCTGCAACGATAGAGTGCTGCAATGATAAAGCTCGTCCAGTGCTCGTCTCCTCCACCGTTATTCCCTCAGGGAACGGTGTTATTTGGGCAGGAGTGTTCAGTGCGCAGAATCAGCAGGATCCGGAGAACACCGCGCTGGCTCTGTACGACATCAGTAGAGTTCAAGGCAAAGTGAAGGGTTTCTGCATTACTGGTGAAAAATGTGATTCTGAGGTTGGAAAATCAGCATTTATGTGCTCAATATAGCCTACATGTTTTTTTACAAATGTTTAGGCCTAGTAGTTGTACCGATTTGAGTTACCCATGTACAATAATTGTAATAGAATATATAATATGTTGCATGACAAAACTTAATTTCACTATTCACCAGAGTCATAATAGTTTTGTTCTTTGTGTTGCAGAGTGGTAGTAACCTTCAGCCGCTCTCTGTGGTGTTCAAGTACAGCTCAATGTCATCAGTGGCAGCAGTTAGAAGTGGATCCTGGATTGTGTTGTTCATAGGAACCAGTGATGGACAACTGATAAAGGTCTCCTTCACCTCTCAATAAGTTTTCATTTCTAAACTCCTGCCCTCCATTTAATCTGTTGTTTACCTCTGCATTTGAACTAATACAATCACAATTTATGATTTATATTTCTGTTTGTTGTTAGCTGGTTTTGGATGAGAAATTCACACCAGGCTGTCCAATAGTGCTGTACAAATCTGATGATGAACGAGCAGTGCTTCCCAGAATGCACTTTGATCCAGTAGATTTCAAATATATCTACATCGCTCTGAGGAAAGAGGTGAGGTTTAGAAATTTAGAAATTGCAATTACTTTACTCATGTGTTACAGTACATTGAATCATCACACTTATCTCTTTCTGCTCATGTTTTTGATGTAGCTCAGAAGAGTGTCTGTGGTTCAGTGTGATAAATACAGCTCTCTGAAAGACTGCAGAGCTGCTCTGGATCCTCTCTGCGGCTGGTGTTTGAACACACAGAGGTCAGCCTGCCTTTATCACATGGGACTTTCACACATCACACATGCAATCTGCAGGCTGCATCATCATCTAATAATAAAATGCCTAATGATTTACTGTTGAACAGTCTTTTAAATTCTTATCATCTATATGGACATGGTGAGCAGCGTGCAAACAGATCTGTACGTGATAAATTGATGATGCTTTTATCTAGATGTTCTACTCAAGATGAATGCTCAAATACTTCATGGGTGTCCATCCCAAAAAACTCTCTTAAGACACAGCTGCTTTCTTTTCAGATGACAGAGAACTCTTCTAGAAAGGTAGAGGGTCATAATCTTAAAATATTTATCATAATTTAGGGAATATATTTAAGAAATAATTTATAAGAACAAACATTGCCCTCTCCTACACAGATTACTCTACATCTTGCCTTGAGTCTGGAGAGCACAGGAAATCCCGCCTTCTCATGTTCCTTCACCACAGGAAGTGTGAATCTGTGTGACGGGTCTGATCTGACTGCAGTTTTCCCAAACTGCTCCTGTAGTTTTCCTGATCACATACTTTATCCTGGAGGTTAGTTTTCTATTAATGAAGTTGTATGTGCGCTATTATACAGTACATTTTTGTAGTCAGAATATGATTTTTTTTTATAACCATAAACATTTTTGATAATCTATTCAGTTTCAGAAGTCTCTGCTACTGTTACCATTAAGGATCTGAAGATCACAGAGACACTGACACTGAGGAACTGCTCCAGTATCACAGAAAACACAAATGCTTCTTATACACAGTGAGAAAATGAAATTCAGTGTGAAGAATTGCATAGTTCAGAAATGATAACACAGATCTTTATAGGTTATATTAATACATCATATGTGCATGAATGCAGGTGTGTGCAGTGTGTCTCATCTGGGTGTCAGTGGTCCTCTTCCTCTCAGCGTTGTGATTGGACACATGGACCTGGATGGCAGTTACTCATACAGGTGAGACATACTGTATTCTACAATCCAGTGCTTCATTATACGTACTGGGAAATACATAACCTTTAAAAAGATTCAAGATTATATTAATTCATTGTTAATAGCTTAAATATCATTGTGTGGACTGAAGAAAACTCAGGAAGTAAATGAACCGCTCAGTTCTCTCTCTTTTTCTACTTTTTAGGATGCATGTAAAGATCTACTCTCTGAGATTATCTACAGAGTAAGTGTCATACTATTATGAACCCAATTTCACAGAATAGGGATGTTGTTTTTTCAGTTTGTTTCTATTTCAAATTAATATGACTTTGGAGTGCTGTCAATACAGAGAACAACGACAAAAATCGGTGTTGCCTACACCGTGTTATCCTCTTTTTAAAATTTGCACCCTGTTGACTTCAATGGGGAAAGTTTTTGACAGAGAACAACGATTTTTGTCGTTGTTCTCTGTATTGACAGCACTCCAAATTTACAAAAAAATGTAATTTACTCTTAAAATTTAAGAGTTCTCCTTTAACTTATGAATATGACTTTACAAGTGTCTGAGTATTTTGTTTTGCTTTTACTTTTTCTTAGGAATAATTTGCTCATAATATTCTCTTAAAGGGAAAATTTATCCAAAAATGAAAATTCTGTCATAATTTACTCACCCTCATGTTGTTTCAAACCCATAAAACTTTTGTTAATCTTTGATACCCAAATGAAGATATTTGTAATCAGAGAGATTTCTATCCCTCCATTGATATCCTACGCAACTATTACTTTGATGCTTCACAATGTTCATAAAGAGTTTTAAAAACTAATCCATATGGATTGAGTGGTTTAGTCAAAATTTTCTGACAGATTTAATTTTAGGATTTTATATAAAGCGATCAAGTCTCTACCGAAAATTTGGACCAAACCACTCAATTCATATTAGTTTTACAATCTCTTTATGAACTTTTTGAAGCGTCAAAGTGGTAGTTGCGTAGCTGTCAATGGAGGCACAGAAATCTGTCATATTTCATTAAAAAAAATATGTTCATTTGTGTTCCGAAGATGAACGAATGTCTATGGGTTTGGTATGACGAGGGTGAGTAATTAATGACAGAATTTAAATATTTGGGTGAACTAACCCTTTAAAACAACAGTAGTTTTCTTGTACATCATATCAGCAGCAAACAATGTGTCAATCATCATGCTTTTTAAATTATATATAATATATTTTTTATATTTACAATTATATATTATAATTTTTTATTATCTAATTATGTCATTTTTTATTCAAAAAAATATTTTTAACTTCTGTTCATTAAAAATGTTGTGGTCATATTGAATTATATAGATTTTTTTTTTTTTTTTTTTTAACGCCCTTTCTTTATGAGTGCAACTTTTGTCTCCTGTAGGAGCCAGAGATTCTCTCTCTGGAGCCCAACAAGGTTTCTTTCCATGGCAGAAACAACGTTTTACTAAGAGGAAGGAACCTGGAATCTGTCACAAAAATCCATTTTCAAGGGGATCTGGAGTGTATTCCTAAAGAGTGAGATTATGTGTGTTTGTGTTTAGTCGTATTTATGAATGTGTGTAGATTCAGATAAATGATATTGTATATCTGTGCATGAATGTTTCCCCTCAGATCTCCAGTGTTTGATCGCTCCAACAACACTTTAAGGTTCAACATTCCTCCCAGTGGAACTAAAGCAACAGTGAAAGTGTGTGTTGTTACTCCTGACGACCGTTGTCATGGTAACAGTACCATCACTTACAGTTCCCAGCCCAGCTGCACAGGAATACAGCCCACAGTCTCCTGGAGGAGGTAAGAGCTTTCAGACCACTGGCAGAACAGCTTCCATATCCCATCAGTTTTACTTCCATTGGTTGCTGAAACATCTTGAATTTAGTGTCTTTGTGTTTGTGTGTGTGTGTGTGTGTGTGTGTGTGTGTGTGTGTGAAATACACATTCAGGAAAGTTAGTGGGAGGAATTAAAATGTTAATACTGTACTTTTACTTTAACATAGTTTATTATGCATTATTGACTGAAATTGGTTTTAATATCTCTTTATTCAGTGGTGGAAGGAAGATTCATGTTCAGGGGAGCAATATGGAATCTGTGGAATCAGTTATTGTCCTTCACTCTAATAAAGAGCTTCAAACACAATACAGCAGAAGCTCAGGGGTAAGACTAACACACAGAGGTCAAAGGGTGAATTATGTCAAAGAATCAAGGGGATAAAATCTTTAATTAAAGTCATATTGGAGTAATTTTTCATTGTCTCTCTTTTCTCAGGGCTTTTGGTTTCATTCCCCGCGTTATTATGGCAGTGGACTGTTAAGCTTATTATTGAAAGTTGTGAACTCCACTATTGACTGTGGGTATTTGTCCTACGAGCCTGATCCCGAATTCACATTCACCACCTTACAGGTGGCCAACGACCTACTGGTGAACATTCAGGTAAAGAATTGCTAAAAACTGAGCAAGACCTGAACTTTATAATTTGAGTTAACACAAATTCATCTTGTGGATCTCTCTTTCTCAGAAAAAGGCAGATGCATTGACCTTGAGTATGAGTGAGGTGAAAGTGACGGGTCTACAGGGAGATCAGCAGTGTCAGTGTGTTTTGGAGGTGTTTGAGTCCAATGCCATCATCTGTAAGATTAAAGGAGAATCAGGAGCCATCACAGATGTGGACTCAATAACTGTACGTCCGGTTTTTGATATTTTCATTTCTTTGGTAAATCTATAAACATGGAAGTTCATATTTTGACTTGATAATTGCTGTTAACTGTGCTGTGTTAAGTTTCATTTAAATCTTATTAAAGGAACACTTCGACTTTTTGGGACTTTAGCTTATTCACAGTATCCCCCAGAGTTAGATAAGTCCATATATACCTTTTTCATCTCCGTGCGTGCTTTAAGTCTGTTTGACGCACCCACCGCTAGCCTAGCTTAGCACAAAGACTGGATGTAAATGGCTACAGCTAGCATACTAATCCCAGTAAGTGACAAAATAACGCCAACATTTTCCTTTTTACATGTTGTGATTTGTATAGTCACAGTGTTTACAAATAACAAGGTCATATGAGACACAGACATTTTTTAAACGTTTAAATACTGGGAACTATTTTCTCAGAAGGCGAAGCACTGCTACTTGGGCGGAGAAATGAGCGCAGCACCCGAGAAGAGCCGTTCAGTCAACAAAACCAACTAACTAGCTAGTAGCGAACGTGATTCGTGATCATGGCTGACTTTGAGGAATTGTCAGAGGATTTTTATTTGGTATCAAACCAAGATCCAAAACCATATCGTTTTGAGCCAGAATACACAGACGAGGAGTTACAAACTTTGGAAGCTGATAAACAATGCCGAACAGACTGAGGTCGAGGGGAGAATCAGAACGGGAGTAGCCTACTATTTCACAAACAAGGTTACTGTTTCTCAAAAATGAAAACTGCCCATCCCCCCCCCTCCAATTCATTAGCAAGTTGAAGGCTTCAGTCCTGAAAGTTACCTTTAGCGCCGCTTATTTGTTACTGGGGCGATAGAGCGCGTTTGTGACAACACAATACTAACATTACAGGGGATACATGGAGCCCGGGAACAACTGTAATAGTAGTGATCACCCTATTCATGTAATAGTGTCACGAAGGTTACATTACATCTAACGTTAATGGCACTGTAACAGTAGGCTAGTCATCTAAAAACATAACGGAACACTTACCGCAGCCGCAGGTGATCCACTTTGTCCTGTCTTTACTATCGATGAAATGGCCGTAACGTTATCCTTCAGAACACGTTTCATGGTCCGTGTGGCAAATTCCATTTTTTCAAAATAGTCGTCCTCAGTGAAATGTTCTAAACAAACGCGATAGTCCTTGATGATGTTTACAGGTGTGTTTGGATCTATATCCAGAGCAAGTAGCCATTGACTCATCAGGTCAGTGTTTTTGGTTGGAATTCCCCTGTTTATTATCGCAGCTCTTTACAAAACAGCAAACACCCATGATTGTAAACTTTGCAATTACTATCTAGTAAGTTAATTGCTGACTCTATTACTCCAACTCTGAGCGAACTCCTGCTCCTCACCACGGCGCTTCTTGGGTGCTGCGCTCATCACTCCGCCCAAGTAGCAGTGCTTCGCCTTCTGAGAAAATAGTTCCCAGTATTTAAACGTTTAAAAAATGTCTGTGTCTCATATGACCTTGTTATTTGTACACACTGTGACTATACAAATCACAACATGTAAATAGGAAAATGTTGGCGTTATTTTGTCACTTATTGGGATTAGTATGCTAGCTGTAGCCATTTACATCCAGTCTTTGATTGTGCTAAGCTAGGCTAGCGGTGGGTGCGTCAAACAGACAGCACGCACGGAGATGAAAAAGGTATGTATGGACTAATCTAACTCTGAGGGATATGGTGAATAAGCTAAAGTCCCAAAAAGTCGAAGTGTTCCTTTAAATCAACTTTATGAGATTAAAAGACATTGCTTTTCATTGTCATTTCAGATCACGATTGGGAATTATGTTCTCAGGATGGGGAATCCAAAGCATTTGTTCTGCCTCAGACCACAGAACACACCTGGCCAAGTATGAAAGAACAATGAAAACACTCACAGAAAAAAAAATTATTCTAAAAAAAAAAAAAATGTTTTGTCATTGCTTTAACTATTCAACAACGTGCGCTCAAATATCCTGTGAGAGCAATCCTGAGACTGAACATCAGGTGGCGCTATATACTTACAATCAACTCAAAGTTCCTGCAGAGGACTGGTTTGTTATTTACAGTTATTTTGTTAGAGAATGCTTTCATCGATTCTTTTTCATCGAACACCTACAAAATTCTTCTATTATTTTTTGTTATTATTCTGGTAATTTATGTTATCATTATACCACCTTACACCTCATACTTATTAATAAACATGCCAAACATAAAATCCTTTAAAAAAGAGTCTGGTCTGATTTAAATTAACAAGCACACACGAACTGCAAGTCACCAGCACACATTTCAGAGCACAGCGTGATTACTCTAAAATAAAATAGAATATAATATAATTTGTCTATCTCTAACATGATATAAACCTTAAATATCTTAAGAACACTAAACGGTCTTCTAAACACAGATCTGAATTGTTCTGTATGTAGGCTATCATCATCACATGTACTATGTTGTATACTAAAGATTCCACATTTTTAACAAACATACCAGCTGTGCATAAAATTTTAATATTTCAGTGTAGTGCCTTTTTATTTCATACATTCAATAACATAACATATACAAAAGTGTGCAAATATCCGCCTAGTTCAGCTAAGCTAATATTATTATTAGGCTGTTTTTGTTGTTATTATCATCATCATTATTATGCCAGATGAACCGATGAGTTAAATAATGATTTTCAATGTAAAGAATTATGTTCTTAAACTAATTTCTTTCTGCATATACTGTAGGCTACAAATGTAGACCTATATTTTTCTATCGTCTGCGAAGTGTGTGATATTTGTGTCCAGTACGATATTTGTTTCATATTAATTTTCAGAGCCTTACAGTCAGGACACTAATACGAATGTTATTATTAAACAAGTTGTTATACAAACTACGTGGAAAAAAATCTTACTTCATAAAAACCCCTTCCTGTTGATGTCATCAGATAATCTCTAAAACGTTTAGGCCTATTCTACTTTTTAATTGTGTGCTTCGGGATACAAGGAACGCAGATCTTTTATTTTTATTTTTTATTACATTTCACGAAAGTAACTTTTTGGATAGATAAATGTTTCAGAAAGTAATCTACAATTTATCTGTATTTAAAACACCCCACCCTCCTCTCACAGCACTTTCACTTCCACTCACACCCGCGGACAGGCCCGGATTAAGAATTCAGAGGCCCCTGGGCACAATGTCTTGTAGGGCCCCCCTCCCCACACTACCCACACAATCAAGCATTTGAATTTCAAAATTCGATTCAGCGCGGGGTTATTTGAAGACTGCGCAGGGGCGGGTTGTTATGTCAGTGCTTTCTACACCTGCGCATGACCAATTATTTAATTCTATTTAAATTAATACAAATATCAGCATGCTTTTTACTGGTTATTAGGGCTGTAACAATATGAGATCCACGAACCTGTGTTGCGATGTGAGAAGGCAGAATCCCGAAACCCCCCTTCCAACTCCCAGAGTTATCCTTCCCGTCCAGATCCAATGCTACCACATCTTTAAATTACTATTAGTATTATTTGAAGTTAACATTATAAAATACGTAGACCTACACCACAAAACTAGTTGAGGATAAATTCTTTAAAAATTGGGCAATTCCAACGTTATCTGGATCATGTCTGCAGTAAAAACTTGAAATATAAATTCTCAGAAAATGCATTTACTACCAATATATTGAAACGTCTGTTTATATATCCATACTCCCTTAATAAAGGAGTCCAGACATTAGAAAAATATCAGTCTACACATGTGTTTTATATTTAATATGAGGGAAATACACATGCGTTACGGACGTGACACAAAAAAAATCTTTAACTTTTAGGTGGAAAAATCATTTTAATCAATGTTTCATCAGTCAATTGCCTGGATTTAATAAATAAGTAGTAAATATAGCAGACAATAGATAATCACGACACGGAGGCGCCGGTGCGTGAACTGGAGCTCATCTCATAAATGAATCGAAACTAAGCGTATACGGTAGCCTACTTTCCTCACAGACCTGAGAAATATATCTATAGAAAGTTTGAAATGTGTACTTTTAAACAGAACAATTCAAAACGAAAGAAAACAGACTGCTCTCTGCTTATGTAATCCGTATGAAATGTGCATTTCTCTCTGGCGCGTTCACTACTGCGAAGATCGCGAGTCAGCGTCTTCAACCTCATCTTTGCAGCCGACACTGACAGTGTTTTTGTATCGAATCGTGGGTCAAAAATCATGATATGAACCGAATCTTTAAGATAAGAGTTATTTAAGATTATAATAAATATAAAGTCTGCTGTCAATAAAATGATTTCAAGAGAGAGTTCCTTTTACTCTCCTTTTATGTATGATTATGAAAAGTGTCTCATCATGAAATGGTATAACAAAACAAGTCAGGAAGTCATCAGGCATCTTCAGAGCCGCTGCTTTCACTTCCATCCACTTCAGCCGTGGACGCATCTGAGCGCAGTTGATCTCTGTGACAAGATCTCGAAACTTTAACTGATCTCTCAAATATGCAAGATGAGAGGATACTTACTTGCAATACTTGTGCTCCCACTTTTGAAACATTGCATTTGCAGTGATGTGGTGAACTTTGATGGAGACATCAAGGACTTTGTAGTTGGTAAAAGTAAGTTGTTCATTCTTACTGACCATCGACTACATCAGATGAGACTCGATCTTTCTGAGGAGAAGAGGAAGGACATCACTAATGCCACTCATCAAAATAGAGTCAACATTCTAGTGCCTTTTGACGACAACGACACCCTGATAACCTGTGGGACCTTTAGAGATGGATACTGCGAAGTTCTTGATCTGAATGACATCACAAAGAGTATTTACTATGAAAGTATATCGGTAGGACCGAGACAGAATGAGAAATCTGTTGCGTTCATAGCAGGTTCAAGTACCATTAGGTACCTTTTGGTTGGGAAAAAGGACAAACAAACAAAACCTCAAGATCCTTATCCAGTTGTTAAACTGTGGAACACTTTACAGTCTCAAATTGGAGGGATTTTCAATGACATAGAAGAAGAGTCAACCCCCTTCATCCAGAGCACCGCTAGAGATGTGGAATTTGTTGACGGATTCCAGAGAGTTTCTCCCTCAGAGTCCTACTTATTTCTCAACGCAAAGATTGACTCGGAGAGGAAAGTGCACGTCCTGCGGATGGACAGCAATAAAGGAAAAAAGAAAGAGATCTTCAAATCCCTACAGGTTGCAACGATAGAGTGCTGCAATGATAAAGCTCATCCAGTGCTCGTCTCCTCCACCGTTATTCCCTCAGGGAACGGTGTTATTTGGGCAGGAGTGTTCAGTGCGCAGAATCAGCAGGATCCGGAGAACACCGCGCTGGCTCTGTACGACATCAGTAGAGTTCGAGGCCGAGTGAAGGGTTTCTGCACTACTGGTGAAAAATGTGAATCTGAGGTTGGAAAATCAGCATTTATGTGCGCAATATAGATGGTTTTTTTTTTTTTTAATTCGTTAATTATTATAAACAAATGTGTTTTTTTTTACAAATGTTTAGTTGTTCTACCGATTTGAGTTATGTATAATAATTGTAATAGATTATATAATATGTTGCATGACAAAACTTAATTTCACTATTCACCAAAGTCATAATAGTTTTGTTCTTTGTGTTGCAGAGTGGTAGTAACCTTCAGCCGCTCTCTGTGGTGTTCAAGTACAGCTCAATGTCATCAGTGGCAGCAGTTAGAAGTGGATCCTGGATTGTGTTGTTCATAGGAACCAGTGATGGACAACTGATAAAGGTCTGTCTCATATCTTATTTTTCACTAATTTCTGAAAAACCCTCCTCTGTAGACAGAATAAGGCTGTAAGCATGCAAGTTTTATGTTATCGTGTCATGTATGTTATTGACTTGGTCATGAAAATGGGCTCTAGGTTTGGCATGGTTTGGTCATGGCATTAAAATAATGAAACGTCTTAACCAGCTTTTAGCTCAAAGGAACACTAATCTCTATAATGGTAACTTGATAAAAAAACACATTATGAATCAGATTTGGAAAACTCATATTTAATGCATTAATACACAAAACAGAACTTGAAACATAATTAATATAATAAAACATAATTATATATTTATAATACTGAGACCCATCACTTTCAACTATTTCAAAGATGAGTACACCAAGTCTTTGGTACACTTCAAAATACTACAGACATTTATTGCTATTTTGTATGTATTGTTTTTATTATTATTGTGTTGTTGGTGGAATTGAAGAGTTTTTGTGACTCGTGTTTACCAAGTGTTTTGGCAAAATGCAAATGGGTTTTTAGTGTAGTTGTATGCTGGACTATATTGTATTTTGGTATTGTTTTAAATGATATTATATGTTTAATAATATATGTTCTGGAAACGGTCCTGGTGATTAATATGACATCATAAAACAACATGTATAATCATTTTATTATACAATTCGATAAATAGTGCTTTAAATTTCATGCCAACTATCCATATATTAAACCTTTATTTAGTTGCAATAAAATCAATGTAAACAAAACAATGCGTAAAAGTTAAGAAAATTAGGTATCCATGTGGGGGGGTGGGGATTATAAAAAAAAATTATAGGACCTACATACAGACACTTGGAAAAATAAATGAATAATTATAAGCAATGACTAATAATATTCTTCGTAAATTGCTCATATTTTCACTCTGACTCTCTCTTTTTTTGTGTCTTTATATTAACAGTCTGTTTTAGTTTCTGTTAGATCTGTTTTATAGTTTGTAAATTAATTTCTGCATTTCTGAGAAACTTGAGCACTTTTGTGGAATCTGTGAATAATCATACGGTGATAGGAACTCGATATCTTAGTGACATGAATAAATTACACAAATAAAGCACAATCATATGATTTGATTTGAGTAAAGTTTGGATAATGATGCGGTTTGTATTTTTAGTTTATGTTGGATGAGAAATTCACACCAGGCTGTCCAATAGTGCTGTACAAATCTGATGATGAACGAGCAGTGCTTCCCAGAATGCACTTTGATCCAGTAGATTTCAAATATATCTACATCGCTCTGAGGAAAGAGGTAAGGTTTAGAAATTTAGAAATTGCAATTACTTTACTCGTGTGTTACAGTACATTGAATCATCACACTTATCTCTTTCTGCTCATGTTTTTGATGTAGCTCAGAAGAGTGTCTGTGGTTCAGTGTGATAAATACAACTCTCTGAAAGACTGCAGAGCTGCTCTGGATCCTCTCTGCGGCTGGTGTGTGAACACACAGAGGTGATCTGCATTTATCACATGGGACTTTTCACACATCACACATGCAATCTGCATAGGCTGCATCATCACCTAACAATAATATGCCTTTTAAGTTCTTATCATCTATATGGACA
The DNA here is from genome assembly GCF_963993115.1 of Abramis brama. NCBI lineage: Eukaryota > Metazoa > Chordata > Actinopteri > Cypriniformes > Leuciscidae > Abramis > Abramis brama. The sequence goes on along the minus strand of NC_139966.1, from coordinate 43,512,612 downwards.
TTGTGAGCAGTGTGCAAACAGATCTGTATGTTATAAATTGATGATGCTTTTATCTAGATGTTCTACTCAAGATGAATGCTCAAATACTTCATGGGTGTCCATCCCAAAAAACTCTCTTAAGACACAGCTGCTTTCTTTTCAGATGACAGAGAACTCTTCTAGAAAGGTAGAGGGTCATAATCTGGAAGTATTTATCATAATTTAGGGAATATATTAAATAAATAATTTATATGACTACCAAACATTGCCCTCTCCTACACAGATTACTCTACATCTTGCCTTGAGTCTGGAGAGCACAGGAAATCCCGCTTTCTCATGTTCCTTCACCACAGGAAGTGTGAATCTGTGTGACGGGTCTGATCTGACTGCAGTTTTCCCAAACTGCTCCTGTACTTTTCCTGATCACATACTTTATCCTGGAGGTTAGTTTTCTATTAATGAAGTTGTATGTGCGCTATTATACAGTACATTTTTGTAGTCAGAATATGATTTTTTTTATAACCATAAACATTTTTGATAATCTATTCAGTTTCAGAAGTCTCTGCTACTGTTACTATTAAGGATCTGAAGATCACAGAGACACTGACAATGAGGAACTGCTCCAGTATCACAGATAACACAAATGCTGCTTATACACAGTGAGAAAATGAAATTCAGAGTGAAGAATTGCATAGTTCAGAAATATAACACAGAGCTTTATAGATTATATTAATACATCATATGTGCATGAATGCAGGTGTGTGCAGTGTGTCTCATCTGGGTGTCAGTGGTCCTCTTCCTCTCAGCGTTGTGATTGGACACATGGACCTGGACGGCAGTTACTCATACAGGTGAGACATACTGTATTCTACAATCCAGTGCTTCATTATACGTACTGGGAAATACATAACCTTTAAAAAGATTCAAGATTATATTAATTCATCGTTAATAGCTTAAATATCATTGTGTCGACTGAAGAAAACTCAGGAAGTAAATGAACCGCTCAGTTCTCTCTCTTTTTCTACTTTTTAGGATGCATGTAAAGATCTACTCTCTGTGATAACAGTAAGTGTCATTATGGAAATCATTATGAATCCAACTTCACAGAATAGGGATGTTGTTTTTTCAGTTTGTTCCTATTTCAAATAGATGTGACTTTACAAGAGTCTGAGGATTTTGTTTCCTTTTTGAGGAACTTTTTGCTTTTAAAATTCTTTTAAAACAAAAGTTGCTTTCTTCTATATAATATAAGCAATAAATGATTTGTCACAATCATTATGCTTTTTAAACTATGTATAAAATAGTATTGATCCATATTTACAATTATATTTACTACACATTATTATTATTATCATTTATAAAATGTATGTAATAAAATTTACATTTATTTCTGTTGTTTATTAAAGAATGCTTTGGGTCATGTATTAAAGGTAGGGTAGGTAGGATTTTTATAAAAAAAACTTTTCTTCAAATTTGTTTAAACTGTCTTTATATACCAATACATAATTAAAATGTAAGTGCTCTGAAAAAGAGAGTATAAAAATCGAGTGACTGTAGACCTTTTAATCTGCAATAAACACAGCTCATTATTTCCATTCGGGACAAAACAATTGATTGGTTTGGGCGACTGTCACTCTCTCTCGCAACCATGGCAACCACCCCTGTTGTTAGATCTGCCCATATGCGCGCACCTGTTTGATTTGAGGAGTGCAAGAGAGGCGCGGAACCTACGAAGAGTAAAATTATGGCAGAGAAAGAGTATTCAAAATTCAAAGCACCTGCATATGCAGTCAGCGAAGGCAAAAATTACTTCCTCGGACCCTGATTGCCCGCACTCTTGAACGACCTCCTCTGCTTCGCCCTCGACCCCGGACCTGTCCTCGAGCTGACGATGCGGTACTTGTCTCTGGAGTGTAACGTTAGTCCTCATCAGAGTCAACAATGTTTTCATCATGGAAACTCTTACATGCAAAACACCGTATATGTTATGACTCTTACACGAAATTCACCTTCATCACAGTTTAACTGATGGTAATGGAAAAACGTGTATCAATGCAACCTGTTTTTAGCTTTGCCTTATAAATATAGCTCGTTACCTATAAATATAGCTCGTTTCCGAATCAAACAAAATATATTTTAAACTTTACCAGTATCGATATGCTAGCTTGATAGTGAGTACTAAAAGCCATCTTATTTGTTTCTATTTATAGTGATAAAGTTAGGTATTTTATTACATGTGATTCTGACATGATGTCACTGCATGCACTGCGCTCCTTCCTCTCCACTCGTCTCAGGTAAATAAATGCGTCTTCCAGCTGAGCCTGAGCGTTTGGCGTCGCGCGACGCGTTCATGTGTTTTGGGGGCGTGGCTTTGGAAGGAGCCCAGAAGGGAGGGGGTGGAGTGAATGGGAATAATTAGCTGTGTTTACAACAGTCGTGAGAGGTCTACAGACACTCGATTTTTATACTCTCTTTTTCAGAGTACTTACATTTTAATTATGTATTGGTATATAAAGACAGTTTAAACAAATTTGGAATGTTTTTTTTTTTGTGAAAAATCCTACCTACCCTGCCTTTAAGTGGATATGGATTTTCTTTTTTTCCCCTGTACGCCCTTTCTTTATTGAGTGCAACATTTTGTGTCCTGCAGGAGCCAGAGATTCTCTCTCTAGAGCCCAACAAGGTTTCTTTCCATGGCAGAAACAACGTTTTACTAAGAGGAAGGAACCTGGAATCTGTCATTAAAATCCATATTCAAGGGGATCTGGAGTTTATTCCTAAAGAGTGAGACTCTTTGCGTGAGACTCAAACTCGTGTGCGTTTGTGTTTAGTCGTATTTATGAATGTGTGTAGATTAAGATAAATTATATTGTATATCTGTGCATGAATGTTTCCCCTCAGATCTCCAGTGTTTGATCGCTCCAGCGACACTTTAAGGTTCCACATTCCTCCCAGTGGAACTAAAGGAACAGTGAAAGTGTGTGTTGTTACTCCTGACGACCGTTGTCATGGTAACAGTATCATCACTTACAGTTCCCAGCCCAGCTGCACAGGAATACAGCCCACAGTCTCCTGGAGGAGGTAAGAGCTTTCAGACCACTGGCAGAACAGCTTCCATATCCCATCAGTGCCTTGAGATAAAAACTGCTCATTTTGAATGTCATGCTCTTGGTAATCTAATGGCATTTTAATCCTGAAATATGCATTTTTTATATGGAAAATTAAGGTTTGCAAAGTAATAATCTGCAGAGATACTGTGGAAAAACACATTTATGTGAGTCATTAAGTAATTTCCTGTATGTTTCATAATTCTGAGAGCTGCAGTTTACTGACTCACATGTGACCTTAGACTAGTATTGTTTAAATTTTCAGAAAGAGCAACCTGCTTGCTGACAGCAAGACCGTTCTTAATATTCTGTATTACTGGCTGAAATGGTTAATATCTCTATAATAAATATTTTAATATATATTTTAATATCTCTTCATTCAGTGGTGGAAGGAAGATTGATCTTCAGGGGAGCAATATGGAATTTGTGGAATCTGTTATTGTCAGTAACTCTAATAAAGAGCTTCAAACACAATACAGAAGCTCAGAGGTAAGACGTGTGTTTATTACTCCTGCAATCACTCACAGCACTTTATCTGATACACAGAGGTCAGCTATTTATAACTTCAGTGAGTCTTCAAACAGCCCAGATTCACACATGCACTGCATGAGGTCTTATTTAGAAAGAAATGTCATTTATCTGCTCATATAATTGTTAAAAGCACTTCAGTGACTCTAAATATGTAATTGATTATTTTAAAGGGGTTACTTTTATTTTAAGGCCTTGGATTATCCCTCACTAACAAACGTGTGTGTGTGTGTGTGTGTGTGTAAAGTCTTGAACTATATATATGTATATATATACAGTCGTGCTCAGAATTAATCATACCCCTGGTTATGTTCAAAAATGGCTGTAAAAAATAAATCTGCAATTATTGGCACCCTTTTATTAAATACCTTTTTGCAATCTCATTTTGCCAAGATAACTGCTCTGAGTTTTCTTCTATAATGCCTGATGAGTTTGGAGAATAACTGACAAGAGATCAGAGACCATTCCTCCATACAGAATCTCTCCAGATCCTTCAGATTCACAAGTTCATGTTGGTGCTTCTTCTCTTCAGTTCACTCCACTCATCAGGTCAGGGAACTGGGACGGTCATAGCAGAAGCTTCGTTTTGTGCTCCCTAACACATTTTTGTGTTGATTTTGATGTTTGTTTTGGATCGTTGTCCTGATGGAAGATGAAGAAGCCCATTATAAGATTTCTAGTAGAAGGCGTCAGGTTTTGATTTTTTATCTGTTGATATTTGATAGAATCCACAATGCCATGTATCTGAATAAGAAGTCCAGGACCTCCAGCAGAAAAATATGCCCACAACATTAAAGATCCAATGGTATATTAAATTGTACACATGGGGTACTTTTTATCCTTGTGTGCACCAAACCCATCTTTGCTGCCAAAAAGCTTTTTTTTTTAGTTTCATCTGACCACAGAACCCTGTGCCGTTTGAAGATCCAGTCGTGTCTGACAACCGAATATGCTGGAGTTTTTGGAGGAGCGAGGAGGATGTTTCTTGAAACCCTCCCAAACAACATGTGTGTCAGGGATCACAGAGGATGCAGACAAGATGGTAAGGTTAATGCTTTTATTGCAGATAGTGCGGAGATGCAGACAGATGGTGAGTAACAGCAACACAGAATAACAGTGGATGCTTAGCTGGTTGGTAATGTCTTTCTCTTTGCAGAAGATATCAGGCTGAAGGCAGAACAGGATGGCAGGCAGGACGGATCGGAGAGGATGAATGGCAGGTAGGTATCCAGGTAAGTGATCGGGAGTCTGTGGGTCATGTAATGACGAGACCAGACACTGAGTGAAGGGTGACTGTGGGTTATATGGGGAGTGCTGATGATGGGACACAGGTGACGGTGATCAGTAGTCAGGGGAGAGTGAACGGGTGACTTGATGAATGGGCGGAGAGAGAGAATGAGTGGGCGGAGGTGAAGATGAGCGTGGTGGTGGAGATGGAATCCTGACAGTACCCCCCCCCTCCCGAGGTGGCTCCTGACGCCTGAGAAGAGCGCTGCCGGCGGCGAGGTCGACCCTGACCTCTGGGTGCTGGACGGTCAGGATGGTCTTCGTGGAACTGGGACAACAGGGCAGGATCCAGGATGTCGTCACGAAGAACCCAAGAACGTTCCTCTGGCCCGTAGTCCTCCCAGTCCACCAGGTATTCCAGACGGGAACCTCGCCACCGGGAGTCCAAGATGGTGTGGACGCGGTAGACTCGTTCCTCTTCTACAGGAACGGGAGGAGGAGGTACGTCCGAGGAAGAGCCATCTGAGGGAACAGGAATGACAGGGTCAGTGAAGGGTTTGAGCAAAGAGACATGGAAAGAAGGGGAAATCAGATACTGGGGAGGAAGGCTGAGCCTGTAAGTGACTTTGTTCAACTGCCTCTGGATGGTGAATGGTCCAATGAATCGAGGACTCAGTTTACGGCAAGGCAGTCGGAGGCGGATGTCTCGAGTTGATAACCATAGCTTCTGTCCAGGTTGATACTGAGGTGCATCAAGACGACGACGGTCCGCATGTTCTTTGTGCCTCCGAACAGCCTGTTGGAGGTGCACGTGAGCTGAGTCCCATACCCTCTCGCTCTGATGGAACCAGAAGTCGACAGCTGGAACCTCCGAGGGCTCACCCGACCAGGGAAAGAGTGGAGGTTGATATCCGAGGATACATTGGAAGGGGGTGAGCCCGGTGGTGTTCTGCCGCAGGGAGTTCTGAGCGTATTCTGCCCAGGGGAGGTAGCGGCTCCAGCTGTCCTGGTACTGGTGGCAGTATGAACGCAGATATCTTCCTATCTCCTGGATCTTCCGCTCAGTCTGACCATTCGTCTGAGGGTGATAACCAGAAGAGAGGCTGACAGTGACCCCGAGGAGCTTAAAGAAGGCATGCCATACCCGGGAGATGAATTGGGGTCCCCTGTCCGAGACGATGTCCTCAGGGATGCCGAAATTCCTGAAGACATGGGTGAAGAGAGCTTCGGCGGATTCGAAGGCTGTGGGAAGACCAGGTAGAGGAATTAGTTTACACCCCTTGGAGAACCGGTCCACAATGACGAATACGCAGATGAAGCCTTCTGAATTGGGTAGATCAGTCATGAAGTCTATGCTTATATGGGACCATGGTCGCCGAGGAAGAGGTAATGGCACTACTTTGCCTTCAGGAAGTCTCCTCGGGGTGTTGGTTATGGCACAGACTGAGCATCCGCGGATGAATCTGGACACATCCTGGGAGATGGATGGCCACCAGTACCGTTGACTAAGGAGCGAGAGGGTACGCTTGCTACCCGGATGTCCAGAGCCCGGAACGGTGTGAGCTGAGTCCAGAAGGGGTGTCCGAAGATGTGGAGGTACGTAGAGTCGCCCTTCTGGACCTCCCGGCGGAGCGGGTTGGCGAGCTACCTCCTGGGTGATCTGCTGGTCGATGTCCCAAAGGATGGGACTGAGGATCATGGCTGGAGGGAGAATGGGTTCAGGATGAGGGTCGGCTTGAGATGCGTGATGAAGCCGGGAGAGTGCGTCCGCCTTACAGTTCTTGCTTCCAGGTCGGTACGACACTACAAAATCAAACCGGGTAAAGAAGAGAGCCCAGCGGGCCTGACGAGAGTTCAGTCTTTTGGCTTTTCTGAGGTATTCGAGGTTGCGATGGTCAGTAATTACCTCAAACTGGTGGTTAGCTCCCTCCAGCCAGTGTCTCCACTCCTCCAGGGCCAGTTTGATGGCCAGCAGTTCCCGGTTACCGATGTCATAATTCCGCTCCGCCGGGGACAGCTTTTTGGAGAAGAAGGCACATGGAAGGAGTTTACGTGACTCACCCTGCCGCTGAGAGAGGACAGCTCCTACCCCGGTGGAAGAGGCGTCCACCTCAACCACAAATGGAAGATCTGGATCTGGATGGACGAGGATAGGAGCTGTGGTGAAGGCGTCCTTCAGATGCTGGAATGCTTGAATGGCTTCGGGGGATAAGGACAGAGACTTGGGCCGGCCTTTGAGAGCAGATGTGAGAGGAGCACTGATCTGACTGTAGTTTTGGATGAATCGTCTATAGAAGTTTGCGAAGCCCAGGAATCTTTGGAGGTCCTTTACTGTAGAGGGTTGTGGCCAGTTCTGAATGGTTTCCACCTTCCTCTGGTCCATTTGGATGCCGTGTTGATTGATGATGTAACCCAGGAATTGCACGGTAGAAATATGGAATTCGCACTTCTCCAACTTCAAGTATAATCGGTGCTCTCTCAGTTTCTCCAGGACTTGAATGACATGATGACGGTGCTCAGACATGGAAGAAGAGTAGATGAGTATGTCGTCTATGTAGACCACTACGAACCGGTTGAGAAACTCACGAAGGACCTCGTTCATATAGCCCTGGAATACTGCAGGAGCGTTGGACAGTCCGAAGGGCATAACCCGGTATTCGTAGTGGCCTGAGAGGGTCACGAAGGCGGTCTTCCACTCGTCCCCTCGTCGAATACGAATCAAGTTGTAAGCACTTCGGAGATCCAGTTTAGAGAAGATGCTCGCACCACGAAGCTGTTCCAAGGCGGCTGGGACCAGAGGAAGGGGATAACGGAACTTGATGGTCTGGGAGTTCAGTTGACGATAATCGATGCACGGCCGCAAGCCTCCGTCCTTCTTGGCCACGAAGAAGAAACTCGAAGCGGCAGGGGAGGTAGATGGTCGAATGAACTGCTGCTCCATGGCTTCCTTAACGTACTCCTCCATGGCCTTCTGTTCCGGGATGGACAGAGGATAAATGCGGCCCTTGGGAAGGATGGTCGATTGCGCCTCCGGGTAGCAAGTCGATTGCGCAGTCCCATGGCCGGTGAGGTGGTAACTTCGTTGCCAGGACCTTGCTGAAGACATCCTGGAACGCCCGGTACTCCACTGGGATCTCGACTTGAATCTGTGGCTCGGGGCTTTCCACCGAGGTAGAACAGACAGGGAAATTGAACTCACCCATGGATGACTTGGAACGAGCTGAAGGTCGAGTTTTCTCGATAGAACTAAGACAGGATAAGTGACAATCTTCACCCCAACGAAGAACCTCTCCGGATTCCCAGTGGAGTGTTGGCTGATGTTGTATTAACCATGGGCGTCCCAGGATGATATCCGCGGTGGACTCCTACAGCACCATAAATGATATCTCCTCTGAATGCAAACAGCCGATACAAAGAATTAAAGTGGGAGTGAAGTGACGAACACGACCTCGTCCCAGTGGCTTGCCTTGAATGGTTTGTATGGGAAGATCTTGGGCAAAGCGTCGACGGCGAACATTCAGCTTCTCAAGACACTGGGTGGAAATAAAGTTCCCCGCTGACCCGGAGTCGATGAGAGCTTGCGCTGGGAGACACACAGAAGACGTCAGGATATGTACTCTGGTACGGTTTAATGATTCAATCTTAGGGGTTGTCTGAATAGAACTTACCGCCAGACGCGGTGGACGAACAGGACAGGTACTGAGGAAGTGTTTATCCGATCCACAGTAAAGACAAAGGTGATGCAGAATTCTGCGCTGGCGTTCAGAGGATGAGAGACGCGTGGAGTCGACTTCCATGGGAATAGGTGCTGGAGGAGTGTTGGAACTGACCGTGGGCGGAGAACTTACAGTGGGTGCAGACTGATCACAAGCTGAGAGACGTTGAGAGATGCGGATGGACTTCTGGATAAGATTTTCTAACCCCATGCTGTCCTCATACACGACCAGCAGATGGCGGGTGTTAGGGTTCAGGCCATGTCGAAAGGCGGTGATCAGAGCGGTTTCGTTCCAACCACTGGATGCGGCAAGGGTTCTGAACTGTAAGGCAAAAGAACTCACCGATGAATTTCCTTGACGAAGATTATACAGTTGATCGTGAACAGACAGCTCAGAAACAGTTTGTCCAAAAACCTCTTTGAAATGCTGCGTGAATTCCGTTATGGATTTTACCACTGTAGATTCTGAGTTCCACAAGGACTGAGCCCACTGAAGTGCTTGACCAGAGAGGAGAGAAATCATGAAGGCGACTCGGGCTGCATCGTTGTGAAACAGATGTTCGTTCATGGTGAAGTAGAGCGATGTTTGAAGAAGAAACCCACTGCAGTTCTCCGCCTCACCGGAGTAGGTCGCTGGCCGGGCCATGGGACTCGCTGAGGCAGTGAACGAAGCAGCGGGTGAATGCGGAAGTGGACGTGTTGACATGGATGGAATGGAAGTAACGGAATCCGCTGGAAAATCTGTGTATAAGTCCTCGGAAGACTCCGCTTTCTGCATGTTGGGTCTGGTCTTCTGTCAGGGATCACAGAGGATGCAGACAAGATGGTAAGGTTAATGCTTTTATTGCAGATAGTGCGGAGATGCAGACAGATGGTGAGTAACAGCAACACAGAATAACAGTGGATGCTTAGCTGGTTGGTAATGTCTTTCTCTTTCTTTCTCTTTGCAGAAGATATCAGGCTGAAGGCAGAACAGGATGGCAGGCAGGACGGATCGGAGAGGATGAATGGCAGGTAGGTATCCGGGTAAGTGATCGGGAGTCTGTGGGTCATGTAATGACGAGACCAGACACTGAGTGAAGGGTGACTGTGGGTTATATGGGGAGTGCTGGTGATGGGACACAGGTGACGGTGATCAGTAGTCAGGGGAGAGTGAACGGGTGACTTGATGAATGGGCGGAGAGAGAGAATGAGTGGGCGGAGGTGAAGATGAGCGTGGTGGTGGAGATGGAATCCTGACAGTGTGGTTGTGTAAGGGTTGTTTGATTTTTTTTTTTTTTTTAATAGGCTTTCTGACCCCAAGACTCAACTAATCTCTGCAATTCTCCATCTGTGATTATTGAAGAGTCTTTGGCCACTCAAACTTTCATCCCCACCATCCATTAAGACAATATAGACAAACGTCCTCTTCCTGGCAGATTCGTAACATCTTTAGTTGATTATAACTTCTTAATTATTGCCCTGATGGTCAAAATGGGGATTTTTAGCTATTTTATTACAGCCACTTTCTATTTTGTGATGCTCAACAATCTTTTGCTGCACATCAGAACTATTTTCTTTGGTTTTACTCATTGTGATAGATGATTAAGGGAATTTGGCCTTTGTGTTTCCTCATATTTAAACTCCTGTGAAACAAGAAGTCATAGCTAGACAATTTCATGTTCCTAGTCACCCTGGTGTGCTAAATAAAGTTCAAGACTTTTTTTGTTGTTTTTGAAGAAAAAAAATGTTTTGATATATTTTTTCAGTATGATTTAATTAATAGGATGTACAAAAGTACAGTATTTATTTGAAATCTTTTTAACTTTGTCACTTTTGCAGCCTTGCTAAATAAAAGTATTAATTTCTTTATATACAAACCGTTAATCATTTTCATGTTATGGGTGGTAACTGACAAGCAATATTAAAATTCTATATAATATATAGTATTATATATATATTATATATAATATATATATTCACTAAATATTATAGAATTTTAAAATTGCTTGTCTGTGTCAGCTCATGCAATTTTATTGTGTTTTATTGTTTCACGGAGCTTCACATGTCACATGTATTGGAGTCATATCTTCATTGTCTCTCTTTTCTCAGGATGTGTGGTTTCATTCCCCCCGTTATGATGGTAGTGGATTGTTAAGCTTGTCAATGAAAGTTGGAAACTCCACTGTGGACTGTAAGCATTTGTCCTACAAGCCTGATCCAGAATTCACTGAATTCACCACCTTTCAAGTGGCCAACGACCTACAGGTCAACATTAAGGTGAGTTTAAGATCAATGTACAGTCTGCATGTTTTGGCACGCATGCCTATTTTTTCCAGGCTCTGGTGTTAAAAACTCTAAGAAAATATATTATTGTGAGCAGTCAGTGTTTTTGCACATCAGCATGAGAATCTCACAACCTCCACACTCTTCTACATCTCTTTCTCAGAAAAAAGCAGATGCATTGAACTTGAGTATGAGTGAGGTGAAAGTGACGGGTCTACAGGGAGATCAGCAGTATCAGTGTGTTTTGGAGGTGTTTGAGTCCAATGCCATCATCTGTAAGATTAAAGGAGAATCAGGAGCCGTCACAGATGTGGACTCAATAACTGTACGTCTGGTTTTTGATATTTTCAATTCTTTGGTAAATCTATAAACATGGAAGTTCATAATTTGACTTGATAATTGCTGCTAACAGTGTTGTGTTAAGTTTAATGTAAATCTTATTAAATCAACTTTATGTGATTAAAAGACATTGCTTTTCATTGTCATTTCAGATCATGATTGGGAATTACGTTCTCAGGATGGGGAATACAAAGGATTTGTTCTGCCTCAGTCCACAGAACAAACCTGGCCAAGTATGAAAGAACAATGAAAACACTCACAGAAAAAAAAAATTATTCTAAAAAAAAAAAAAATGTTTTTTGTGAAAAACTTTCAAAATGATTATTTGCTATTTCTAAGACTATAGAGCTCTATATTTTTTCTATCTGCGTATTTCTATGGAATTATACATTTGAGCAGTTTGCATTTTCTTTTATATTCTTCATATATATATATATATATATATGTATGTGTGTATAGTATATGTATATATATAGTTAATTATTCAGCTTTAAAAAAAAAGTTTTGTCATGCTTTGACTATTCAACAACCTCCGTGTTCAAATATCCTGTGAGAGCAATCCTGAGACTGAACATCAGGTGGCGCTATATACTTACAATCAATTCAAAGTTCCTGCAGAGGACTGGTTTGTTATTTACAGTTATTTTCTAGGAGAATGCTTTCATTGATTCTTTTTCATCGAACACCTACAAATTTTTTCTGTCATTTTTTGTTATTAATCTGATAATTTATGTTATCATTATACTGCCTTACACCTCATACTTACTAATAAACATGCCAAACATAAAATCCATTAAAAGAGAGTCTGGTCTGATTTAAATTAACAAGCACACATGAACTCACAGAAACATGCTTTTACTTCTGCAAGTCACCAGCACACATTTCAGAGCACAGTGTGGTTACTCTAAAATAAAATATAATAGAATATAATTTGTCTATATCTCTAACATGATATAAACCTTAAATATCGTAAGAACACTAAAAGGTCTTCTAAACAGATCTGAATTGTTCTATGTATCATCATCACATGTGTTGTGTACTAAAGATTCCACATATGCAAAAGTGTGCAAATAGTTCAGCTTGGCTAATATTATTATTAGGCTGTTTTTGTTGTTATTATTATCATCATCATCATTATTATGCCAGAATGTGTTGCATGAACCGATGAGTTAAATAATGATTTTTAATGTAAAGAATTATGGTCTTAAACTGATATATACTGATATATTTCTGCATATACTGTAGGCCACAAATGTAGACCTATGCTTTTTCTATCGTCTGCGAAGTGCATGATATTTGTGTCCAGTTACGATATTTGTTTCATATTGATTTTCAGAGCCTTACATAGGAGTCCGGACACAAATACAAATGTTATTATTAAACAAGTTGTTATACAAACTACGTGGAAAAAAATCTTACTTCATAAAAACCCCTTCCTGTTGATGTCATCAGATAATTTCTAAAACGTTTAGGCCTATTCTACTTTTTAATTGTATGCTTCGGTATTCAAAGGAACGCAGATCTTTTTTCTTTTTTTTATTACATTTCACTAAAGTAACTTTTTGGATAGATAAATGTTTCAGAAAGTAGGCTAAGCTACAATTTCTCTGTAATTAAAACACCCCACCCTCCTCTCACAGCACTGCTTCACTTCACCCGCGGACACGTCTAGAGCAGAAGATCACTGTGACAAGATCTCACAATAGAAGGCCTGTCCAACTGTCTCTGACAAAAGTAGACCTGTCCAACTGCTCGCTCAGATATTTAAGATGAGAGTTATTTAAGATTATAATGAATATAAAGTCTGCTGTCAATAAAATTATTTCAAGAGAGAGTCGCCTACTTGTTCCTTTTACTCTTATTTTATGAAGGATTCTGAAAAGTGTCTCATCATGAAATGGTATAACTTACAAAACAAGTCAGGAAGTCATCAGGCATCTTCAGAGCCGCTGCTTTCACTTCTATCCACTTCAGCCGTGGACGCATCTGAGCGCAGTTGATCTCTGTGACAAGATCTCGAAACTTCAACTGATCTCTCAGATATGCAAGATGAGAGGATACTTACTTGCAATACTTGTGCTCCCACTTTTGAAACATTGCATTTGCGGTGATGTGAAGAACTTAGATGGAGACATCAAGGACTTTGTAGTTGGTAAAAGTAAGTTGTTCGTTCTTACTGACCATCGACTACATCAGATGAGCCTCGATCTTTCTGAGGAGAAGAGGAAGGACATCACTAATGCCACTCATCAAAATAGAGTCAACATTCTAGTGCCTTTTGACGACAACGACACCCTGATAACCTGTGGGACCTTTGGAGATGGATACTGCGAAGTTCTTGATATAAATGACATTACAAAGAGTATTTACTATGAAAGTGGTATCTCGGTAGGACCAAGACAGAATGAGAAATCTGTTGCGTTCATAGCAGGTCCAAGTACCAGTAGGTACCTTTTGGTTGGGAAAAATGACGAAAGCACTCAAGATTCCCAGTATCCTGTTGTTAAATTGTGGAACACTTTAACGTCTCAGTATAAGGGTATTTTCAACGACATAGAAGAAGAAATACACCCCTCCATCCAGAGCACCGCTAGAGATGTGGAGTTTGTTGACGGATTCCGTGTGTCTACATTTGTAAATAAATGTCTGCATTTATCATATGGGACTTTCACACATCACACATGCAATCTGCATAGGCTGCATCATCACCTAACAATAATATGCCTAATGATTCACTGTTGAACAGTCTTTTAAATTCTTATCATCTATATGGACATGGTGAGCAGCGTGCAAACAGATCTGTACGTGATATATTGATGATGTTTTTATCTAGATGTTCTACTCAAGATGAATGCTCAAATACTTCATGGGTGTCCATCCCAAAAAACTCTCTTAAGACACAGCTGCTTTCTTTTCAGATGACAGAGAACTCTTCTAGAAAGGTAGAGGGTCATAATCTTAAAATATTTATCATAATTTAGGGAATATATTTAAGAAATAATTTATAAGAACAAACATTGCCCTCTCCTACACAGATTACTCTACATCTTGCCTTGAGTCTGGAGAGCACAGGAAATCCCGCCTTCTCATGTTCCTTCACCACAGGAAGTGTGAATCTGTGTGACGGGTCTGATCTGACTGCAGTTTTCCCAAACTGCTCCTGTAGTTTTCCTGACCACATACTTTATACTGGAGGTTAGTTTTCTATTAATGAAGTTGTATGTGTGCTATTATACAGTACATTTTTGTAGTCAGAATATGATTTTTTATTATAACCATAAACATTTTTGATAATCTATTCAGTTTCAGAAGTCTCTGCTACTGTTACCATTAAGGATCAGAAGATCACAGAGACACTGACACTGAGGAACTGCTCCAGTATCACAGATAACACAAATGCTGCTTATACACAGTGAGAAAATGAAATTCAGTGTGAAGAATTGCATAGTTCAGAAATGATAACACAGATCTTTATAGGTTATATTAATACATCATATGTGCATGAATGCAGGTGTGTGCAGTGTGTCTCATCTGGGTGTCAGTGGTCCTCTTCCTCTCAGCGTTGTGATTGGACACATGGACCTGGACGGCAGTTACTCATACAGGTGAGACATACTGTATTCTACAATCCAGTGCTTCATTATACGTACTGGGAAATACATAACCTTTAAAAAGATTCAAGATTATATTAATTCATTGTTAATAGCTTAAATATCATTGTGTGGACTGAAGAAAACTCAGGAAGTAAATGAACCGCTCAGTTCTCTCTCTTTTTCTACTTTTTAGGATGCATGTAAAGATCTACTCTCTGAGATTATCTACAGAGTAAGTGTCATACTATTATGAACCCAATTTCACAGAATAGGGATGTTGTTTTTTCAGTTTGTTTCTATTTCAAATTAATATGACTTTGGAGTGCTGTCAATACAGAGAACAACGACAAAAATCGGTGTTGCCTACACCGTGTTATCCTCTTTTTAAAATTTGCACCCTGTTGACTTCAATGGGGAAAGTTTTTGACAGAGAACAACGATTTTTGTCGTTGTTCTCTGTATTGACAGCACTCCAAATTTACAAAAAAATGTAATTTACTCTTAAAATTTAAGAGTTCTCCTTTAACTTATGAATATGACTTTACAAGTGTCTGAGTATTTTGTTTTGCTTTTACTTTTTCTTAGGAATAATTTGCTCATAATATTCTCTTAAAGGGAAAATTTATCCAAAAATGAAAATTCTGTCATAATTTACTCACCCTCATGTTGTTTCAAACCCATTAAACTTTTGTTAATCTTTGATACCCAAATGAAGATATTTGTAATCAGAGAGATTTCTATCCCTCCATTGATATCCTACGCAACTATTACTTTGATGCTTCAAAATGTTCATAAAGAGTTTTAAAAACTAATCCATATGGATTGAGTGGTTTAGTCAAAATTTTCTGACAGATTTAATTTTAGGATTTTATATAAAGCGATCAAGTCTCTACCGAAAATTTGGACCAAACCACTCAATTCATATTAGTTTTACAATCTCTTTATGAACTTTTTGAAGCGTCAAAGTGGTAGTTGCGTAGCTGTCAATGGAGGCACAGAAATCTGTCATATTTCATTAAAAAAAATATGTTCATTTGTGTTCCGAAGATGAACGAATGTCTATGGGTTTGGTATGACGAGGGTGAGTAATTAATGACAGAATTTAAATATTTGGGTGAACTAACCTTTTAAAACAACAGTAGTTTTCTTGTACATCATATCAGCAGCAAACAATGTATCAATCATCATGCTTTTTAAATTATATATAATATATTTTTTATATTTTCAATTATATATTATAATTTTTTATTATCTAATTATGTCATTTTTTATTCAAAAAAATATTTTTAACTTCATTAAAAATGTTGTGGCCATATTAAATTATATAGATTTTTTTTTTTTTTTTTAACGCCCTTTCTTTATGAGTGCAACTTTTGTCTCCTGTAGGAGCCAGAGATTCTCTCTCTGGAGCCCAACAAGGTTTCTTTCCATGGCAGAAACAACGTTTTACTAAGAGGAAGGAACCTGGAATCTGTCACAAAAATCCATTTTCAAGGGGATCTGGAGTGTATTCCTAAAGAGTGAGATTATGTGTGTTTGTGTTTAGTCGTATTTATGAATGTGTGTAGATTAAGATAAATTATATTGTATATCTGTGCATGAATGTTTCCCCTCAGATCTCCAGTGTTTGATCGCTCCAACAACACTTTAAGGTTCCACATTCCTCCCAGTGGAACTAAAGCAAAAGTGAAAGTGTGTGTTGTTACTCCTGACAACCGTTGTCATGGTAACAGTACCATCACTTACAGTTCCCAGCCCAGCTGCACAGGAATACAGCCCACAGTCTCCTGGAGGAGGTAAGAGCTTTCAGACCACTGGCAGAATAGCTTCCATATCCCATCAGTTTTACTTCCATTGGTTGCTGAAACATCTTGAATTTAGTGTCTTTGTGTTTGTGTGTGTGTGTGTGTGTATGTGTGTGAAATACACATTCAGGAAAGTTAGTGGGAGGAATTAAAATGTTAATACTGTACTTTTACTTTAACATAGTTTATTATGCATTATTGACTGAAATTGGTTTTAATATCTCTTTATTCAGTGGTGGAAGGAAGATTCATGTTCAGGGGAGCAATATGGAATCTGTGGAATCAGTTATTGTCCTTCACTCTAATAAAGAGCTTCAAACACAATACAGCAGAAGCTCAGGGGTAAGACTGACACACAGAGGTCAAAGGGTGAATTATGTCAAAGAATCAAGGGGATAAAATCTTTAATTAAAGTCATATTGGAGTAATTTTTCATTGTCTCTCTTTTCTCAGGGCTTTTGGTTTCATTCCCCCCGTTATTATGGCAGTGGACTGTTAAACTTATTATTGAAAGTTGTGAACTCCACTATTGACTGTGGGTATTTGTCCTACGAGCCTGATCCCGAATTCACATTCACCACCTTACAGGTGGCCAACGACCTACTGGTGAACATTCAGGTAAAGAATTGCTAAAAACTGAGCAAGACCTGAACTTAACACTTGAACTTAACTTAACTTGAGTTAACACAAATTCATCTTGTGGATCTCTCTTTCTCAGAAAAAGGCAGATGCATTGACCTTGAGTATGAGTGAGGTGAAAGTGACGGGTCTACAGGGAGATCAGCAGTGTCAGTGTGTTTTGGAGGTGTTTGAGTCCAATGCCATCATCTGTAAGATTAAAGGAGAATCAGGAGCCATCACAGATGTGGACTCAATAACTGTACGTCTGGTTTTTGATATTTTCATTTCTTTGGTAAATCTATAAACATGGAAGTTCATATTTTGACTTGATAATTGCTGTTAACTGTGCTGTGTTAAGTTTCATTTAAATCTTATTAAAGGAACACTTCGACTTTTTGGGACTTTAGCTTATTCACAGTATCCCCCAGAGTTAGATAAGTCCATATATACCTTTTTCATCTCCGTGCGTGCTTTAAGTCTGTTTGACGCACCCACCGCTAGCCTAGCTTAGCACAAAGACTGGATGTAAATGGCTACAGCTAGCATACTAATCCCAATAAGTGACAAAATAACGCCAACATTTTCCTTTTTACATGTTGTGATTTGTATAGTCACAGTGTTTACAAATAACAAGGTCATATGAGACACAGACATTTTTTAAACGTTTAAATACTGGGAACTATTTTCTCAGAAGGCAAAACACTGCTACTTGGGCGGAGAAATGAGCGCAGCACCCGAGAAGAGCCGTTCCGTCAACAAAACCAACTAACTAGCTAGTAGCGAACGTGATTCGTGATCATGGCTGACTCTGAGGAATTGTCAGAGGATTTTTATTTGGTATCAAACCAAGATCCAAAACAATATCGTTTTGAGCCAGAATACACAGACGAGGAGTTACAAACTTTGGAAGCTGATAAACAATGCCGAACAGACTGAGGTCGAGGGGAGAATCAGAACGGGAGTAGCCTACTATTTCACAAACAAGGTTACTGTTTCTCAAAAATGAAAACTGCCCATCCCCCCCCTCCAATTCATTAGCAAGTTGAAGGCTTCAGTCCTGAAAGTTACCTTTAGCGCCGCTTATTTGTTACTGGGGCGATAGAGCGCGTTTGTGACAACACAATACTAACATTACAGGGGATACATGGAGCCCGGGAACAACTGAAATAGTAGTGATCACCCTATTCATGTAATAGTGTCACGAAGGTTACATTACATCTAACGTTAATGGCACTGTAACAGTAGGCTAGTCATCTAAAAACATAACGGAACACTTACCGCAGCCGCAGGTGATCCACTTTGTCCTGTCTTTACTATCGATGAAATGGCCGTAACGTTATCCTTCAGAACACGTTTCATGGTCCGTGTGGCAAATTCCATTTTTTCAAAATAGTCGTCCTCAGTGAAATGTTCTAAACAAACGCGATAGTCCTTGATGATGTTTACAGGTGTGTTTGGATCTATATCCAGAGCAAGTAGCCATTGACTCATCAGGTCAGTGTTTTTGGTTGGAATTCCCCTGTTTATTATCGCAGCTCTTTACAAAACAGCGAACACCCATGATTGTAAACTTTGCATTTACTATCTAGTAGGTTAATTGCTGACTCTATTACTCCAACTCTGAGCGAACTCCTGGGGCCTGTTTCAGAAAGGAGGTTAAGTGAAAACTCTGAGTATGTTAACCCTGAAATGAGGGAAACTCTGAGTTTTCTGTTTCAGAATGGGAGGTATGTTAAACCTGAGAAAGCAGGGTAAGTCAAGCCTGTTTCAGAAAGAGAGGTAACTTATACTCCGAGTCAGTTACCATGGTAACTTACTCTGTGAACCTAACCTGGTCGGGAGCAGGTTTTGTTCAGTAAACCCAGAGTTTCTTTCGGTCTCCTCCCCTTTTTTAAAGTGGAAGTGGTGTTTAAACACCTAATTCATTCTTTCAGTACATTTTTATTAATAAAATTAATCTTTTATTAATAAATAAAATATTGCCTTTTTTGAGTTACATAATGTAGTTCTAAACAAATTCTACAGAATTAAACTGTGGCATTTACTGAAAATCACTGAACTGTTCATCTGTGCACCAGAAGTTGATGGACCATCCTCCTGCTGTTCTTCCACACTCTGGGGGCGGGGAGAGATAAGAATACCCATTTATACTTAGATTTAAACTTAGATTCTATAGGCTACTCCACATAAAAATGTGAAATCTGAATGTGTAGATTGTTTGATGTGTAGACACAATGTTAACATTACCTCTGTAGGCCTCACTGTGGCAGCAGAAACTCTTTATCCCCATGTGATGAGCATTTGGTTGAGTACACTTTATAACACTATTTGTCATAATTCTGGTGTATTGAGTAGGCGACTTACGACTGCCTGGGGTTCTGTTGGGACAGGAGGCTCCAAAAGACAGATATTACCATCAGAATATTGGGACCAACAAAAATCCTAACCCAAAGTAAAATAAATGGAAATATCAAAAATAGCCTATATCAAAAATAACACATATGTAAACCTACATTTTATGAAGGCCCTTGGATCTTTGGGACTGGATCTGAAGTCCGTCCAGGAATTCCCTCAGCCAAAA
Organism: Abramis brama; assembly: GCF_963993115.1. NCBI lineage: Eukaryota > Metazoa > Chordata > Actinopteri > Cypriniformes > Leuciscidae > Abramis > Abramis brama. The sequence continues at coordinate 43,492,852 of NC_139966.1, read as the reverse complement.
ATGCTGCAGCACTGCTACACTGGATGCTTTAGATATTTAATATGTCACATGCTCAAGCCTTACTTGACTGAATTATGTTTTTATATTTAATTTTCAGCTGCTGCCATGTTCTTTTAATGCCTGCAGGATTGCACCTATACATGAAAATTAAAATTAGGTTGAATAGCATACTGTTCTTCCAGTTTCACCTCTGATATTATAACATTTGGGCAAGTTACTTGTATTACTAACTACAAATGACATCTTAAACAGTGTAATTAGATTAATGTAATAATGACTATCTTTAGAAATTATTGGTCTACTTATTACTAATTACTAAATCCCATGTCAACCTTAAACATTTGAACAATACAAGGAGAGACAAACAAATAAACAATATACAGCTGCATAAATTATTCTTGAATTGACCAAAGTGTGTAGAGGTAGAAGGTTACATTAAAAATATAACTTTTAAAAATGTATGTTAAATAGCCTACAGAATTGTTCTATAGTCTAATACAATTACATCAGATTTAACTTTAAATTACAGAAGAATTAAGAGTAATCCCTTTAATTAAACTACAGTATTTAGATTACTTGGTAATTAATTACACCCATCACTGTATAACAGTAATTAAAATGTGAAGAAATATGAAGACCTCTTTTTGTCTGGCGCTGTTGCCATGGTGACTCGTAATATCTGTGCTCCATTGATAATGGCTTTTTATAGTTGTGGTGCAAGCGCTTAACTCAGAGTCAGTCAACTCAGAGTTGATTGAACTAACTCATTTCAGCTGTTCTGAAACCGAAAACTCAGAGTTTCCCATCTCAGGGTAAGTCAACTCAGAGTTCAAGTTTTAACTCAGAGTTGGTTGAACCTCCTTATTGAAACAGGCCCCTGCTCCTCACCACGGCGCTTCTTGGGTGCTGCGCTCATCACTCCGCCCAAGTAGCCGTGCTTCGCCTTCTGAGAAAATAGTTCCCAGTATTTAAACGTTTAAAAAATGTCTGTGTCTTATATGACCTTGTTATTTGTACACACTGTGACTATACAAATCACAACATGTAAATAGGAAAATGTTGGCGTTATTTTGTCACTTATTGGGATTAGTATGCTAGCTGTAGCCATTTACATCCAGTCTTTGATTGTGCTAAGCTAGGCTAGCGGTGGGTGCATCAAACAGACAGCACGCACAGAGATGAAAAAGGTATGTATGGACTAATCTAACTCTGAGGGATACGGTGAATAAGCTAAAGTCCCAAAAAGTCGAAGTGTTCCTTTAAATCAACTTTATGAGATTAAAAGACATTGCTTTTCATTGTCATTTCAGATCACGATTGGGAATTATGTTCTCAGGATGGGGAATCCAAAGCATTTGTTCTGCCTCAGACCACAGAACACACCTGGCCAAGTATGAAAGAACAATGAAAACACTCACAGAAAAAAAAAATTATTAAAAAAAAAAAAAAAATGTTTTGTCATTGCTTTAACTATTCAACAACGTGCGCTCAAATATCCTGTGAGAGCAATCCTGAGACTGAACATCAGGTGGCGCTATATACTTACAATCAACTCAAAGTTCCTGCAGAGGACTGGTTTGTTATTTACAGTTATTTTGTTAGAGAATGCTTTCATCGATTCTTTTTCATCGAACACCTACAAAATTCTTCTATTATTTTTTGTTATTATTCTGGTAATTTATGTTATCATTATTCCGCCTTACACCTCATACTTATTAATAAACATGCCAAACTGTGATGAAGACGAGCCTACCAGCCCGTCTTCGGGGAGAAATGTGAGTCCGTGTATGGATGTAAAAGGATGGCGCACTCGCAGAAGCACTTCGTGCAAGGTGGAATTTATTTACAGTGCCAATAAGAAGACCGTCCACAGTGAAGTATATGTACAGGTGCACACAGAAAGAAAAGAAAAGAAAAAATCCCTGAAAGTACAACAAAAAAATAAAGACGAAAACTCTTCAACAAAAAAAAAACGTATCTACCGTACACCAGTTCACAAAGGTTTTGGTTTGCTTGAGGCACCACAGTTGCACTCTCGCTTTCCGACTTGGTTAACAAGTGATGACTTCAGGTTTGGCCTTGGCTTAAATAGGCCAAGCCCCGCCCCTTTTTGGGCCACACCAATCCCCGAAACATATAACAATTAATAAACATACAAATACTTCATCTATTTGATTATCCATTCCCAATATATTATATATATTAATAATACATTAATAATATATTTATAATACACATATACACAAATAAAACCATACATTCACACATAATACACTTAACACATAATTTTTCCATTTGAGTACACCCCTATTCACACTAGACAATGGTTTCGTCAGCTTCCGGTTTTGATGCGCCGACGCGACCCCGCCATGACGTCATAAACGGCCGCCGCTCAATCGTTCGGTTCGGCCGCTGGCGCTGGAAGACTGACTACGCCCACACAGACAAACAATACGGACGACACAATCAGACAGTGCAATGTAAGTGTATGAAATGACCGGGGAATGAATATGGAAGGGAGAGTGGAGAAATGGATGAATGTCCAGGTGCTATCATCATCGCGTGTGCACCCACTCCTATGATAGCTGCTATGGTAGGGAGGAACGAGATGTTGATGAATGAGGTCAGTATGTATGTGCGTATATATGCCTGTGCCAGTGCTGCTTCCCCAGCGGTGGCAGCTAATGTGACTTTATCACATCACCTTCCCCCTCTCCTAGCCGCATACTGGCCGGAAACCTGGACAGGTAGTCGGCTACCACGTTGAGTCTTCCCGGTCGGTGCCGTATCTTGAAGCAGTATGGCTGCAGGGCGAGGTACCACCGTGTGACTCTGGCATTGTGGTCCTTCATGGACTGAATCCAGGTTAGGGCCCGGTGGTCGGTTTCTAGATCGAACTCTCGACCAAGGAGGTAGTAGCGTAAGCTGTCCAGGGACCACTTGATGGCGAGACCTTCCTTCTCGACCGCTGAATATCTAGTTTCCCGGGGCAGTAGCTTACGGCTGAGGTAAACAACTGGTCTCTCTTCTCCAGCGCTTCCCTGGGCAAGGACCGCACCAATCCCGGTTGCGGACGCGTCTACTTGCACTAGGAACCTCTGAGAAAAGTCTGGACTCTGCAGGACTGGGCTGGAGCACATCTTGTCTTTTAGCATTGTGAAAGCTGTCTCGCAGTCATCGGTCCATGGAATAGGATTCTTCACTAGTTTTGACAACAGGTTGGTCAGGGGGACCGCAATGGAGGCAAAGTTTGGTACAAATCTCCTGTACCAGCCCACCAGTCCTAAGAATGACCTCACTTCTTTCTTGGTCTTTGGTTGTGGGCTCCTTTGGATTGCCTCCACCTTGTCAATCTGTGGTCTCAGTTGTCCGTTGCCCAGGTGATACCCAAGGTAGTTTGCCTCTTGCTTTGCCCACTCACATTTTGAAACATTTAATGTCAATCCTGCTTTCTCTATCCTCTTTAGGGTTTTTTGGAGGTGTTGAAGATGCTCTTCCCAAGAGTTGCTATGGATTACCACGTCATCCAGGTACGCCGCAGACCAGTCTTCACAGTCTTGGAGGACTCTGTCCATCAGCCTCTGGAATGTGGCTGGTGCCCCGTGCAGGCCAAAAGGAAGGACTGTGAATTGATATAGTCCTAGTGGTGTTCGGAATGCAGAGTATGGTCTGGACTGAGGGTTGAGGGGTACCTGCCAGTATCCCTTACACAGGTCTAACGTGGTGATGTACTGGGCTCTTCCAATTTTCTCCAGCAGATCATCTATTCTGGGCATGGGGTATGCATCAAATTTAGATTGGGCGTTGAGCTTGCGGAAGTCGATGCAGACACGCAGGGATCCGTCCTTCTTGGGTATGATCACCATTGGGCTGCTCCACTCGCTCGTCGAAGGTTCTATCACTCCTAGCTCCTTCATCACCTTGATCTCTTCCTTTAAGGGTTCCACCAGCCTCTCAGGCACCCGGTAAGGACGTTGGCGTGATGGTGTGGGATCGGAAAGGTGGATGGTATGTTGGGTTAGCTCAGTCCGTCCAGGCCTCTGACGGAACAAAGCGGGAAACTGGTTCAGGAGGCGCTGCAGCTCTTTCCTCTTGGAGTCCTCTAGGTGCAATAGATTCACCACAGACGGCTGCCTCTTTGCATCCTCTGATTCCTCTTCCACCTCCACCTTCCTCACCAGAAGAGATGTTTCGGGTCCCTTACCGGGTGGCTCCTTCCACTCCTTTAGTAGGTTCACGTGGTAGGTCTGCCTGGTCTTGCCCTTGTCCGGATGATGAACTTCATATGTAACTGGCCCCATCTTGCGGACGACGCTGTATGGTCCTTGCCATTTAGCCAGTAGCTTGCTCGTCGAAGTTGGCAACAGGAGTAATACCTTCTGCCCCGGTTGGAATTGTCGTAGCCTGGCGTGTTGGTCATACCATCTTTTCTGTGCTCGTTGTTTTTCCTGTAGGTTCTCTTTGGCTTGTTCTCTGTACTGCTCCAGGCGATCTCGCATCTCTAGCACATACTGCACAATGCCACCTTTCTCCTCCATCTTGGATGCAGGTTCCTCCTCCCAGCCTTTCTTCAACAGGTCCAGGGGTCCTTGTACCTGCCATCCGTAGAGGAGCTCAAACGGTGAAAATCCTGTTGATGCTTGGGGTACCTCTCTGTAGGCAAAGAGAACAAACGGTACCCACTTGTCCCAATCTCGTCCTGTGTCCGCAACGAACCTCCGCAACATGTTCTTGAGGGTTTGGTTGAACCTCTCCACCAGACCGTCCGTCTGAGGGTGATATGGAGTGGTTCGGATGGCTTTTATGCCCAACTGCTTGTTCAGCTGCCCCATCAGTCGTGAGGTAAAGTTCGTACCCTGGTCAGTCAGGATCTCCTCAGGTATGCCGACTCTGGAGAAGAGTTGAACCAGGGCATGGATGATCTTCGTTGTGGTGATAGAACGGAGTGGGAAGGCCTCAGGATACCTTGTGGCGTAGTCGTTGACTACCAGGATGTAGCGATGTCCAGCACTGCTCTTTTCCAATGGTCCCACAATGTCCATGGCGATCCGCCTAAAAGGTGCAGAGATGACAGGGAGGGGTTGCAGGGGTGCTCTGCCCCGCTGGGATACAGCACCCGTCTTTTGGCAGATAGCACATGTGTTGCAGTGCGTTTGTACATCAGTGTATAGTGTGGGCCAGTAAAAGCGTGAGCTAATACGTGCATATGTTTTCTGTTGTCCTAGGTGGCCAGCCCATGGAACAGTGTGTGCAAGGTGCAGAACAAGATAACGACAACAAGATGGTACAATCAGACGAGTCACATCATTCGTTCGCACATACAACACACCATTCATCACTACATATTCTTCTTTGCACAGATTCAAATTCTTTCCACACTCAGCTTTGACAAATAAGGGCTTTAAAGTTTCATCTTCCCTTTGGAGTTGTGCTATGTTCCCTGGGACCTTCCAGCCATTAACTTCAAGGCCCTCCACCGAGGCTTCAGAGGCTGAGGTACCCAGGTACTTTGCGAGCCGCCTTTGGCGCCGTGACTTTTTAGGGCCTTTAGTCCCGCCCTGCAACAGACTACCATCCAAGTCTGGCAGTGGCTGCAGACCTGCCCTGGCTTGAGCTCGAGTAAGAGCAGGACATGACAAATTCACTGTGGCAGTGGCAAAAGAATGTTCAGAGTCCTTGATGGTGGGTTGCAAGAGTTCATATAACACTGGCAAGTCTCTTCCTAGAATCATATCAGCTGGTAAATTGTCCACTATGGCAACATTAAGCAAGTACATTTGTTCCTGTACCTCTACCATTATCTCAGCTCGGGGATACTGCTTTACATCCCCATGCACGCATTGAACAGAGGTAGTGTTCACATAATTGACATTATTTACAAAGCATGATTTCAACATTGACAGAGAACTTCCAGTGTCCAAGAGTGCCTTTAGGGCATGTCCGTTAGCAGTCACATCATATACATTCTGACCCTCCCCCACAGAGTCAAAATCACAGTCCCCTTCTCTAGGCACATAACAAAACCCTGTAAGCTTCGCTTTGCGAGCGGGACACACCGCTGCTTTGTGGCCCGGCTGCTGGCAGTAAAAGCAAAGCAAGTCTTTGGCTGTTGACTTTGGACCTTGTACCTGGTCAGCTAGTTCCACACGACCCCTTTCAGCCCCAGTGTTAAGTGAAACACCACGTACAATACCTTTGAGTGGTTGAGTACGAAGACCGCCGCGATGAGCATTCAGGTACTGCTGAGCCAACTTTGCTGCCGCCAGTCCTGACCTCGGCTCGTGCTCTCTCACCCAGGTGCGTGCGTCGTAGGGTAGCACCCGAAGAAGCTGCTCCAGGATGATGGCCTCTCCGATCTCCTCTTTGGAGTGCTCCTCCGGTCGAACCCACCGCTTGTACAGATTCTTTAGCCGGTGGTAAGTCTCTGTTGGTGACTCTGCAGCTGGGACTGTAGACGATCGGAAGCGCTGGCGGTAGGTCTCGGGAGATATATTGAACTTCTCCAGCAGTGCTTCCCTCAGATCAGTGTAGACCTCAGCTTCCTCCTCGTCCATTGCCAGGTATGCTTCCAATGCTCGCCCAGTCAGCAACGGAACCAGACGGTAGCTCCACTCCTCCTCGGGCCACCTCCAGGTCCTGGCCAGACGCTCGAACCGCCGAAGATAATTCTCGATGTCTTCCCCCTCCTGGAAGCTCGGCATCTTCGGATCAGCCCACTGTCTTGGCTCTCTCGGTGCTGCGGCATTCAGGGAGTCTTGGAAATAGGCTGGTCTGTGTCTTGTGGATACCTTCGGTGCTGGCGTTGGTAGCTCCATTCGTTCGCTTTCCGCGTCAAGTGAGGTCTCAGCTGGACGAATCGACTGCATGATGGATTCACGAAGACCGCGGAGCTCCTGCAGATATCGCTCCTCTCTCTGCTCTTGAGTGTTGAGAAATCTGCGCATCAGGGATACCATACCCTCGTCAGCTGTAGCGTCAGGAGTGATTGACTTGGTTGGTTGTGGACTGGACTTTGGTGAGATTCTGGGAAGACTCATGGCTCCCTCCTCATCCTCCGTATTCTCACCAGAATTCCAGGTCTCCTCCTCCTCTGACGCTGCCTTCTCTGTGGATCGTAAACCCGTCCTGGGTTTTCTACCTCTCGGCGCTGTCTTGCGAGTCGCCATCCCACCGCTGCCACCAAATGTGATGAAGACGAGCCTACCAGCCCGTCTTCGGGGAGAAATGTGAGTCCGTGTATGGATGTAAAAGGATGGCGCACTCGCAGAAGCACTTCGTGCAAGGTGGAATTTATTTACAGTGCCAATAAGAAGACCGTCCACAGTGAAGTATATGTACAGGTGCACACAGAAAGAAAAGAAAAGAAAAAATCCCTGAAAGTACAACAAAAAAATAAAGACGAAAACTCTTCAACAAAAAAAAACGTATCTACCGTACACCAGTTCACAAAGGTTTTGGTTTGCTTGAGGCACCACAGTTGCACTCTCGCTTTCCGACTTGGTTAACAAGTGATGACTTCAGGTTTGGCCTTGGCTTAAATAGGCCAAGCCCCGCCCCTTTTTGGGCCACACCAATCCCCGAAACATATAACAATTAATAAACATACAAATACTTCATCTATTTGATTATCCATTCCCAATATATTATATATATTAATAATACATTAATAATATATTTATAATACACATATACACAAATAAAACCATACATTCACACATAATACACTTAACACATAATTTTTCCATTTGAGTACACCCCTATTCACACTAGACAATGGTTTCGTCAGCTTCCGGTTTTGATGCGCCGACGCGACCCCGCCATGACGTCATAAACGGCCGCCGCTCAATCGTTCGGTTCGGCCGCTGGCGCTGGAAGACTGACTACGCCCACACAGACAAACAATACGGACGACACAATCAGACAGTGCAATGTAAAGGCTGATTTATACTTCTGCGTCGGACCTACGCCGGGGCCTCTACGCTGTAGGCAACGCGTTGGTTTTCATTTATACTTCTGCGTCGTTGTCCGCGTTGACGCGCGCAGAGGGAGCATGTGAAACCCGAGGGGAGCGGTCCTAGCAGACCAATCACAGCGCTTGCGTCCGCGTAGAATTGACGCGTTGTTACATTTTTGGAGAGGTGCACGTCAGGGTACGCCGAAGGGTACGCGCGCTACACACAGCCTACGACGTAGCTACGGCGTAAGTTCGACGCAGAAGTATAAATTGGGCTTTCGTGTATGAAATGACCGGGGAATGAATATGGAAGGGAGAGTGGAGAAATGGATGAATGTCCAGGTGCTATCATCATCGCGTGTGCACCCACTCCTATGATAGCTGCTATGGTAGGGAGGAACGAGATGTTGATGAATGAGGTCAGTATGTATGTGCGTATATATGCCTGTGCCAGTGCTGCTTCCCCAGCGGTGGCAGCTAATGTGACTTTATCACACAAACATAAAATCCTTTAAAAAAGAGTCTGGTCTGATTTAAATTAACAAGCACACACGAACTGCAAGTCACCAGCACACATTTCAGAGCACAGCGTGATTACTCTAAAATAAAATAGAATATAATATAATTTGTCTATATCTCTAACATGATATAAACCTTAAATATCTTAAGAACACTAAACGGTCTTCTAAACACAGATCTGAATTGTTCTGTATGTATCATCATCACATGTACTATGTTGTATACTAAAGATTCTACATTTTTAACAAACATACCAGCTGTGCATAAAATTTTAATATTTCATTGTAGTGCCTTTTTATTTCATACATTCAATAACATAACATATACAAAAGTGTGCAAATATCCGCCTAGTTCAGCTAAGCTAATATTATTATTAGGCTGTTTTTGTTGTTATTATCATCATCATTATTATGCCAGATGAACCGATGAGTTAAATAATGATTTTCAATGTAAAGAATTATGTTCTTAAACTAATTTCTTTCTGCATATACTGTAGGCTACAAATGTAGACCTATATTTTTCTATCGTCTGCGAAGTGTGTGATATTTGTGTCCAGTACGATATTTGTTTCATATTAATTTTCAGAGCCTTACAGTCAGGACACTAATACGAATGTTATTATTAAACAAGTTGTTATACAAACTACGTGGAAAAAAATCTTACTTCATAAAAACCCCTTCCTGTTGATGTCATCAGATAATCTCTAAAACGTTTAGGCCTATTCTACTTTTAAATTGTGTGCTTCGGTATACAAGGAACGCAGATCTTTTATTTTTATTTTTTATTACATTTCACGAAAGTAACTTTTTGGATAGATAAATGTTTCAGAAAGTAATCTACAATTTATCTGTATTTAAAACACCCCACCCTCCTCTCACAGCACTTTCACTTCCACTCACACCCGCGGACAGGCCCGGATTAAGAATTCAGAGGCCCCTGGGCACAATGTCTTGTAGGGCCCCCCTCCCCACACTACCCACACAATCAAGCATTTGAATTTCAAAATTCGATTCAGCGCGGGGTTATTTGAAGACTGCGCAGGAGCGGGTTGTTATGTCAGTGCTTTCTACACCTGCGCATGACCAATTATTTAATTCTATTTAAATTAATACAAATATCAGCATGCTTTTTATTGGTTATTAGGGCTGTAACAATATGAGATCCACGAACCTGTGTTGCGATGTGAGAAGGCAGAATCCCGAAACCCCCCTTCCAATTCCCAGAGTTATCCTTCCCGTCCAGATCCAATGCTACCACATTTTTAAATTACTATTAGTATTATTTGAAGTTAACATTATAAAATACGTAGACCTACACCACAAAACTAGTTGAGGATAAATTCTTTAAAAATTGGGCAATTCCAACGTTATCTGGATCATGTCTGCAGTAAAAACTTGAAATATAAATTCTCAGAAAATGCATTTACTACCAATATATTGAAACGTCTGTTTATATATCCATACTCCCTTAATAAAAGAGTCCAGACATTAGAAAAATATCAGTCTACACATGCGTTTTATATTTAATGTGAGGGAAATTACGGACGTGACACAAAAAATCTTTAACTTTTAGGTGGAAAAATCATTTTAATCAATGTTTCATCAATCAATTGCCTGGATTTAATAAATAAGTAGTAAATATAGCAGACAATAGATAATCACGACACGGAGGCGCTGGCGCGTGAACTGGAGCTCGTCTCATAAATGAATCGAAACTAAGCGTATACGGTAGCCTACTTGCCTCACAGACCTGAGAAATATATCTATAGAAAGTTTGAAATGTGTACTTTTAAACAGAACAATTCAAAACGAAAGAAAACAGCCTGCTCTCTGCTTATGTAAACCGGGTTTGGTGTATCGTTACAGCCCTATTGGTTATACATGGTGTCATTATCTGAAATGTAAAGAAAATTCTTCCCCTCGCTTGGGCCCCAAGTGCGCATGCGTTCCCATAATGCCCATTTGGGTAATCCGGGCTTGCCTGCGGACACATGAGCAGATGATCACTGTAACAAGAGCTCACAATAGAAGGCCTGTCCAACTGTCTCTTACAAAAGTAGGCCTGTCCAACTGCTCGTTCAGATATTTAAGATAAGAGTTATTTAAGATTATAATAAATGTAATGTCTGCTGTCAATAAAATGATTTCAAGAGAGTCGCCTACATACTTGTTCCTTTTACTCTTATTTTATGTAGGATTATGAAAAGTGTCTCATCACGAAATGGTATAACTTACTAAAACAAGTCAGGAAGTCATCAGGCATCTTCAGAGCCGCTGCTTTCACTTCTATCCACTTCAGCCGTGGACGCATCTGAGCGCAGCTGATCTCTGTGACAAGATCTCGAAACTTTAACTGATCTCTCAGATATGCAAGATGAGAGGATACTTACTTGCAATACTTGTGCTCCCACTTTTGAAACATTGCATTTGCAGTGATGTGGTGAACTTTGATGGAGACATCAAGGATTTTTTAGTTGGTAAAAGTAAGTTGTTCATTCTTACTGACCATCGACTACATCAGATGAGACTCGATCTTTCTGAGGAGAAGAGGAAGGACATCACTAATGCCACTCATCAAAATAGAGTCAACATTCTAGTGCCTTTTGACGACAACGACACCCTGATAACCTGTGGGACCTTTGGAGATGGATACTGCGAAGTTCTTGATCTGAATGACATTACAAAGAGTATTTACTATGAAAGTGGTATCTCGGTAGGACCGAGACAGAATGAAAAATCTGTTGCGTTCATAGCAGGTCCAAGTACCAGTAAGTACCTTTTGGTTGGGAAAAAGGACGAACAAACAAAACCTCAAGATCTGTATCCTGTTGTTAAACTGTGGAACACTTTACAGTCTCAAACTGGTGGGATTTTCAACTACATAGAGGACGGATCAATCCCCTTTATCTGGAGCACCGCTAGAGATGTGGAGTTTGTTGACGGATTCCAGAGAGTTTCTCCCTCAGAGTCCTACTTATTTCTCAATGCAAAGACTGACTCGGAGAGGAAAGTGCACGTCCTGTGGATGGACAGCAATAACAGAAAAAAGAAAGAGATCTTTAAATCCCTACAGGCTGCAACGATAGAGTGCTGCAATGATAAAGCTCGTCCAGTGCTCGTCTCCTCCACCGTTATTCCCTCAGGGAACGGTGTTATTTGGGCAGGAGTGTTCAGTGCGCAGAATCAGCAGGATCCGGAGAACACCGCGCTGGCTCTGTACGACATCAGTAGAGTTCGAGGCCAAGTGAAGGGTTTCTGCACTACTGGTGAAAAATGTGATTTTGAGGTTGGAAAATCATTTATGTGCTCAATATACATGCTTTTTTAATTTTTAAACATTATTTATTATTATAAAAAAATGTTTTTTTTACAAATGTTTAGTTGTTCTACTGATTTGAGTTATGTATAGTTGTAATAGAATATTTGACAAAACTTAATTTCACTATTCACCAAAGTCATAATATTTTTGTTCTTTGTGTTGCAGAGTGGTAGTAACCTTCAGCCGCTCTCTGTGGTGTTCAAGTACAGCTCAATGTCATCAGTGGCAGCAGTTAGAAGTGGATCCTGGATTGTGTTGTTCATAGGAACCAGTGATGGACAACTGATAAAGGTCTGTCTCATATCTTATTTTTCACTAATTTCTGAAAATTCTGTCTCCTCTGTAGACAGAATAAGGCTGTAAGTAAGCAAGTTTTATGTTATCGTGTCATTTATGTTATTCACGTGGTCATGAAAATGAGCTCTAGGTTTAAAAATGGTCATGGCATTAAAATGATAGGCCTATAACTACTGCAAACACAACAAGTGGTTTCTTTCCCAAACTTATTGAGAGAAAAAATAATATTAGATCTGTGGATTTGGCCATTCACATATTCTATGACGAAACATTTTAACCAGATTTTAGCTCAAAGGACCACTAATCTCTATAATGGTACCTTGATATATATTAAAAAAACACATTATCTTCAGAAATATGAATCATATTAGTAATAGCCTTACTATTGTTAGTGTTATTGTTACTACTATTATTATTATTATTATTATTATCATTATTCCTATTCCTTGTCATCCGGCCTCCCCTCATTCCTGATGAAAAGTCTAAGTGCTGTTATTATTGCTACTACTATTAGTATTATTGAATTATTATATAAGACTATATTATCATTTCTTCCTCATCGTCAAGTTATTATTTTTACTAATATTATCTTCATCAATATTATTGTCATAAATATGTTATTACGTCTGTTGTACATCTGTAAAGTTACTTCCACTCACACACCCAGTTACACTTGCACACACGCACACGCGCACACACATACACGCACACACTCACACACACCATGTTGGTTGTTATGTATGTTTTGTTTTTATTGTATCTGCCAACTGTTGTTATGTATGTTTTGTTTTTGTTGCATATTAATAAAAATAAATAAAAATAAAAAATAAAAACAAGAGGAGAATAAAAAAAGAAAGAAATATGAATCAGATTTGGAAAACTCCTATTTAAAGCATTATTACACAAAACAGAACTTGAAACATAATTAATATATTAAAACATAATTATATAACCTGTCACTTTCAACTATTTCAATGGTGAGTACACTCAAAGTCTTTGGTACACTTCAATATACTAGACGTACATTTATTGCTATTTTGTATGTATTGTTTTTATTATTATTGTGTTGTTGGTGGAATTGAAGAGTTTTTGTGACTTTTGGCAAATTGCAAATGGGTTTTTAGTGTAGTTGTATGCTGGACTATATTGTGTTTTGGTATTGTTTTAAATTATATTATATATTTAATTATATATGTTCTGGCAACGGTCCTGGTGATTAATATGACATCATAAAACAACATGTATAATAATTTTATTATACAATTAGATAAATAGTGCTTTACATTTCATGCCAACTACCCATATATTAAACCTTTATTTAGTTGCAATAAAATCAATGTAAACAAAACAATGCATAAAGTGAATAAAAGTTAAGAAAATTAGGTATCTATGTGGAAAAATAAAAAAATAAAATTATAGGACCTACACACAGACACTTGGAAAAATAAATGAATAATTATAAGCAATGACTAATTATGAGCTTCATCATATTTTTACTCTGACTCTCTTTTTGTGTCTTTATATTAACAGTCTGTTTTAGTTTCTGTTAGATCTGTTTTATAGTTTTTAACTTAGTTTCTGCATTTCTGAGAAACGTGCGCACTTTTGTGGAATCTGTGAATAATCATACGGTGATAGGAACTCGATATCTTAGTGACATGAATAAATTACATGAATAAAGCACAATCGTATGATGATTTGAGTAAAGTTTGAAAAATGATGCGGTTTGTATTTTTAGTTTATGTTGGATGAGAAATTCACACCAGGCTGTCCAATAGTGCTGTACAAATCTGATGATGAACGAGCAGTGCTTCCCAGAATGCACTTTGATCCAGTAGATTTCAAATATATCTACATCGCTCTGAGAAAAGAGGTGAGGTTTAAAACTGTACAGTTAATAAAAAGTGATACTCAACATTTAAAATATATTTTTTAACCTGTTGTTTTATCATGCTTGACAATATTTGTGATGCATATAGACTTTTGCACCTTTTCACGATTTTATTATTTATTTAATGTTTATTTGACAGGGACAAATGCATAGAACATTGCTTTATAAAGAATACAAAGTAGATGCCATGCATACAGGTTTATAGCCATGACTAATTTGCAACCCCTGTCCCTGGTTATGCTTGTAAAATTAAAACAGAAATTACAGAGTATTGAATTAAAAATGTATAACTATTAAAATACATACAATAAATACATCCCATTAAATGGGCTTAAATGGATGTAGAAATCACTATAAAACAGAGTCTAGACACATTTAACAATACAAAAACACAAAAGTATGCATATGTCTGTGCATGCTAACATATGCAACTTTATGTTTGTATGCATTGTGTTGTATCCTGTACAGTCAGTGTTCACAGAGTTGTTTCAGTTTCAGCCATTGAGTTCTGTCAATGTTTTAATTTCTGATGGTAAGGCGTTCCACAATTTTATGCTGACAACAAATTTCTTCTGACTGCTGTAATCAACCTATCTGGGGGTTTATTTCTCAATTTAAAAAGCAATGGGAACGCAATAGTGGATGTTTACTTGCTTTCTGCTCATGTTTTTGATGTAGCTCAGAAGAGTGTCTGTGGTTCAGTGTGCTAAATACAGCTCTCTGAAAGACTGCAGAGCTACTCTGGATCCTCTCTGCGGCTGGTGTTTGAACACACAGAGGTCAGATTCATATCTGTTGCACTTGTGAAGTTTTTATTAAGTATATATGCTAGCTACTTAAAAAAAATCAGTAACATGGCCAACATGACGCAACCTGACATAACAACTCTAAATTATATATTTCTGCTTGTCTAGATGCTCCAACCAGGACGAATGTTCAAAACCTCCATGGATGTCCACCCCAAAAGACTCACTTCAGGAACCTCTGGTTTCTTTTCAGGCTTGGGATGACAAATCTTCCAGAAAGGTATTATATTTGTTTGAAATATAACTATTTTTCATTCCTTTGACAACATATTAGCAATTCCTATTGACATATCAATACCCTCTCCTACACAGATTACTCTACATCTTGCCTTGAGTCTGGAGAGCACAGGAAATCCCGCCTTCTCATGTTCCTTCACCACAGGAAGTGTGAATCTGTGTGACGGGTCTGATCTGACTGCAGTTTTCCCAAACTGTTCCTGTAGTTTTCCTGACCACATACTTTATACTGGAGGTTGGTTCTCTGTCAGTGCATTGGATTGGTGTAGTTGTTTGCTTAATTGTACTGAATGTGCACTTGTAGTGTACTTCATATTATAAAAGTATATATTTTATACTATGTATTAACGAGAGTACGCTTCCATGACTAAACACTTACCACTCTTAAAAAATGCACTTCGTAATAATTTCAAATAAAAAAAAATTACTTTAAAGTATATTTTAAATCTTTGTTTTAATAAGTCAAGTACTTGCATTAAATATAAATTTAATTTAAAAATTATTTTCATTTAATTGTAAATAACATTTACAGACAGTTAATGTCTGAAAACATTATATTTAGTTTGCAGTTTTGCACACAAGTATATTTCTATAATAAGTAGTCAATCTTATTTTTATTTATGTAGGATTAAGCTGTTTACTGTGAATATGAGAGATTTCGGATTCATTAGCTGCTAAAGGTAATTAACTGGAAGAGTAACAAAGTTCCCATACACAAAAGAAATATATTTGAAATATATTTTCAGTATATATTTTGGAATATATGCAAATATTTGAAATTGGCCCAATAAATATATTTCACACTTAACATCATATATTTTTGTCATATTTCAGAATATATTTCAATGTATTTTTTTCTGTATGGGTCCCCAAAAGTGTCAAAATATATGTGGCATATATTCCAAATACATTGAAATATATTCTGAAATATAACAAAAATATATGATGTTAAGTGTGAAATATATTTATTGGGCCAATTTCAAATATTTGCATATATTCCAAAATATATACTGAAAATATATTTCAAATATATTTATTTTGTTTATGGGAATGGTTAAACTATTTGTTAACAAATAGTGAGTATATGATTACAATAATAAATGAAGATAATGTTATAACAAATTCCAGTTTACAATATCAATATATTTTGCAATATCAAGCATAACGGATTGTTTTTGTACAACTAAAGTAACTAGCGTATAACATCAGAAGCCAAGCACGTTCAAAGTTAAAAATGGCTGCTTCTGCTAGATTAAAATAAGGTGGATAAAAGACAATTAGCACAAAGGATTTCCAAATAACAGATCAAGAAAGTGTAAATACACAACATCAGACTCAAATCAGCATAACCTATGATGACAACATACATAAAATGTGCCGTATTCCGAAATTGCCTTCACTACTACAGTAATTAACATCATTTTTTTTCTAGTCCTTTTTCCTATAATCTGTGTGTTTTTGTGTTGTTTGTTTTTTCATTTAAACTCAGGGACTTGTAACGTTGATTCAGTAATATGTGTGTCTGTTCGGCTGTAGGGAGGAAAGTTCTGTCTAAATTGTATGACCACAGAGCAACCGCACAAGAAATGTCTTATTTCCACGAGTTATTTCCTCTCACTTTCTTAGCAACCGTAACCATGGTAGTAAGCCTCAAGTCATGACACCTGTGAAGCCACAAAAAGAAAAAAAAAAGAGACAAGACTGAGCTGATCAAATATAGTATATCTTGCATATAGTGTAAACCACTTTGGATTCTAATGTCTGGCAAATGCATACAGTAAATATAAATGTGAGAATCCTGAGTCCTGATCAAACTTCTGTTGTTTTTTGTTTTGTGATGACTAACTATATCCAGAAAGCCACGTAATAATTCTTAAAATCTCATTGATTTTTTTTGTAATCCATTCAGATTTAAAAGTCTCAGCTATAGTTGCTGTTCATAAGGATCAGAAGATCACAGAATCACTGACACTGCGGAACTGCTTGAATATCACAAATAATTCACCAAATCCTTCATATACACAGTAAGAACTGCACCAAGAGATTTTTTTCATTCTTCAAAATGCCATTAAGTGTTTTAACACATTTCAGTCACATTTGACATTAAATAAATGCAGGTGTGTGCAGTGTGTCTCATCTGGGTGTCAGTGGTCCTCTTCCTCTCAGCGTTGTGATTGGAAACATGGACCTGGACCGCAGTTACTCATACAGGTGAGACCATGTTTAACCAAACTATTCAATGCAGTATATTTGTTTATTGAGAAATAACAATTATCTTCAGAAAAAGTCAAGATGATTAATTTATGGCAGCAGCTATTTGCACTAAGTGAAAATAGTAGTTAGATGCTAATTATACTTATAGTGCAAATAGTGGTAGATACTATTTGCACCTCAGTGTATTTGTTACGATGACGGAATGAAGGAATGAAGCGGACAGAGAATCCATATGCAAGCATACTTTAATAGAACAAACAGAACACGGAACTCAGGACAGGAAACAGCTACAACGACCGACAAACAATAACTGAAGCACAGAGGTTTATATACACAGGCAAACAAGCTAAACAAGATAACAAGGGGGTGTGGTTAATCAGAAACACCTGGGGAGACTAATAAACAAGAACAACTACAAAGGACTACAAAACATGGCATAGGACAGGAAATAACAAAGTCCACACAAGACAAGGGTGAACACAAGACAGGAATCATTACATAGCCCCCCACTTAAGGAGCGGATTCCAGACGCTCCTCTCAGGAAACAATAGTCCAGGAGGGTGGTGAAGCAGAGGCGGATCTGGGGGCGGGATGGAGGGCCAGGCCCGTGGAGCAGAAGAGGGACTAGAGACTGTAGTAGTACGGGAGGGCCAGGGCGGAGCAGGCAGTGCAGGCGACCAGGGCGGAGCCGACCCTTCAGGCGGCCATGGCGGAGACGACCCTTCGGGTGGCCATGGCGGAGCTGGCTGAAGAGGAAACCATGGCGGCGCGGCCTCCATGGTCCAATCACGGGACCTACTGCCCCCCCCCAAAATGTTCTTGGGGACAGCTACGGAGTCATAGGCTGGAGCAGGTACCAGCTCAGGAACAGACACCGGCTCAAGAACAAGCACGTCGGCGGCCATCTCTGGTGAGGGCTGAGGTTCTGGCATGCCGGCGGCCATCTCTGGTGAGGGCTGAGGTTCTGGGATGGAGACAGGCTCAGGACTGGGCAGAACCAGCGGCGGAAAAGACTCTGTGCTGGACGGGACCAGCGGCAAAGGAAGCTCTGTGCTGGACGGGACCAGCGGCGAAGGAAGCTCTGGACTGGACGAGACCAGCGGCGAAGGAAGCTCTGGACTGGACGGGACCAGCGGCGAAGGAAGCTCTGGGCTGGACGGGACCAGCGGCGAAGGAAGCTCTGGGCTGGACGGGACCAGCGGCGAAGGAAGCTCTGGGCTGGACGAGACCAGCGGCGAAGGAAGCTCTGGGCTGGACAGAACCAGCGGCGAAGGTGGCTCTGGGCTGGACAGAACCAGCGGCGAAGGTGGCTCTGGGCTGGACAGGACCAGCGGCGAAGGTGGCTCTGGGCTGGACAGGACCAGCGGCGAAGAGGGCTTTGAGCTGGACAGGACCAGCGGCAAAGAGGGCTTTGAGCTGGGCAGGACCATCACAGACTCTGGCTCGGCAGCGGCGGCCATCTTGTCCAGAGACACTGGCTCGGCAGCGGCCATCTTGTCCGGAGACACTGGCTCAGCGGGCGTGACGTGAACGGTCTCTGGATCGGCAGAAGTGATGTGAACAGTCTCTGGAACGGCAGAAGTGACGTGAACAGTCTCTGGAACGGCAGGCGTGACGTGAACAGTCTCTGGATCGGCAGAAGTGACGTGAACAGTCTCTGGATCGGCAGACGTGACGTGAACAGTCTCTGGATCGGCAGACGTGACGTGAACAGTCTCTGGATCGGCAGACGTGACATGAACAGTCTCTGGATCAGCAGAAGTGACGTGAACAGTCTCTGGATCGGCAGACGTGACGTGAAGCTCAGGTTCAGGAACAGGCTCAAACTCAGGAACAGACGCGGTATCAGGAATAGAAAGAAGCTCAGGAAGCGTGAAGGCAGACATCTCTGCCATAGACGATCTCTTAGGCGGCATGGCGACGGCAATCCTGGGAACCAGAATCAAGCGTTGCCGCCTTCTTGGCTGGAGACACTCAGGCGACATGGCGACAGACATCCTGGGAAGCAGAATCAGGCGTGGCTGCCTACTTGGCTGGAGATTCCCATTTAATGCTGCTGGATTCATTCTTTTTGGTCGGTCGTTCTGTTACGATGACGCAGGAATGAAGCGGACAGAGAATCCATATGCAAGCATACTTTAATAGAACAAACAGAACACGGAACTCAGGACAGTAAACAGCTACAACGACCGACAAACAATAACTGAAGCACAGAGGTTTATATACACAGGCAAACAAGCCAAACAAGATAACAAGGGGGTGTGGTTAATCAGAAACAGACTAATTAGTGGGGAGACTAATAAACAAGAACAACTACAAAGGACTACAAAACATGGCACAGGACAGAAAATAACAAAAGTCCACACAAGACAAGGGTGAACACAAGACAGGAATCATTACAGTATTGTAGTTTATATAAAAAAGTATACAATAACACTTTTTAAATATTTTCTTGATTGTTATTTAAAATAAATGCTTCTCCGACCTGACATGCAATCTGAAAAGGGAGAAGAATGAGTTCAGAAAAAGGCGCCACTACTTCTGTTATCAGCACAATTGTTTTTGGTCATTTTGTCTGGCTCAACCAGAAAATGGTGGCCAGAGTTAGTATAAATGGCCTTTGCCATGAAGGCAGGCTATTTGCACTTAATTTATTGTTGCTAGCAGAAATATCATTGTGTTGACTGAAGCGAAGTCAGGAAGTAAATGAACCGCTCAGAGTTCTCTCTCTTTTTCTACTTTTTAGGATGCATGTAAAGATCTATTCTCTGACATGGACTACAAAGTAAGTGTCATGTGCTGAGGATTTAGTTTTTATAACAAAATGTTCAATTACTTATATACTGTGCTTTATTATGGGATTTTTCCTTGTCTTTGTCTGTATGATGTTTTCAATGAGCCCACCATTTGTGTCCTGCAGAAGCCAGAGATTCTCTCTCTGGAGCCCAACAAGGTTTCTTTCCATGGCAGAAACAACGTTTTACTAAGAGGAAGGAACTTGGAATCTGTCAATAAAATCCATTTTCAAGGGGATCTGGAGTGTATTCCTAAAGAGTGAGATTCTGTGTGTTTGTGTTTAGTCGTATTTATGAATCTGTGTAGATTAAGATAAATGATATTGTATATCTGTGCATGAATGTTTCCCCTCAGATCTCCAGTGTTTAATCGCTCCAGTGACACTTTAAGGTTCCACATTCCTCCCAGTGGAACTAAAGGAACAGTGAAAGTGTGTGTTGTTACTCCTGACGACCATTGTCATAGTAACAGTCTCATCACTTACAGTTCCCAGCCCAGCTGCACAGGAATACAGCCCACAGTCTCCTGGGGGAGGTAAGAGCTTTCAGACCACTGGCAGAATCCATGTAATAGCCTCTTTTATCCAACTAATAGCCTCTAAATGCTCTGCAAATTTCATAGTGGGATTTTCTGCATCCACCACTGATATAATTATTTTAGTTATTCAGATATTGTCTGTCCCATATCCCTCACAGCAATCTTTCTTTAAAAATACATATTTAGAATGATTATTAAGTAAATATTTGTTTATCTTCATGGTATATTTGGTCGCCACAATGTAATAATATAGAATATAATATAATATAATATATTATTCTATACTATATATTAAATATTTATATAGTTTTATTTTATACCATATATTAGACTTTCCCCTTCCCTGAATCTGTAGGTTGCTTTTTGATTGAATTGTTTTAAATATGTCTTCATGCAGTGGTGGACGGAAGATTAATGTTCAAGGGAGCAATATGGAATTTGTGGAATCAATTGTTTTTAGAATCAATTATGATTCTATAGTGCTCCAAACACAATACAACCTGAGCTCAGGGGTAAGACATGCTTATTACTCTTGCATTCGGTTAAAAGTGAGCTTTATCCTCAAAAAGCCAGTCTAGCAGCTTACAGCACTTCAACATCCTTACAATAAATTAACAATTAATTAAAGTAATTTTATTAACTATACTTAAGTAAAGTTAGAGTATATTTTTTAAGTATACTTTATGTAGTAAGAATACTAATATCAATGTACTCGTCGTATACTTGAACGTGTATTATTTTAATACTACTTGGGACTAAATTGGCCCACTTTTTAGTGTATAAAATTATACTTTTAATTTGGGTGTTTTAATAGTAATAAACTTTGAGTACACAACTAGTCTACAACTAATTTTCATTACTGCAACTATACTACAAGTGATCTTATATGTATACTGATAGTTTACTAGTTAAATACTTGTAGAACATATTTTAGTTTATGAAAGTACACTTTGAAGTACACTCTCAGTAAACTACTAGTTTCTAAGTTTTATACATTATACTTGTTTTTAAATCAACACAGTTCCCTTTCAGTCGGTCATGTTCCACGTAACGTCAACCGTTCGACGTAACGTCGACGTGTCGACGTAATTGGGATCACTTCAGGGAGCCCTATCATCTTCGAGTATCTACAGAACGAATGCACATTGATGTGCGAGATTTGCATTTTGCGCCCCGCCCCGCTGTGCTGGTATAAACACGGAAGCGGATACACGCACCTTTTGTCTTTCACTTCGGAGCCGAGCTTCCTGTTTGTCTCTGAGTACACAGACTGTCAAAGCTACGTTGAAGCTACGTTGATCACTGCTGTACACTGCGGCCATTCCCTGGGTGCCTCAGCACTGTGTGGGAGTCACAAAAAGAGTTATTTCTTCACAAAAGAGAAGAGCATGACACTGCATCCTTTTCAGGATGTCATTCAGCCTGTGCGTTTCTGGGTGCGGTCGTTCCCTGGCACCAGCAGACGGCCACAATAGTTGCCTCTCGTGTTTGGGCATTCAGCAGGCTGACGCTGCTTTTGTGAATGTGGGAACATGATTATTGCTGTGCTTAGATCGAGACTCGCTTACCTCAAGGGAAGTGCAGTCCCCTCACCTATGCCCAATCTAGTGCTTATTCTGTTCCCCAGAATAAGGCTACTTTGGCGCTTAGCCAGGGTGATCTGAGGATCACCGTGAGGGCTTCCCTGCCGAGGCAATCTCCGTGGGCCCCTCACGCCTCGCATCCATAGGAGCTGGTGGAGCCTCCAAAGGAATGCGCTGGTCCTTTACATGGATGACCAGTCGTTTCCTTTGAGGCCCCAGCTGACGATCAGATGTCAGTCGTAGCATCGGAGGGGGAGCTTCAGTCTGGAGATGACGACTCGGCGCTCGTTGCCCCCTTAAGGGAGTGTAGTCCCCAGAGTCGGATCCAGAATGGGCAGCTATGTTTTCCCGGGCCGCCGAGAAGGTCAGGCTTGTGTGGAACCCTCCACTATGTCCCGAACCGTCTCAGTTGGACTATTGGTTTCCAATGGTTTCCACATGATTGGTGCCATTCTTCCTGGAGGTGCATGAGGAGCTCAGTAGGATGTGGACGGTGCCGTATAGTGCCAGAAGCCGTCCTAGTGGCTCCTCCCTCCTCACCACCCTCAATGGAGGAGCAGCTAAGGGGTATGTGGATATCCCGCCAGTGGAGCGTGCCGTACTGTGTAGGCTGCTGCCAAACCAGGTGGCAAGCGGAGGTGCAAACAACCCTGAGACGGGCGACCCGGAGGTGGATCTGACTGCTCTTCAGGAGACAGTGAACGCACAGCACCGTTCCTTCCCCTGGATGAGGGCCGGGCGGAGAATATTGCACTTCTTTTTCTTTTTGTCCCACAATTTCAATAAAAGAGCAGTTTCTGAAACATCTGGGTCCCAAGAGGGCGCACTTGGGGCAGGCATATCAGTACAAGGTCTTATTCTTTGGGCTCGCCCTGTCGCCCCATGTTTTCACGAAAGTCGCGGAGGCGGCCATTGCTCCCATGTGCGAGCATGGTGTTCGCATTCTCAACTACCTCGATGACTGGCTCATTCTGGCACAGTCGAGAGAGCAGTTGTGCGAACACAGAGACATGGTGCTCAGTCACCTCAGCCACCTAGGGCTTCGGGTCAACTGGGAAAAGAGCAAACTCACCCCTGGGAAGAGGATCTCTTTTCTCGGTATGGAGCTGGACTCGATCAACATGACAGCGCACCTCACGGAGGCCCGTGTCCAATCGTGTCCAATCAATCATTTCAAAGGCTCCTGGGGCATATGGCATCTGCAGCCAACAGTGAGTGACATCTGTATTCCGTTACTCCCCAACCCTGCGTCTCGGTTACGTATGTAGGCTAACCCTCGTTCCCTGAATGAGAGAACGGGAGACGTTACCTCCCGTCGCCACGGTTGCTGACCATCGCTGTACGGCCGTCACAATCTCAAAACAAAAGGAGCGTTCATCCGTTTCCGTGTTTATACCCGCGCTGCGGGGCGGGGCGCGAGATGCAAATCTCGCACGCCAATGTGCATTGGCTCGTTCTGTAGATACTCGAAGAGGATAGGGCTCCCGGAAGTGATCCCAATTACGTTGGCACGTCGACGAAACGTCTCCCTTTCCCTCCTTCAGGGAATAGGGTTACATACGTAACCGAGATGTTTTTCTGAATTGCTAAAACACATTTCTCAAAACCGTCACCCACTTCTCAAACTCCTAAACACAAAACTCAGACTACATTCAGATAATATCTGACTCATCGGGCAACATCAAAAAATTGCCTCAAAACCATTTTATCTGTGCTCAAAGTCAAACAACACTTTTAAATCATATATACAGTGGGTCAATATTATAAACACTACAGATCATTCATTAGACACTACATCCAAAAAATAGACTCAAACTCAAAAGACCGATCATCCTTTTATAAAGCATATAAGATGTGTTTAACTTTTGCCTGTCTGTGGTTAGCGTTTTGAAACATCACAGTGCAAAATGTGTTTTAGTGAGTGAGAATGTGTTAAGAGTTTTGCAAAAAGAGAGCATGAGATTTGAAAGATTTGAAAACAGTGTTTTAACTACCTGAACTTTTTTTTATGTTTTACAGAAAGAGTGATTTATTCGACAAATTGGTTTAGGCTATTGAGAATTTGGTTTAGAGAATGGGGTTTAGTGTTTTAGCAATTCAGAAAAACTGTAACTACCTGAATGTGTTTAATATTTTACAGAAAGAGTGATTTATTTGACAAATTGGTTTGGGCTATTGGGAATTTGGTTCAGAGAATGAGGTTTAGTGTATTAGCAATTCAGAAAAACTGTAACATCATACTTATAGTTACTATTCATATATTATTTTGCACTTTAAGTATGCTAATATATTCCTATTTAGGTATTAATTTTTATACTCAGAATATATCTTTAATTGTACTTTAAGTAGATTTGAAGTCAATTCCTATGAATACTACTAGTGGACTACACAAAAAATTCACATACTCAGAATTAGGAATATATCTGTTTTCTTTTTGAATCAATATTTTCAAACAATGCAAGTTTATAAGACAGTATGTAAAACTATGTGCAAAAAGTATTTAAAAGGCTACTCAATCAAAAGAGTAAACACAACTACAAGCCAAGTATACTTTGAATACGTCCTTATAATTTTAAGAAAATCTCGATCAAAAGATTGAGTACAAAATATACTCAGAATTATCTGTCAGTATAAGTCAAGTATATTTAAGTGTAATTTCAGGTCAAACAGCCGTATTTACACATATAGTAAACAAATTTTTTAGATTGTTTCATTACTTTACTATGTGTATTATGTATTAATTCTAAATAAATATTATTTATGTCTGTCTTTCTCAGGATATGTGGTTTCACTCACCAAATTCATATACTTATTATAGAGGCAGTAGTCTTTTGTTTAGATTGAATGTTGGGAACTCCACTGTGGACTGTGAACATTTGTACTACGAACCTGATCCAAGATTCACTATATTCACCACCATACAGTTGGCCAATGATCTACTGGTGAACATCAAGGTGAGTTTAGTATTATAGTGACTTAAACATCAGTGTACAGTCTGCATGTTTTGGTATGTGTTACTGGGCCCTGGTCTCAGTAAATATTATTATGAGCAGTCAGTGTTTTTGCACATCAGCATGTGAATCTCACAACCTCCACACCATCCTACCTCTCTTTCTCAGAAAAAGGCAGATGCATTGAACTTGAGTATGAGTGAGGTGAAAGTGACGGGTCTACAGGGAGATCAGCGGTATCAGTGTGTTTTGGAGAAGATTGAGTCCAAGGCCATCATCTGTAAGATTAAAGGAGAATCAGGAGCCATCACAGCAGTGGACTCACTCAATGTAAGTCTGTTTTTGATATTTTCTTGCATATGGTAAGTGTAATATTGCCTGTTAATAGATCTAAGTCAACTTCATGAGATTTTTCATGAGTAAATCATTTCTCTTATTGCCATTTCAGATCAGCGTTGGGGATTATTTTTTCAGGACAGGAGAACGTCCAGAGTATTTGATGTTTTTTTCCATAGTATTTTCTTTAATATGCTTATTCTTTATTCTTATCTTTTGCACTTTGTTATCAATTTTTCGAGTGTAAAACACTATCCAATCTGTTTGTTCTATTCAATGGCCACTGCAATTCAGATACATACAAACACACAGCCTTTATAATTAAAATGATGCTGTAAAGTCTTGTTTATACCTGTAAGTCAGAGATCACCACATTAATATTATTCTTATATAATTTCTCACCCTTCTGATCTTGTCAGATCCATACTGTGGAGCTGTTCTCCAGACAGCAGGTGGCGCTTTACACTCACTTATTATAATACACTGTAAAAACAGTCATTCAAAGTTCCTACAGAGAGGACAAGTCAGCTATTTAGTACTGTACAATTATTTTGTAGTAGAAGGCTTTCAGTGTTTTTTTTTTTTTCATTGTATCATTTTATTGTACCTACACAATTGCATTGTTCTCTTACTAATCTTATATTTTATAAATGTAATAAGTATACTGCAAAACACAGTTTAAAGTCCAACTGAAATCAAAATTGACCCTATTTACTTTGTTAGCGAATATTACTAGTCTTGTGGTGAACAATTAATCCGTGCAAGTTAATACACAGAAAAAAATTGTTTGCCGTCATAATCTTTAATCAAAGTCTGAAAAGTTACTTCCGGTCTGGAATGGCGTTCCTTCTCCGATGACGTAGGTTTGACTGCTTGGTTTGAGAAACGCTTAACCACTCCCCTCAAACCGTTAGTCTGTAATGAGCGAGAGATGGAGAGGAAGAGCGCTAGAGTAAAACCCTGCCCTCTGTTCAATATTCCTTTTCACTGGGAAATACGTCACAACACTGGAGAAAAGTCGTTTGCAACTTCCGGTTCACACGGACTTTAATAACAAATAAACATTTTACAATGCTTTTCTTCAAGTCCATTTCAGATTATTACTACAGTTATAGGGCTTATCTCAGCTAATTAATTAATTGCAATATCATTATACTATATTTATAAATACTGAGCAATACATACAGAAATGTGTGCCAAAATAAATCAGTGCCTATCTTCAAAAATGTCACAAAATGGAAAGGTTCCTACTAAGAGGTGAAAAAAGTACACAAAATGAGGGGGTGAAACCAAGAAAAACTCCAAAACTCAATGTTTGCTCTAAATCTAACAATGCCGTATTTGATGTTAGACATAGTTTCCTCTATTATTCTGCTAATAAAGTCACTTCAAATGACCTTTGTGAAGAAGAACTGCTTCAAAGAACTAAATTTACCATCATTATTCTGGCAGAAAAGCATAATTATTAAAATCACAAATACACAGAGAAACACACTCACACAATTACAGCACATGCTTTGAGACACAATCCATCAGACAGTGATCAAATTAAAGGTATGGACTATAGCAACAAGACTAGTTGTAAACTACAACTCAATAGTATTCCTGAGCTCTTCGCTTGTGGAATGATCAATAGCACATTATCTTCTAAGAAAGCCACTTCTTCATTATTTTTGTTATGTGTAATATATTTTTTTAAACAGATCATTTAGAGTTAGATGGGGAGTCTGAGAGGGTAAATTAATTCACCCTTCTAATTCACCTATATTTATAAAGTAATGTCCAGAGAAGATATTAGTTTTTAATGACCCTACAAGTTGAAATAAACTATTAGACTCAAAATATGGAGAAAATATTTTGTATGTTTTAAATATTTTAAATATGAGGTAAGAACAAAAACACTAAACTTGGTTAAGGTATTTCGCTGACAAAATTATTTGCCGAAAATAAAAGCAAACTACAGCTAACCCTCAAAAAGTGACAATTTTAACATGCTATATAAAAATATATTTGGGGTATTTTGAGCTAAAACTTCACATACACACTCTGTGGACATGAAAGACTTATTTTACATCTTGTGAAAAGGGCATTATACCACCCCTTTAACCATTTCAGCCAGTAATACAGAATATTAAGAATGGTCTTGCTGTCAGCAAGCAGGTTGCTCTTTCTGAACCTCTAAAAATGTAAACAATACTAGTCTAAGGTCACATGTGAGTCAGTAAACTGCAGCTCTCAGTATTATGAAACATACAGGAAATTACTTAAAGGTCCCGTTCTTCGTGATCCCATGTTTCAAACTTTAGTTAGTGTGTAATGTTGTTGTTAAAGTATAAATAATATCTGTAAAATTATAAAGCTCAAAGTTCAATGCCAAGCGAGATATTTCATTTAACAGAAGACGCCTACAGCGAACGGCCGATTTGGACTACATCCCTCTACTTCCTTCTTTAATGACGTCACTAGAACAGTTTTTTGACTAACCTCCGCCCACAGGAATACACAAAAAGGGGGCGTGGTCTTGTTGCGCTCACACGGAGAAGAGGAAGAGACGAGTTGCGTTTGTAGAGTGTGTTTGTCGCCATGTCGTCGAGACGCTGTTATTTTCATCCCTAGTCAAATCACCTGATGAGAATGTCTCCTTGTTGTAGGTGTTGTGTGGCTGGATGTATTAATCCACATAGCTCTCTCTATTTACTCCCGAAATCTGAGGCAGCCGCTGAAGACGAGGTGGAATTATTTTGTTTTTAAAGAAAATGCTCCCTCAACTCTACCGAAATTCTTTTATGTAAAGTTACTTGCGCACTTCTTATAACTTACTGTGTTTACACTTCATCTTTTGTGTGATGTACAATAAACTTTATTAAACTCATCATCAGTATATGTTTGATCATCATTCGGACCTGGTCCGAAACAGCAGACTTGTAGGCTATTAATAATGGATACATACAAGCAGATCATGACAAATACTAAACTATACCTGTTCCATCTCTATACAGCACTCTGACTCTAGGCATTATTGTCCGACTCGAAATGAACACCGTTACTGAGAGTTTCTGATATTATCATCATTCCGTGAGGTGAAATTGTCCTGAGAGACTGAGCACGAGCTCATGAAGCTCCGCCCCCTGTGCCGTGCAGCAGCAGTTTATTTGCATTTAAAGGGCACACACTAAAACGGTGCGTTTTTCTGAGCCCCAAAAAATGACAATTTAAACATGCTGTAAAAAATTATCTGTTGGGTATTTTGAGCTAAAACTTCACATACACACTCTGGGGACATCAGAGACTTATTTTACATCTTGTGAAAAGGGGCATAATACGGGACCTTTAATGACTCTAACTTCTGATTTCATTTCTTTCAATCTCACATATATGTGTTTCTCCACAGTATCTCAGCAGATTATTACTTTGCAAACCTTAATTTTCCATATAAATAGCATTCTTGCATATTTCAGGATTAAAATGCCTTTAGATTACCATGACCATGACACTTAAAATGAGCAGTTTTCATCTCAAGGCACTGATGGGATATGGAAGCTGTTCTGCCAGTGGTCTGAAAGCTCTTACCTCCTCCAGGAGACTGTGGGCTGTATTCCTGTGCAGCTGGGCTGGGAACTGTAAGTGATGATACTGTTACCATGACAACGGTCGTCAGGAGTAACAACACACACTTTCACTGTTCCTTTAGTTCCACTGGGAGGAATGTGGAACCTTAAAGTGTCACTGGAGCGATCAAACACTGGAGATCTGAGGGGAAACATTCATGCACAGATATACAATATCATTTATCTTAATCTACACACATTCATAAATACGACTAAACACAAACACACATAATCTCACTCTTTAGGAAAACACTCCAGATCCCCTTGAAAATGGATTTTTGTGACAGATTCCAGGTTCCTTCCTCTTAGTAAAACGTTGTTTCTGCCATGGAAAGAAACCTTGTTGAATCTCTGGCTCCTGCAGGACACAAAATGTTGCACTCAGTAAAGAAAGGCCATACAAGAGGAAAAATAAAAAAAATCCATATCCACTTAATATATGACCCAAAGCATTCGTTAATAAACAACAGAAATAAATGTAAATTTTATTACATACATTTTATAAATGATAATAATAATAATGTGCAGTAATTAAATATAATTGTAAATATGGAGCAATAATATTTTATTTATTTAAAAGCATAATGATAAATGAATCATTTATTGCTTATATTATATAGAAGAAAGCAACTTTTGTTTTAAAAGAATTTTAAAAGCAAATAGTTCCACAAAAATCAAACAAAATCCTCAGACTCTTGTAAAGTCACATCTATTTGAAATAGGAACAAACTGAAAAAACAACATCCCTATTCTGTGAAATTGGGTTCATAATAGTATGACACTTACTCTGTAGATAATCTCAGGGCGTAGATCTTTACATGCATCCTAAAAAGTAGAAAAAGAGAGAGAACTGAGCGGTTCATTTATTTCTTGAGTTTTCTTCAGTCCACACAATGATATTTAAGCTATTAACAATGAATTAATATAATCTTGAATCTTTTTAAAGGTTATGTATTTCCCAATACGTATAATGAAGCACTGGATTGTAGAATACCGTATGTCTCACCTGTATGAGTAACTGCCGTCCAGGTCCATGTGTCCAATCACAACGCTGAGAGGAAGAGGACCACTGACACCCAGATCAGAGTGGTAGAGAAAACAGAGTGGCGACACTCCCATAGGACTCCGTTGTAAAGCTTTTTGCCGCCTACTTCCGGGGTATGCAGCCTCGTAAAGTTCCCGGAAGTTCGAAACAATTCATTCAACGCGTGGAGATTTCCATTGCTGGCCGTGGAGTAGGCTAACTTCTGAGGTAAGTTTATTAAATTACTAACAATGTTGAATGGTCCACTGTCTATATTTTATCAGAGGCCCTTTATAATGCATATACTTATCTTATTTGTATATGCAAAACTTAATTCTATATATTTTTTTTATCTTGGTAGACGACTGATTGATCCGGCTAACATTTTGTGGTTAGCTAGCGAGATTATATCTACGTTATATTTTAATGTGCAACAATTGACGTTGGAAACAAGCAGTAATGTGCTCAACAACAATTTATATAGCTAATTATAAAAAATGAACCAGTTCCCTGGAGGAGATCTATCAAATCGAAAACTAAAGGAGAAAAACAGACTTGGCCCACGGCCTAAAAAGCTTTTTTTGGCCTTTAATATGGTCGCCGTCATTAAAACATCCACACGCGATTTGCAGGAAAACCTTTGCTCATTTTCAAGAAGTTACAGTAAGAATAACATTTCTATTGTTACTAATTGTTTCAAATGAATAGTTTCTGTAATGAAACAATACATAATTACCTAACAATTCATTCTCTATATTACAGTTTAATCAAGCAAAAAATGTGTGTATCAAATTTGATACTGCAGGTTTATGGGTGCTTTATCCCTGAACTTTCAT
This sequence comes from Abramis brama, assembly GCF_963993115.1. Lineage (NCBI taxonomy): Eukaryota > Metazoa > Chordata > Actinopteri > Cypriniformes > Leuciscidae > Abramis > Abramis brama. The sequence goes on along the minus strand of NC_139966.1, from coordinate 43,461,945 downwards.
GTAACATTTCTGTAATGAAATCTACATATTTCCCACCACAATACAACCACACACTATTTTGATGATTTAATTAATGCCTGAAATGCCATCTTAAAATACATTTTGGGTATTCTTTCAATAAATCAATCCAACAGCATCCCATAAATGGCCAAGCTGCAGTGTGATTTTATTTTTTATTTTTTTATGTAAGATGGGGTGGCATTGATCATTTTCCAACATGGGAGACCTGACATATGCAAGCACTGCACCAACAATCTCTTCTCACATGTCTACTGTGAAAAGTGTAAGGTGCATCTTTGCCTGAACAAAGCCAGAAACTTTTCACAAAGTGAAATAAAAGACTGTAAAATATTTTATTTAAAAAAAAAAGAGAAACTGCCTGAAATCTTCTATAGGATCATTAAGGTTGAATAAAATGTTTATTAAACAGTGTGACTAATTTCTTCTATGAGTAGGGAAACGCATTGACCTACAATACAGCGCTTCTCTACTGATTTGTGCTCTGCTGCATGTGGTGGCGGCTGGTGCTGGCGATGGCTGCTGAAATGAGAGGAGACTGGAGGCTGTGGACGGTGTGCCGGGAATGGAGAGGCCAAATACATGGTATGGTAGGCTTGTAAGGTCGGTTTCCATTGTACTTCAAATATCATTGAAAAGTCTTAATTCTCTACATTTACAAATATGATGCCCTTTGAAATGCTAGTAAGTGATGTCACCTGTGTGAACATTACTTACATGACATAGTTTTCTGTAGCTGGACCCTGTCATTTGCAGGTTTTGACGGCTGACCATTGCCATCCATTTTTTCCTGCGCTCTTGGTCTTTGGGGAAGCCATACATTTGGTAACCCTTCTCAGAACGATTGGAGCATCCAAAAGCTGCACAGCAAACCATGGTATGACCACTGATCTATAAAATATTAGTTGTAACCAATGAACATGACACCATTGAACATCACAGAGAGTGGTTGTGATGTTCTTCAACTTCTCCTGAAATTCATAAACTTGATGACCACACACACTTTTTCTTGTTGTCTTTTTCTTGTTGTCTCACTCATTGTTTAATAAAAAAAAAAATACTATTGCATTCATTCATCCAAGCGTAATGAGTTGTTATTCTTACATATATTTGATACTTTGTGTATGGGTTAGTCTTAAAATTATCTTGGTTTGTGGTCAACTCATGCCTCATCAGAAGAAAAGGACTGGACACTAAATGCTGAATGGACTGTTGCTAGCTACTCTTAGGGTGACCACCCGCCCTGCTTTGCGTTGTCCCGCACAGCATTTTCACCCCTTGTCCCACACGCCGCATATTGAGAATATGTCCCGCATTTTCATCCGTCTATTGGTTTTTAATTATTATATTAAGAAAACGTGCATGCATTCTTTTGCCTTTTTAAGAAAGCATTTTATTTCTTCTTTTTGCAGTGTATTTTTTCACCTATAGGCTATTTAACAGCGCTTCGTCAGAAGTACAAATACAACAGCCTTTTTTAAAATCCTATACAATGGTTGAAAGGAAAGGAGTAAACACGGTCACTAGTAGGTTGTGACAGCTGTCAATCAAAATGTGGACCGGTGATTCGTTCCACGTGTTTCCTGTCAGAAAACATTAAATAAAATAATGTTAAATAATTAATAATTAATTAAATTAAACTATTTAATTCAACAGAATTTATCAACTTGTTGTGGTGGTTTTAATTCACATCCTTTCTAAAAATATGAGAGTTTTGGTTTAATATATTCTTAATATATAAGACTGTCAATGATCTAATTTCATGTTTTATATTTTATTTGTTCATTGTTTATTTTGTTGGATTTTAATTGGACTTGGTCAGATCTGTTTATAAAATAGTGATCTGCCTTTGGGCTCAGTGATGTTGAATTTAAATGACATGTCAAATAAAGACATGTTATGTTACATTGTGATGTAGGCTAATGGTGTTTTCTGGAAAGGACTAAAGAACAAAGAATTTTTATCAGCTGAAAGGCAGAATTCAAATGTTTTTATTAAGTTAGACATTATATAATAATAATAATAATAAAACTATCTTTAAAGGTAATCAGTCTGAAGGGTGCAGAAACACAGGGGTGGTTTATGTTTTAGTGTTGGTAAAATGTTCCACATCGTCCCACATTTGGTTTGTTTCATGGTGGTCACCCTAGCTACCCTGCTTTCTTAATCCCTCTCTGTTCTACCGATGCTAACACGAACGTGAAGCTTTCCCTCCAAAACGTATCTAAGTAATACTTACCGTATATAGGCTATATAGCTTTCAGTTGTCACCCTACCACTCCAAATGTAAAACTGACATTTAAAAATATGCAATAATAGTCAAACAAGGACTTGTGTATGTGTTTTATTTATATTTACCATTCAATTTCGCAATCGCTGCTGTCAGTCCCATAGAAGAACATGACAGCGCGACCTGTGTGTGGAACTTTACAGGCTTACATGAACCACGTGACCACCCCGCTAGTGAGTTCAACGAGTGTCGCAACTCTTCTCTCTCTATGGCTCTGACCCAGATGAGACACACTGCACACACCTGCATTCATGCACATATGATTTATTAATATAATCTATAAAGCTCTGTGTTATCATTACTGCACTATGCAATTCTTCACACTGAATTTCATTTTCTCACTGTATATAAGGAGCATTTGTGTTTTCTGTGATACTGGAGCAGTTCCTCAGTGTCAGTGTCTCTGTGATCTTCTGATCCTTAATGGTAACAGTAGCAGAGACTTCTGAAACTGAATAGATTATCAAAAATCTTTATGGTTATAAAAAAAATCATATTCTGACTACAAAAATGTCCTGTATAATAGTGCACATACAACTTCATTAAAAGAAAACTAACCTCCAGTATAAAGTATGTGGTCAGGAAAAGTACAGGAGCAGTTTGGGAAAACTGCAGTCAGATCAGACCCGTCACACAGATTCACACTTCCTGTGGTGAAGGAACATGAGAAGGCGGGATTTCCTGTGCTCTCCAGACTCAAGGCAAGATGTAGAGTAATCTGTGTAGGAGAGGGCAATGTTTGGTAGTCATATAAATTATTTATTAAATATATTCCCTAAATTATGAAGAAGAAGAATTCTCTGTCATCTGAAAAGAAAGCAGCTGTGTCTTAAAAGAGTTTTTTGGGATGGACACCCATGAAGTATAGTAGTAGTAGTATAGTATCTCTTTATTCAGACTCATGGTCCATCCACTATTGGAAGTATTTGAGCATTCATCTTGAGTTCATCTTGAAAAACATCATCAATTTATCACTTGCAGATCTGTTTACACACTGCTCACCATGTCCATATACATGATAATAACTTATAAGGACTGTTCTACAGTAAACCATTACCCAGCTAGAAATTTTTTGTTCTAAAAATGTTCTAAGAACATTAGCATGTATTGTTCTATAAATGTTTTCAGCGGCTAGTTTTATTTTTGTTCCCAGAATGTTCTTTTAAAAGTTTGGAGAACATTCTTTAAAAACATTATTAAAATGTTTAGTAGTAACATTCTTTTAACATTATTCTCTAACGTTATTAGAAAGTTTTCAGCGGCTAGTTTTATTTTTGTTCTTAGAATGTTCTTTTAAAAGTTTGGAGAACATTCTTTAAAAACATTTTTAAAATGTTTAGCGATAACATTCTTATAACATTATTCTCTAACGTTCTTAGAAAGTTTTCAGCGGCTAGTTTTATTTTTGTTCCCAGAATGTTCTTTTAAAAGTTTGGAGAACATTCTTTAAAAACATTATTAAAATGTTTAGTAGTAACATTCTTTTAACATTATTCTCTAACGTTCTTAGAACGTTTTCAGCGGGTAGTTTTATTTTTGTTCCCAGAATTTTTTCTTTAAATGTTTGGAGAACATTTTCTAAAAACATTATTAAAATGTTTAGTAGTAACATTTTTATAACATTATTCTCTAACGTTCTTATAATGTTTTCAGCGGGTAGTTTTATTTTTGTTCCCAGAATGTTTTTTTAAATGTTTAGAGAACATTTTTTTAAAAACATTATTAAAATGTTTAGTAATAACATTCTTATAACATTATTCTCTAACGTTCTTATAATGTTGTAAGCGGATAGTTTTATTTTTGTTCCCAGAATGTTCTTTTAAATGTTCGGATAACATTATTTAAAAACATTATTCAAATGTTTAGGTGTAACATTCTTACAACATTATTCTCTAACGTTCTTAGAAAGTTTTCAGGGGGTGTTTTTATTTTTGTTCCCAAAATGTTCTCTTAAACATAAAAAATGCTTAGCTATAACATTGTTAAAACATACAATTTTATTAATCTCTAAAATAAAACAAAAATCTAACAGGATTATGAATGGCATCCACATAAATTATTAGAAGTTCTGCGTACAGTAGATGCCCAACATTACATGAAGAACTCAGTAAAGTCCAATGTGCAATCACACGTCTTGACTGCTGTTTGCTCAGAGCGCTCATCGTCAGTCTTTGGTTGTCTTGGTTCTTGCAGAAAAAGAATAAAGTCATCTGCATTAATAGGTGTTCTACTGTTCTTCTCTTCTTGTTTTTCAGCTGCTATCCCAGTTAGCAGAATTGAGCTCCATTCTCTGTGTGCATGGTAGAGTTTTTCCTCATAGCCTATAAAAGAAGATCATGCAACAGTGTAAACAAAAATAATACAAATACATATTACATATTAAGATCACAAGCAATATTGACTTTGAAAACTTTCAAAATTAGCCAGCCTAATTATTAATCAGAAATTAATTAGATTAGTTTATTTAAAAGTATAAATATGATACCTTATGAGTATCTATTTTGTTTCTGTAATTTAAAACATATACTTAATCCATTATATACATGTTAATAACACAACTAGAGGCTAAATTATTTTAACAAACTACAAACTTGGCTTGAGAAGTGTTAACCTTGAACTCAGGTCACCTTGAGCACAGCTGCAGCATGTCACAGCACTGCCCACGATGCTTTTGCACTGCTCTGCTCACGAACAGCTCATTTTCATCACACTGTTAACCCTTGCTGTAAAATTCTGACAATATTATACCATTTTCCATTAAAACAGTAATATACCGTAGAAAATAAAAGTAGCCTACAGGAATATACTGTGAATTAACAGCGCTCAAAGTCGACACTCAGAGGCTGTTTTCCCAATCACACCCTATACCCTCATTCACTATTCCCTACATTAGTTCACTAATATAGTCCACTTGAATGAAAAGAAGTGAGTGAACTGGGACACTGATGAACACCTGATAAGCAGAATCACTGAAGGACAGAGAAACAAGAACAGAAAAAAGAGAAACACAAAAACTACAACTGACTTCCAGCAACACTGAGTGTGAAACCAGTTTACAAACCAGTTTACGATTACTTCTTTCATACATGTACAAAAGTTCTTGTTGAGAATTAACAGAGATTTAGTTATTAATAAAATTTGTTGTCACCATGATGGAGATCAGTATTTGCTTTAGTTGGTCTCTTGTCCCTGGACTTCTTACCATTTATCTCCCTTTGACTGCTGTAACAGTGAGTTTATAAAACACATTTGTTATGGCAAGAAAAAGTCAAGAGGAAGATGATCAGGTGTTTTTATTTTTTTGTGATGATGTCACAATCATCCTGGACATGCCTGATTTTCAGATTTTTTCTGTATATAGTCATTGAAATTATAGTTATCTCATATTTAGCATATATCTGTGAATCTACAAAATGAAATCAATATTTCTGTAATCAGGTCTTCTGAAAAATATTGTAATCATATAGTGCATTCAGTTTTATTTTACTCCTGCTTGACTCAGACCCACACAGACATCAACAATCAGCATATGAATCTCAACAATGGTGAAAAGTTTCATGTCGCAATGCATGCTGGGTTCCAGGATAATATAAAACTCCCAGCATGCACTGCTGCATGAATAATAATAATAATAAAAAAGAAATATTGCCACCATTGTTGAGATTCATGTGCTAAATTGTGATATCTCTGTGTTTCTAAAACACAGTGTAGCTCTGTTTCTCTGGTTATGCATCATGTGTTTAAAAAAAATGAATCATTGTAATTTATTGTTGTGGTTTCACAGTGGTGGTAATGTAACACTTTCGATTGAGGATTAAACTCTGAATAAGTGAGAATGAATTCCTTAGTGAATGAACAGGCAATATGATGATTTTGTCATCATAATCATTATAACTGCAGTCATTCATAAACTGTGTGTGCACAAGTGTGACTTGCAAAAACACAGCTCAAGCAGCAAAAGAAAAACTAATGTTTTAGCATCAGCATCCCAACTAAAGCAAGCACTGATCTCTATAACGGTAACTTCAAACCAAACATTTTCAATTAAACATCTCAATAACAACTTCTGTATGACAGAAATAAAGTCATACTGGTTAATAATAAGTGTAATAATGTGTAATGGCTGAAAGTCAGTCGTAGTTATTGTGTTTCTCTATTTTCTGTTCTTGTGTTTCTCTTTTCTTCAGTGATTCTGCTTACAATCACTTACATATTCCCTTAATTATCTCACTGCATCGTTACTTTTTACTCGTAGTGTGGATTTCCCTGAGGGGTTGAAAGGGTTAACTGTGTAAGATAAAAAAGACACACCCACAAAATGTATTTTAACAGTAATAAACTGTAAGTTATAAAACAGGTTTATACTGGCAACACTGTTGCCAGTAGTTTACTGTAAAATTATTTTTTTGGGTCACCATTGTGCAGAAGAGTAGAGCCTGTGCTTCAGTCCAGCAGAAGATCTACAAACATTGATGATATGCTGCATGTTGCTTTATTTAACAGGCGGTGACTGTGTAGTTGCTGATCCAGTGGAAATCTTTTTATGTACAATAGTTTTTTAGTGGTCTTAAATGAAAGAAGTTCACAGTAATGCTTTGCTCACATTATTAATGCATTATAAATTTTAGTTAATACATTTAAATGACAGTTGGTCAATTTAAGGCAGTCGGTTTCTGCAAGTGAAATTAGTTAACTTGAGTTTTAGTGCATTTTTACAGAAACAAACTAGATTACAGTAAAGAACTGTACAATTAACAGTATTTTACTGGCAACAGTGTTGCCAGTATTTTACTGTAAAAAAACCCGGTAAGGTCTAACAGTGCAGTTATATTGTCTATGGATTGTTACATTTCTTACAGATTTCTGCTTGTTTTAAATCAGATACAGATAAAGTAGAACTGCATTTGAATGCATTGGCGATGGAACAATTTCTAGTGTGATTTAATCATACCTGTGTATCGTCTCTTTGCTATTAGCTAAGCTGTAAGTTTTAGTTACTTCAAAAGCAGAAAGAAATATGCTATAACTTCTGTTTCTACGCAGTTTCTTATTGAGAAATCACAGGACAGTGTTGACACTAACTTTCTGTGCTCCAGTAGGTTTCTGTGTGCGCACAATCTGCATGTTAAATGTGAGCTACTGTCTGTGCATATGAAAGCTTGTTTCCGCCATGGAATACAATTTTTAAAAAAGGTAATTGCGACTCACAATTCAAACTTTTTTTTCTTAGAAGTGCGATATATAAACTCGCAATTGGCTGTTTGAAAGTCAGAATCACAGGATAAATTAGTAAAACCTGAGAAAAAAAAGCAATTCTGGCTTATTTTGTTTTTGCTGTCTTTTCTATATGAGGACATTAATGCACTTCATCAATACAGCCGCTCTACAGCAGCATTTTAGCTTCATTTGAGAAAAACTATCATCATAAAACACAGAGAGACTCAAAGGTCTACACGGCAATCCGTCAAATAAAAGTTTGGTTTAACCTTTGAAGAAAGTTTTGCTTAAATCATTACATTTTAAATATTTGGTTATAGCAATTTAATTAAACCATTAAAATGGAATCAAGAAAACAAAACAAAAAAAAACTTTTGGGAGATGCGAGAGCGAAGTAGTCCAGTGATAATTAACAGGCAGCCATGGTTAATGCAATTTGCAAAGACCCGCCCCCTTTAGTTACTGTTGCTATGTCCAACAAGCCATGGCGCTCTCACGCCACACATCATGTTGTCACGCAATGAAAAATACATTGCGGATCAAAGAAAAAACGTTGAAACGTCTAAACGCCGAGACAAGACAGAGCAGGTTACTTTTTATATGAAACAAAGTCTCAACGTTTAATTTGTGTAATTTCTGTAGAAAAAAAATAATTTTTGTAAAATAGAAATGTAAAAAATAAATACCTGTCAATCAAACTCCCTCGAAGGGTGAATTCTGAGGGGAGTAAAAAAGACAGCTCACAATTCTGATATTTTCTTGCAATTGTGTGTTCCTGCCTCACAATTCTGAGAGAAAAAAAAACAAAAAAAACGGTAATTTTACTGATGGAAACAGACAGTAAAAAAGTGGACTTCAAAGATTTCTTATTCTGTAGCTCCCTGTGGGATTTTTTTGACAAGTCCATAAAAATGCATCCATCCATGATAAAAGTACTCCACACGGCTCTGGCAGGTTAATAAAGGCGAAAGGTGAAGCGAAGTGATGCGTTCGTGTAAGAAACATATCCATATTTTAGGGCTGGGAATCGATTAAAAAAAAGTAACTGATTATTTACACAATTTGCTGTAATTAAATGCAATTAATTGCATTTCCCCCAAGCTTGTAATCATCAATATTTAAACTTAGAATAACCTAATTAAACAACACAGGAAAAAAGGAACAGAAAATAGCCCTGTATTAAAATAATATTAAACATCAATATATCAATATATTATTATTTTTCAATAATCAATCAACATAATCAATTTAACAATTTATTATTATATATTTTTTTTTTTACTAATTATCAAAATAAAACATAGTCCTACAAAGCTATTATTACAAGAGCATGTGATCAGAGCAGGTAATTTTACCATTGTTGCCAGCATGACTATACCAGCTCAGTAGGGCTATTTCACAGAAGTCTACTACTGAGAAAATTCACGTTATTTGACTTTGCTTTCCAGTGCATGATCGGTACATGATTGGAGCGTTTGGGCCGTTAACGACAGAGCAGAACACGCAGCGCAAACACGGAGCAGAACATTGAGCAAAGAGCTCAATGTTTGCTCAATGTTGTGTGTGTGTGTCAGTGCGCCGACACACACACACGGAATGGAGAGCGCGGCGCGGAAAAGACCCGCTCATGAAAGCTGCGTGAGAATAAAACCTGATCGCCGAACACGGAGGGGCGGGACGGCATATTTTGCAGCCTTTTCCGCAACAGGAAGTCATTAAAACGAGGCAAAAAAAGTGCTGCGTTAATTGCGTTATTTTTTTTTAACTCGTTATGCATCTCAAATTAATCGCAAAGATTAACGTGTTAATTCCCCCAGCCCTACCATATTTATAACTTTATCGACTTAAATAACTAGCTTCCAGCAGACAGCCATATGCAAGTCAAATTACGCCCAAAGAGTTATAGAGTCAACGCATCGATACGCATACGCGCCTGCAAGGCTACGCATCGCTACACTTCGGCCGCCATTATGCATCTATGCGTAGCAAAATGTGTCGTCCCAGTTTTTGATACGCGACGCACCATTGTATGCAATACTATGCGTTGTTGGTGGGGGCAAAACTGCAAGTTGCTTGCGTCCGACGTGTAGACTATAAGCCTCTTGTCGATGTATGACGTAGGAGTAGCATAAGCTTTGACGGCTCTCGCGGTTCAAACAAACAGGGCTAGGTAATAAATTCAAGCTCCTCCCACATTTCTCTTTATATGATTCTCTTTAATGATAATTTTTCTAAAAATCTCTGTGGAAAGAAAGTCAGATATAAATCTGGGACAGATATAAATCAGGCATGAGGGAGAAAAAAAGAGATCATTTTTATTTTGGAGTGCATTGTGCCTTTAAAATTGACTACGGTTTTATAAAATGCAGTGGATACTTACTAGTGATGGACTTGTTTCTCTGTTGGTGCCTGTTCTGCTCCGTGAACATTGTTCCAATGCTTGATCTTAAGAAAATTTAAAAAGTGTGTTAATGTGTGTTAACAGACTATTGATCTGGGTGACATAGGACCATTTTTTATGTTTTCCTTAAGTGTTAGGCTATATAAATCTGGAGAACCCTTACTAACATTAACCATGGTTTTGCTACACTAACTAAATGGTAATAAATTATTGTAATCAATCCACCATAAAAACATTGTTTCTACACTTTACTATAATAAAAACCATGGTTAATTTAGCAAAGGACCCTGGGAACATGTCCTAAAAAGTTCTCTCGTTATTTACCGGTACTCCATGTTGTTCCAAAACTGTATGAATTTATTTTGTATAACCTTAATTAAGATATCTTGAGAAATGACTTCACTGTTTTGTTTTTTTCCATAAAATGGGTTCCAATGTTGTTTTATTCCCAACATTCTTGTGTTTCACAGAAGTAAGTCATACAGGTTTGAAAATAATTTCATTTTGAAAGGACATTTATGTTATGTATAAAGACACAATGTTCTCAGTTCACTCATTGTAAAGCTCCTATGCTGAGGTTTATTTAATTTTTTTCAAAATGTTGCAAGTAAAATGTTCTAATTGTGTTAACTCGTCACATTAGAAAAACGTTTTATAAAGAACATTCAACATCTCATCTCTCAATGATATCCTCAAAACATTTTCCTAATGTGACAGAGAGAATGTTCTTCTTTTGTTTTTATGAAACACTGGGACAATGTTATATTGAGATCATTGTACAACTTTAACTTTAGCAACATTCCCAAAATATGCTCAAAATGTTGCAAGTAGAATGTTCTTCTTTTGTTATCATGAAACATTGGGACAATGTTAATGTGTGTTAACAGACTATTGATCTGGGTGACATAGGACCATTTTTTATGTTTTCCTTAAGTGTTAGGCTATATAAATCTGGAGAACCCTTACTAACATTAACCATGGTTTTGCTACACTAACTAAATGGTAATAAATTATTGTAATCAATCCACCATAAAAACATTGTTTCTACACTTTACTATAATAAAAACCATGGTTAATTTAGCAAAGGACCCTGGGAACATGTCCTAAAAAGAACAGCTCATCCAAAAAATAGAGTTCTCTCGTTATTTACTGGTAGTCCATGTTGTTCCAAAACTGTATGAATTTATTTTGTATAACCTTAATTAAGATATCTTGAGAAATGACTTCACTGTTTTGTTTTTTTCCATAAAATGGGTTCCAATGTTGTTTTATTCCCAACATTCTTGTGTTTCACAGAAGTAAGTCATACAGGTTTGAAAATAATTTCATTTTGGAAGGACATTTATGTTTGGGTCAGCTAGGCCCGTAAACTCATATCAAGAAGACAGGTAAAATATTGTCTGGAGGGTTTGGACCAGTGTGCCTTTGAGCAGAATTTACATGTTCTGCCTCTATTTCACGTGTATTTTACTATGACAATACTCACCGCAAGATCGTGTGGCTGGATAATATTTATTCCCAAAATTCCTAGATAATGGGAAACACACACATACAGCAATATTATTAGCTATTTGTATTTACTTACTAAAAGAGACATTTGCAAAAGCTTGCAAAATTTTACTCACCAGCTCAAAAACATATTATGATGATGACTCATCATTTTGACGGTAGGCCGATATCCCGCGATCAACAATATTCAAAAGCCTAGTTTTCATAGTGTGGTTCGAGTTCCTCTCTGTATAAAGACACAATGTTCTCAGTTCACTCATTGTAAAGCTCCTTTTTTTATTTTTTTTTATCAAAAACTAAGTTAGCTGACAATATTTACACATGCTTAGCCTGAAACATTGACATAATGTCGATATTGCTCTAATCGCATTTAAAATTGGCTTCTCAATTTAACACACTATGTTTTGATGTAGCAGAATGTATTTTTATATAAAATAAAGTTATTTACCTTCCGCAGATTGCAATATGTCCGTTACACGTACGTTGTTAAAATTCGTTGTCCATTTACATCCCGCAACTCGCTCAAAATAAAAATGTAACAGTACGATGCAAAATAATCCATGTTTTAAACAATGTAAAAGCCACAGAACCGAAGGAGGCTAGTACTGAAGATCCCGAGCAGCAGCAGCGCGCGCACACACACACACACACACACACACACACACTCTAACAGACGAATATTCAAACTTGACCAGTAAAAGGCGCGCATAGCTGCCATTGGCCAGATTCCTGGATGACAGTCTGAATAACCAATCATGCTCAAAACAACTCGAAGAGACAGCCAATAATGTGGTAACATTGCAATTACAGGAAAAGATGACATGTTTTAAAAGAAAGAATATGAAAAAAATGTGCACGTGCTATTTATTTAGTTGTATTTGTAAGCTGGCTGTTATATTTAATCAATTGGTTAAATGGTGTCTTCATTGCAGTGCATGATAAAAAAAAAAAACTTACAATAACATATAAATAATAATAATAAATAACATAAATAATATATACCATATATAACAAAATTATATTTACCACTGCTCTGCCAACAGCAGTTTAAAAGAGCAAACATATTATATATTAAACAGAGCAAACATTGCATATGTAGGCTATTCATATACAATTCTGTATACCTTACCTACATGAAAAAATAATGGATTGGTGTCATGGTGACATTAGAGTTACATTCATGTGACCCATAATGATCCTTTTGCACTTTAACAAAATATTGACCTTTCCTTTAGAAACACTCTTATGCCTAATAATGTCAACTTGCTTTTCACCCTGTGTGGCACAGTTACACAACCTGTTGGTTTAGGGTTAATCCTCTGTCCAACACAACACTTTGGTAACATTGGCATAATTCTATACAAGTTGCAACATATACCCCGGGTTTCACAGGCAAGGTTTAAGCCTGTAGTCCCAGACTAAAATGCACGTTTGAGCTGTTTTACCTGAAAGCAACTTGCACTGACAAATCTTAAAATATGTCAGTGCCATTGTTTTGTCTCAAGATGCACACCAGTAATGTTTCTTTTTTCTTTTTTCTAAGGCACATTTTTAAAAGCTAATTAAATGCACTAAGGCCTAATCCTGGCTTAATCTAAACTCTGTGAAACCGGGTCTGGGTTAGAAATTAAGGGTTAAGGTTAACCATAACTCTAACCCTAACCCTTGTCTACAGACTTTTATTTAACAGCATGGATAGACTCCAAGGTGTTGACTGCAGTGGTTAGGCCTTTAGCGTTGATACAGGATGAATAACTTCTCACTGTGACAGTCTGTAATGTATTTTAGCAAAGAGTGTTTGTATGGATTGTCCCTAATTAAGCTAGAGCTATTGGTGCATTCAAGTCATGTCATAAAGATCGTATTTACAAGTTGAACGCCAACACAATGATGAGAATATGAGTAGGAAGCTCAGGATTTTCTTTAACCCCGATCTTGAAGAGTTAGGGGCGTGTCAGTGGGAAACATTGTGGGATACCACTATACTTAGGTATTCAGCAGTGACAATGAAATAAGCTAATGCCTGCACAAAATATGATAGCATTAATATATAACAGTATAATATGTGATGATAAAGTTTACAGTGGCTTCATTAATTTAAAACGTTAAAAAAATTGTAAAACCTCATGAATACAAACTTCCCAGGAGGACTTAAACGCACCATATGTTCCATCGTGAACCCTGTTGGCCTGCTGTCAGACCAGCAAGCTCAATTTAACAATAATTGTGTAGTTTGATTGCTAAATGTTACATTTAAAATGTTCTAGTTTTGTTAACATGTCACATTACAAGAACATTTTTTTAAAAACACTCATCATCTCAGGTCTCAGTGATATCCTCAAAACATTTTACGAACATTGTTTTGATAATGTTCCTCCTGTTATTATGGAACATTGTGCCAATGTTTTACTGAGAACATTATATAATCTGTTATCTCAACAACATCCTCAAAACATCCTCAAAATGTTGCAAGTAAAATGTTCTAATTGTGTTAACACATAACATTACAAGAACGTTTTATAAAGAACATTCAACATCTCATCTCTCAATGATATCCTCAAAACATTTTCCTAATGTGACAGAGAGAATGTTCTTCTTTTGTTATCATGAAACATTGGGACAATGTTATATTGAGATCATTGTACAACTTTAACTTTAGCAACATTGCCAAAATATGCTCAAAATGTTGCAAGTAGAATGTTCTTCCTTTGTTTTTACGAAACATTGGGACAATGTTATATTGAGATCATTGTACAAACTTTAACTTTAGCAACATTCCCAAAATATGCTCAAAATGTTGCAAGAAGAATGTTCTTCTTTTGTTATCATGAAACATTGGGACAATGTTATATTGAGATCATTGTACAAACTTTAACTTTAGCAACATTCCCAAAATATGCTCAAAATGTTGCAAGTAGAATGTTCTTCTTTTGTTTTTATGAAACATTGGGACAATGTTATATTGAGATCATTGTACAAACTTTAACTTTAGCAACATTCCCAAAATATGCTCAAAATGTTGCAAGAAGAATGTTCTTCTTTTGTTATCATGAAACATTGGGACAATGTTATATTGAGATCATTGTACAAACTTTAACTTTAGCAACATTCCCAAAATATGCTCAAAATGTTGCAAGTAGAATGTTCTTCTTTTGTTTTTATGAAACATTGGGACAATGTTATTTTGAGATCATTGTACAAACTCTAACTTTAGCAACATTCCCAAAATATGCTCAAAATGTTGCAAGTATATGTTCTTCTTTTGTTTTCACGAAACATTGGGACAATGTTATTTTGAGATCATTGTACAAACTTTAACTTTAGCAACATTCCCAAAATATGCTCAAAATGTTGCAAGTAGAATGTTCTTCTTTTGTTTTCACGAAACATTGGGACAATGTTATATTGAGATCATTGTACAAACTTTAACTTTAGCAACATTCCCAAAATATGCTCAAAATGTTGCAAGAAGAATGTTCTTCTTTTGTTATCATGAGACATTGGGACAATGTTATATTGAGATCATTGTACAAACTTTAACTTTAGCAACATTCCCAAAATATGCTCAAAATGTTGCAAGAAGAATGTTCTTCTTTTGTTTTTATGAAACATTGGGACAATGTTATATTGAGATCATTGTACAAACTTTAACTTTAGCAACATTCCCAAAATATGCTCAAAATGTTGCAAGAAGAATGTTCTTCTTTTGTTATCATGAGACATTGGGACAATGTTATATTGAGATCATTGTACAAACTTTAACTTTAGCAACATTCCCAAAATATGCTCAAAATGTTGCAAGTAGAATGTTCTTCTTTTGTTATCATGAAACATTGGGACAATGTTATTTTGAGATCATTGTACAAACATTAACTTTAACAACATTCCCAAAATATTCTCAAAATGTTGCAAATAAAAAGTTATAATTTTGTTAACTCGTCACATTAAAAGAACGTTTTATAAAGAACAATAAACATCTCATCTCTCAATGATATCCTCAAAACATTTTCCTAATGTGACAGAAAGAACGTTCTTCTTTTGTTATGATGAAACATTAAGACAACGTTATTTTGAGATCATTGTACAAACTTTAACTTTAACAACATTCCCAAAATATTCTCAAAATGTTGCAAATAAAATGTTATAATTTTGTTAACTCGTAACATTAGAAGAACGTTTTATAAAGAACATTAAACATCTCATCTCTCAATGATATCCTCAAAACATTTTCCTAACGTGACAGAGAGAACGTTTTTCTTTTGTTATAATGAAACATAGGGACAATGATATTTTGAGATCATAGTACAACTTGTTACTTCAGAAACATTCCCAAAACATCTTTTGAATGTTGCAGTTAAAATGTTATATCTTAGTTTTCATATAACGTTATAGGAACATTTTTTAAAATGAGAAAACATCCTTAAAATGTTCGGTAAACATTACATTCAAATGTTTTCTTTAGAACATTAACCAAACTTGTAGGGAATGTTAGCAAAAGTTCTGAGAACGTTCCCTGCTAGCTGGGTAGCCATATTATTGTTAGGTGATTATGCAGCCTAGAGCAGGGGCCCGTTCTTCGTACGTTGCTTATTACATCCGAGATCAAATGACACATCCAAGATAATATCATCGTGCGAATCATGATCTGGCTAACTCGGTTCTTCGAACACACTTGCCGGATATGATTAGTATCGCTGGATTGAGTTATCTGAGATAATTGCGCATTCATGCGCTGGTTAAAAGGGGATATGTATCGATAGTAGAAACATTGATCAGCAACGCTGCTATTGGCTGCTCATCGTGGCCAAAGAGCGCGCTCAGTTTTTCTCCTCAGCACAGAGCAAGAACTAATAGTCGAAGTTTATTCGGAATTTTAATGTTTAATCAAAACGCCAGGGAACACCTCAAAGTCTGCAAAAGCCAGGAGAGAGGGCTGGCAAAAAGTAGCAGACAATTTAAATCCGTTAGAAGTGGCCATGTTAGATGTTTTGTATCACTTATTAGCCTATATTTTTGTATTTTAATAATTGCATAATTACTTTGTTCATTGTAATGTCAGAGTCACCACACTAGAACATGGGAACAAATAAAAGTGAAGTACAAAAATATTCTACATAATGGTAGGCTAATTTTTAGTTATATTATAGTCTCTTTTATAAAAGGCACTGCTAAATAAATAGTGTTTGTTTATAAAAGCAACCAAGAGAAAGGCTGAGAAAAAAATAGAAAAGATCTTAGTAGCCTACACTGTAAAATAATTTTTGCTGCATTAAATTAAGGCCGTATAGTCATTTCAACTGTCAAATCTTGAGTAATGATGAATTGCTTTGACTTGTGAAAGTGAAAATGGATAAACTTATGTTAATGTAAAAATATTTTGCCATGAGTTATTGATCACATTTTCCTGAGTGTAGTTCATTGTAATGACATTGTGTTTTCCTCGTTTGTGCACTTTTACATAATACACCAACACTTGTATCTGTTCCCAAGAAAGTGGTGGCTGAAATATGTGCAGTAAGTGGACATTTTCTAACTTTCCAAAGGAAAGAAAGTATAAGACTTTGTAATGTCCATTTGTTTCCATTGAATAAACCCTCTCAGATAACTGTCATATGGAGGAACTAGCCTACCTGCAAGTGCATAAATAACTTTACTTAATTTATACTTGTATGCTTTATGGCTGCAATATAAGTTGCAGGATTCCACATCTACAGAAAGGCCTACAGAAGAGTCTGCACAGACAGAGGAGACACAGGCCTACAGGTGGGCAGTGTATAGCCAACTTTTCCTTTTTATTTGTTGCATGAGGCATGTGTCTAATATCTCTTGTTGCAGGCACTTGACCCCTGGATTTTCTTTACAAAGAACAATTGAAATAAAACTCAAGGAACTAAGCATATTTGTCTTTTATTAAACATTTAATGAAAATTGTTTTTTTGTTGTTGTTTTTTTGGCAAATGTTGTGTAATATGGCACATGCAACAATGCCACAGGCCCTGTCAGGTGTGCAACCCTCAGACTTTTCAGACACTGAAATCTTCCCTTTAGTTAGCCAAAGTTCATTTCATTTCATTGTGTGCCCTTGTCCTGGCTAGAGCTGCATAGTAAATGGTTTGGGTCAGGGAATGGGGTCATAAAACACCTGTCTGCAGGCAGGAACATATCACCTATAAAAAATGCAGTTCTGGATCAGCATAAGTGTATGTAATACAGTGAGCTTGATATTTAATTGTGGAACTTTCCTTACCACTTTCAAATAATGTGCATGAATGTGAATCTCTGAAAATTATTAAGTCATGCACAGATCCTTGCCATTTTGCTTTCACATTTGTGATATGGAAGATTTTAGTCAACTGCCTTTTTTTATTTGATATAATATTATTAATCTGGAATATTAAGAATCACAATAGTAACTGGGCTACACATTTACATTGTGAATCCCCTTTCTGTTCACATAATCCTCTTCATTGAGGCCTTGATGGCAGTCTATGCAGAACGACCGACCACTTCATGAGCTGGGAGCTCACTGGACAGATCGCGGCTTTGGCTCAGGATAGCCGCGATCTGTTGCATCATGCCAGTCCAGCCGAACCTGTACTTCACGCCAGTCCAGCCGCGCTTGCACTTCACGCCAGTCCAGCCGAGCCTGCACTTCACGCCAGTTCAGCCGAGCCTGCACTTCACGCCAGTTCAGCCGAGCCTGCACTTCACGCCAGTCCAGCCGAGCCTGCACTTCACGCCAGTCCAGCCGAGCCTGCACTTCACGCCAGTCCAGCCGAGCCTGCACTTCAAGCCAGTCCAGCCGAGCCTGTACTTCACGCCAGTCCAGCCGAGCCCGCACTTCACGCCAGATCTGCCGAAGCTAAGGCAGTTCGCGTCATGCCCGCCGCGTCTGAGATTGAGAGCGTCATACCCGCCGAGCCTGAGCCAGTTGCTGGCCTAGAGAGGCCAGATCCAGGGTCGAGTCCAGTTCCGAGTCCAGCCGAGCCCGCACTTCACGTCAGATCTGCCGAAGCCAAGGCAGTTTGCGTAATGCCCGCCGAGCCTGAGACAGTTGTTGGCCCCGAGAGGCCAGATCCAGTTCCGAGTCCAGTTCCGAGTCCAGTTCCGAGTCGGGGGGTCGGCTGCCCTGTCGAGAAGGAGCCAGAGCCAGTCTTCGAGCAAGAGCCAGAGCCAGGCCACCCAAAGGGTCTTCACCGCCATGGCCGCCTGAAGGGTCTTCTCCGCTATGGACGCCCAAGGGTCCGACAGCTCCGCCGTGGCCATGCCCACAGCCTGCTCTACCCTGGTTCCCCGAGCAGCCAGCTCCGCCCTGGAGGCTTCTTGTCTTGGGCAACCATGCCTTCATCTGCCTCCGGGGCACCCTCCCTCCCACCCCTTTGGATGTTGTTAAGGCGCGAGGACGCGCCTTCGGGGAGGGGGGGAGTACTGTCACGTTTCCGTTCTTGTTTGGACTGTGTTGTCATTGTCTTCAATTCACCTGTCTCACCTGTGCCTTGTTAATCACCTCGTTTAGTTATCTCGTTTGTTTTGCCCCA
Organism: Abramis brama; assembly: GCF_963993115.1. Classification (NCBI taxonomy): domain Eukaryota; kingdom Metazoa; phylum Chordata; class Actinopteri; order Cypriniformes; family Leuciscidae; genus Abramis; species Abramis brama. The sequence continues at coordinate 43,442,972 of NC_139966.1, read as the reverse complement.
ACTGTGTCTAATTTCCCTGATCTGTTTCCTTGTGTATTTTAGCCCTGTGTGTTCCTTCAGTCTTGGTCGGTCGTTGTAGTGTCAAGGTCTGTGTGAGTGTTCATGTTATCTGTGTTTGGAAATAAACCAGATGTTTTGAAATCCTGTCTCCTCATCTTCAACCTGCAAAACCCTGACAATATCATGTATGATGTGTGAAAAGTCCCATGTGATAAAGGCAGATCACCTCTGTGTGTTCAAACACCAGCCGCAGAGAGGATCCAGAGCAGCTCTGCAGTCTTTCAGAGAGTTGTATTTATCACACTGAACCACAGACACTCTTCTGAGCTACATCAAAAACATGAGCAGAAAGAGACAAGTATGATGATAATGTAGTGTAACACACGAGTAAAGTAATTGCAATTTCTAAATTTCTAAACCTCACCTCTTTCCTTAGAGTGATGTAGATATATTTGAAATCCACTGGATCAAAGTGCATTCTGGGAAGCACTGCTCATTTATCATCAGATTTGTACAGCACTATTGGACAGCCTTGTGTAAATTTCTCATCCAAAACCAGCTAACAACAAACAGAAATACAAATCATAAATTGTGATTGTATAGTAGTTCAAATGCAGAGGTAAACAACAGATTAAATGGAGGGCAGGAATTTAGAAATGAAAACTTATTGAGAGGTGAAGGAGACCTTTATCAGTTGGCCATCACTGGTTCCTATGAACAACACAATCCAGGATCCACTTCTAACTGCTGCCACTGATGACATTGAGCTGTACTTGAACACCACAGAGAGCGGCTGAAGGTTACTACCACTCTGCAACACAAAGAACAAAAATATTATGACTTTGGTGAATAGTGAAATTAAGTTTTATCATGCAACATATTCTACATAATGCTGATTTTCCAACCTTAGAATCACATTTTTCACCAGTAGTGCAGAAACCCTTCACTTGGCCTCGAACTCTACTGATGTCATACAGAGCCAGCGCGGTGTTCTCCGGATCCTGCTGATTCTGCGCACTGAACACTCCTGCCCAAATAACACCGTTCTCTGAGGGAATAACGGTGGAGGAGACGAGCACTGGACGAGCTTTATCATTGCAGCACTCTATCGTTGCAACCTGTAGGGATTTAAAGATGTCTGACTTTTTTTTTCTTTTATTGCTGTCCATCCACAGGACGTGCACTTTCCTCTCCGAGTCAGTCTTTGCGTTAAGAAATAAGTAGGACTCTGAGGGAGAAACTCTCTGGAATCCGTCAACAAACTCCACGTCTCGGCGAGTCACGTGACGCAGGGATAAGTGATGGCAGCTTGAAACGTATGCTCCGCTGTCCTTTGGGTATATATCCTTATTATATCCTAAAATACGTTCAGATATATAGGTATTTTTCTTCTATACGTTACGTGGATCTCAAAATGTCAGAAGGTGGCAAATGTTCGTCTTCTGGCTGTAACACTGAACAAAGAAAACTTCGCTCAGCCGCACAGACACAGCTCAACATGTGCACGAGGGGAGTAACAGCTAGCAAAGAAGCCTCAGCTAGCACTGACACGGAGCCTGATCAGCCTGACATGGCTCAGATTCACGGGATGCTGAGCAAGATATTAGAGGAAACGGCGGATTTGAAAGAAATTCGTCGGTCTCTGAGCTCCGTGGATACAAAGCTTTCCTCCCTCATTTCCCGTATCACAGAAGTGGAAGACCGATTGAGTCAGCTAGAGGACGAGCAAGCTAACATAAACGCTAGACCGATGGGAGCCACTAAAGAGGACATACAATTATTGACAGATAGGTTGGCCACAGCTGAAGACAGATCTCGACGCAACAACCTCAGATTCGTGGGGATACCGGAGGGGGCTGAAAAGAGCAATGTTACCGCGTTCCTGAATGAGTTTATCTCAGCGACCCTTGGCATTGATCCAACACCGGGAGGAATCGAGATGGACCGCGCTCATAGGATTGGGAAACGGCTGGAAGCGGGAGATACGAACTATGGTCGAACGATTGTGGCACGCTTGATACGATACAAAGACTGCCAAGCCATTCTGGAAGCAGCACGGGAAAAGAAACGTTTGACGTGGAACGGCAAACAAGTTATGATTTTCCCGGATTATTCGAGGGAGACGCAAAGGAAGCGAGAAGCATTCTCCCGCGGCAAGAAAGCCCTTCATGAGCGCAAGATAAAGTTTGGCATGCTCTACCCTGCACTTCTGAAGATTTTCATCAATGGACAGAGTCCACGGGTGTTTGATGACCCAGATAAAGCAATGGAATACATCGAGAGACGCTGAGGTACATGTCTGACACTCTGTTAGTACGTCATATGCGATCCATGCACCGCACGTTATGGATGTGCCTTGGAAACTACAAGATCTTGCTATGTCCGTACGCTCGGGAAAGTAACGATATGTGAGATAGTGGGTGTGATATGCGAACTGGCAGACCTCTGTTTTGTTTTTTGGACATGGACAGATCAGGTCAATTTACCGGCTATGCATTTCATAAATTATTTAGAGGCTGATTTTTTAGTTTTTTTTTTTTTTTTTTATATATATAGCCGGGGCATGTAAGGCCAACAATTTCTTATTTTTGTATAGAAATCCTTATGTTCTCCTTAATCTAATACCTGGACACAATTTTGTATATGATACTCAGGACGGTGGGTCTCCGGGCTGCCCTTGTTCCTTAAGTCATGGACCTAAGAGATTCACCTTTTTGTTTTATTTCAACAATGTTCCTTGTTCTATTGTTCTTTGTGTCAGACTGGTTTGCAGTCTGCTGGTTAGTGATATCGTTACTGGTTGATATTAAGGGTTTTTTTTCTTTTCTTTTTTCTTTCTTGTTAATGATTATAATTTATGTTGCACCATGGATCTTATGTTATAATAGAATGGCCACTTATCCTATTCTAAAATATATTAAGATTGCTTATGACAAGTAGTGGGAGGACATTATATTATTCAACTTGGAATGTGAATGGTCTAGGATGTCCAATTAAAAGGAAGAAAATATTGGGACATCTGAAAACTAAAAAACAAGATGTAGTATTCTTGCAGGAAACACATTGTTGTCCACAAGAATCAGTTAAATTATGCAGGGACTGGGTAGGACATGTTTCCTTTAGTGCTGGGTCATCTAAAAGTCGAGGAGTAGCTATATTAATTAACAAAAGCCTACAATTCAGGCTCCGGAGGGAGGTTAAAGATGTGGAAGGCAGAATAATTATAATACTAGCAGAGATACAAGGACATGCTCTGATACTCGCCAATATATATGCACACAATGTTGATCATCCTAATTTTTTCGTAGACTTAGAAAGTAAGTTGCATGATATTGGACAGTACCCCATAATTCTGGGAGGAGACTTCAATTTTGTCTTAGATCAATTCCTTGATAGAAGTAAACCAACATTAAGTAGAATGCCTGATTCTGCCTTACTGGTTAAGAGAATGTGCTCATCTATGGGCCTAATAGATGTGTGGAGGTTGAACCACCCAACGGACAGAGACTATACTTTTTATTCAGGAGCCCACAAAGTTTATTCAAGAATAGATTTTTTTCTAATTTCCAGCTCCTTGCTACCTGCGACACTATCCTGTTTAATTGATAGCATTCTGCTGACAGACCATGCCATGGTCAGACTACAAATGACCCCATATCAGGAAACAGAAAGATCACAGATGTGGCGTTTTAATTCATCTTTATTACAAGATGTAGGATTTAAGGAAGATCTTCGAGCCCAGATTAGGTTATATGTGGAGACCAATGTGCCCACAGCTCCCTCTGCCACAGTGGCTTGGGAGGCCATGAAGGCCTTTATAAGGGGATTTATTATTCAATACTCTTCTTATAAGAAAAAGGTCAATGCTGCTAAACTTACGGATCTAGAAAGGAGAATTAAGAACACTGAAGCTAAATTTAAAAGGAATATATCTGAACCTATTTTAAAAGAATTGACTCACCTTAAATATGAATATAATATTATAATATCCAAAAAAACGGAATATCTTCTGTTCAGGGCCAGGCAGACTATTTTTGAATCTGGGGATAAAGCAGGGAAATTTTTGGCTAGGTACATTAAACAAAAAAATTGCAAATCTTCGGTTGCAGCAGTGATGGCTGAGGATGGAAGCCTGGTAACCAAATCTAGGGAAATAAATGATGTATTTAAGAAATTTTATATAAATCTTTACACATCTGAAAACAATGCCACCGACAAAGAGATAATGTCATTTCTTAATAAATTAAACCTTCCTAAGTTGAGTGTATCACAACAGGAGGACTTAGATTTACCTATTAGTTCACAGGAGATACTTGATGCAATTAAAGCCCTACCATCAGGTAAATCCCCAGGCCAAGACGGGTTTACAGCAGAATTTTTTAAATGCTATGCAGAAGACCTATTACCACTATTTGAAAATATGCTTGCAGAAGCATTTAAATCTGGCAAATTACCTTCCTCCTTAAACCAAGCAATTATCTCTCTTATACTTAAAAAAGAAAAGGACCCGACTGACTGTAAAAGCTATCGTCCAATAAGCTTAATATCTGTGGATTGTAGACTTTTATCTAAAATACTTGCAAATAGATTGGATAAAACACTTGGATCACTTATCCACCCTGATCAAGTGGGCTTTATTAGACGGAGATATTCTTCTGATAATGTGAGACGCCTTATAAATATTATGTGGTCGGTGCGGGACTCCAACGATCCAACAGCAGCTATCTCACTCGACGCTGAGAAAGCGTTTGATAGGCTAGAATGGAGGTATATGTTTCATACGCTTAAAACATTCGGTTTTGGTCAAACTTTTCTCAGATGGATAGAGATTCTTTACAAAGACCCACAGGCCGCAGTGAGAACAAATGGTTTGATTTCCTCTTATTTCACACTTCATAGAGGCACCCGGCAGGGCTCTGCATTATCGCCAGGGCTTTTCTGTCTAGCTCTTGAGCCTCTTGCGGCAGCTATTCGCAAGAATCAGAATATTCAGGGAGTTAAAATTAATGAGTCTACACATAAGCTTCTGCTTTACGCGGACGACATCTTGTGGCTTGCTTCGGACCCAGCCAAATCAGTCCCAGCATTATTGGACGTTATTGAATCGTTCTCCAAGATATCAGGGTATAAAGTCAACTGGTCCAAGTCAGAGGCCCTTCCATTGACTTTATACTGTCCAAGAACTTTATTTCAGGCGGGGCTGTTTCAGTGGCCTACTGAAGGCATAAAATATCTTGGTATTCTCTTCCCTCACCAAATTGATAAAATAATCGAAAAGAATTTGAATCCACTCTTTAATAAAATTTCATTAGATACAGATAGATGGTCACCACTATTTTTATCATTATGGGGAAAGGTCAATGTCCTGAAGATGAATTGTATCCCGAGGTTGAATTATTTGCTGCAATGCCTGCCTATTACAATACCCCAAAAATACTTTAAAAGATTCGACCAAATTTGCAAAAAGTTCTTATGGAATGGTAAACGCGCAAGGATAAAATTAGAAAGGCTACAGGTGCCAATCAATAAGGGTGGCATGGGCCTCCCCAAACTAGCCCTGTATCATTATGCCTTCTGCTTGAGACATATAGCTCAGTGGACACTGCCACCTGAGAGAGCTCCTCCCTGGTTTGAGATTGAACAGAGATTATTCTCACCACTTTCCCCTATAAATGCTTTATCTAGCAATATACCCTCCAAATTAAAATCTCACCCTATCATATCTAACCTCTGTAATGTGTGGAAGAAGTTTTCTAAAGCTTTTAATATTAATGTTTATCTTAATTCTGAATCCTGTATTTGGAATAATCCAACCTTACGTATTAATAAACATTCTCTTCTATGGAAAGATTGGGTAGAAAAAGGAATTATTACACTTGCAAATCTGTATGAGAGGGATAATATAAAATCATTTGAAAGGTTAGCAGGTGAATACAATTTGCCCAGAAATAATTTCTGGAAGTATCTTCAAATGCGTCACCTGCTAATTGCTGTCATAGGGAAAGGAGTAGAACCTCAGCAGTCAAACCTTCTTTCTCAGATTACGAAAATAATGGGTTTGGGGCATGAAGCTGCTATCTTTTATACAATGTTATTTCAACAGACAGTTACCATATCTTATGCAACAATGTTAACTTGGTCGGCAGATTTGAACATTGATGTTACACATACAGAATGGGATCGTATCTGTGAAAACATTAAGAGGGTTTCAAGAGACATTAAGATTAGACTAATTCAGTTTAAGATTCTTAATCGATTTTACCGGACTCCGACTCGGCTGTTTAGGCTGAAGCTGAGAGATAATGCAGACTGCTGGAAATGCTGTAGTTCAGAAGGGTCTCTTTTTCATTTGCTCTGGGAATGTCCCATGATTCAGAATTTTTGGCTAAAGATTCATGACCGCATTGAAAATATTACCCGGACTGGTCTGGAGTTCTGTCCGAGGTTGTTTGTTTTAAATGATCCACAGATGACATCGAACTGTGGAGCAGCGGACTTTATTCAGACTAGTATAATGGTAGGAAAACAAATAATAATGAGAAACTGGAAGAACCCAGGGGAGCCCTCTTTCCAGGAGTGGAGTACGGAATTGGCAAAAGTGGCATCATACGAAAAAATTTCTTTCAATATTAATGACAGGACAGAAAAATGTGTTGCGAAATGGGGAAAATATGTGCAATATATTGCTACTAGATGAGAATGTGGTGCTTATTGAAAAATGTATATTTGATTTTTTTTTATTTTTTTATTTTTTTTTATATGATTTTTATTATTTCTTTTTGTTTATTCTTTTTATTTATTTGTGTACATTTAAAATGTATCATCACTATGGGATACATGTTAAGATGTCAATTGTGAAGTTGACTACAATGTTGATTTTATTGTAATAGTGATGTTTAAAAACTTAATAAAATACTAATTATAAAAAACAAAAAAAAAAAACTCCACGTCTCTAGCGGTGCTCTGGATGATGGGGATTGATGCTTCTTCTATGTTGCTGAAAATCCCACCAGTTTGAGACTGTAAAGTGTTCCACAATTTAACAACAGGATACGAATCTTGAGGTTTTGTTTGTTCGTCCTTTTTCCCAACCAAATTGTACCTACTGGTACTTGGACCTGCTATGAACGCAACAGATGTCTCATTCTGTCTCAGTCCTACTAATATACTTTCATCGTAAATACTCTTTGTGATGTCATTCAGATCAATAACTTCACAATATCCATCTCTAAAGGTCTCACAGGTTATCAGGGTGTCGTTGTCGTCAAAAGGCACTAGAATGTTGACTTTATTTTGATGAGTGGCATTAGTGATGTCCTTCCTCTTCTCCTCAAAAAGATCGAGTCTCATCTGATGTAGTCGATGGTCAGTAAGAACGAACAACTTTTACCAACTACAAAGTCACAAAGTGCAATGTTTCAAAAGTGGGACCACAAGTATTGCAAGTATCCTCTCATCTTGCATATCTGAGAGATCAGTTAAAGTTTCGAGATCTTGTCACAGAGATCAACTGCGCTCAGATGCGTCCACGGCTGAAATGGATGGAAGTTAAAGCAGCGGCTCTGAAGATGCCTGATGACTTGCGCGCAACATGCCAACAAATCTGTAGCCCTGATTGCGACATTTAGATGTTTCGCAAGTTATACAATTTCCTGATTAAACACTTTTCATGATCCTACACAGGATTCACATTCACACATTCTGGACAGGAACAAGTATGTACTCTCTCTTGAATTCATTTTATTGACAGGAAACTTTACATTTAATATTTTAATTTTCAAAGTTCTGCAATCCTTTGGTTACTGCTGCACCCTTGTGGTGTAAAAACAGCTTAAGGTCCCGTATTATGCCCCTTTTCACAAGATGTAAATAAGTCTCTGATGTCCACTGAGTGTGTATGTGAAGTTTTAGCTCAAAATACCCAACAGATAATTTTTTACAACATGTTTAAATTGTCATTTTTTGGGGCTCAGAAAAACGCGCTGTTTTTAGTGTGTGCCCTTTAAATGCAAATAAGCTGCTGCTGCACGGCACAGGGGGTGGAGCTTCATGAGCTCGCGCTTACGCCGCCTTCACACTGGCAGTTGAAACCAGCTCCGTAATACGCAATACGCCCCCAGCGGACGTCGTACTACACCGTTGAAAAGCGTCGGAAGCGAGTAGAGCAAAAATGGCGGAGAGATTAACGGTTGATTTTGTCAGTGTCAGAATGTACAATTCTGTATGATCTCTCTGTTGAGGGGGTTAGAGACAGGCTGCTGCGTGGAAGAAAGTTCCCCAGGACGTTGACATGTCAGGTCGGCTAAATGTGATATAGTGGTATAGGGCTTTTAATTGTATTAACTGCCCTAATAACGTTAGAAAATCATGAAAATAAAAAAATGACATGACAACTTATAGTTATAAAATCATTATTTATTTTATTAAAAGTTAAGAATTCAGGTTTGTTTATCAGTACCATAGCAACGCTAACTTCCGCTGGAATTGTCGGATAGGAACCGTCCGTAGCCTTTCGCAAGAGTTCAATTTTTTGAACGCATCCGGATGACCAACGGACACGATTTTTTTCGCACCGCACTCGTTCGGACCCGCTTCGGACCCATTCGCATGCGGTCTGCGAATCTCCATAGGAAATGAATGACTTCCGGTCGTTTTGTAGCCGTATCGGAGCTGATTTCAACTGCCAGTGTGAAGGCGGCGTTAGTCTCTCAGGACAATTTCATCTCACGGAATGATGATAATATCAGAAACTCTCAGTAACGGTGTTCATTTCGGCCCGGAGTCGGACAATAATGCCTACAGAGTCAGAGTGCTGTATAGAGATGGAACAGGTATAGTTTAGTATTTGTCATGATCTGCTTGTATGTAGCCTATCCATTATTAAGTCTGCTGTTTCGGACCAGGTCCGAATGATGATCAAACATATACTGATGAGTTTAATTTAAGTTTATTGTACATCACACAAAAGATGAAGCGTCAGTTTTACTTCAGAAAATCACGTAAGAGCTGAGTAAACACAGTAAGTTATAAGAAGTGCGCAAGTACATAAACGAATTTCGGTAGAGTTGAGGGAGCATTTTCTTTGAAAACAAAATAATTCCACCTCGTCTTGGCTGCCTCAGATTTAGGGAGTAAATAGAGAGAGCTATGTGTGAGAGAGCCATCCAGCCACACAACACCTACAACTCTTGGGAGACATTCTCGTCAGTGCAGCAGCTGTGAACTCGATCAGGGCGGGTCTATGTTGAAACGGCAGTGTCTGTCAACACTCGTGGGCGGGGCCTGTGCTTAGTGACGTCACTAAAACAGCATTCTGAAAACAGGTCGTTGGGAGACACTGCTGATGATTTATGGGGATTAATAAAAAAGGAGTGAGTGGATTTTTATCACTATTGGCTGGTTGTGTACACACACTGCCAACACACTTTTATGTCCAAACAGCATGCAAAAGTGAATTTTGCATAACAGGGGACCTTTAATATTTAGAATAGAATAAAATAGAACAGAACAGAATATAATGTATTACCACTTAGATCAAATTGTGAGATTTGATGAATTTTGATGAAACATTTATATTCTATCTATTGTCACTACTTGTTCCATTTCCTTGAACTGAATTTTTAACACATTTTATTATAATCTTTAGTGAATTAGTATCATAATTTACTTATACATAGACACTAAAAATATTATTTGTTAATGCGTAGCTGATATTGCTGTAGACGTTAGCGCTTCATAATTTACAAACAGATAGTCACTTGTCTCCATCTACAGGCGTAATTCAACTGTAGGCTGAAGAGCCACTGAAAAAAACTACATGTATGCCTACTGATTTATTACAATTGTTAGTTATATATATAAATGTTTTCATGGTAGTCAGACATATATAAATATATATGGCAATATTTTGTCAGAAATGTAGGCTAGTTACATCCTATCTTCTTGTCACAGTTAAAATCCTCATTTCAATAAAATGTAATAAATATTGTTTCGCCAGGTTAGCCAACTGATTATTAATCACTCATACCATTTAGATCTAAGTGGCAATAAATGATATTCTGATGCAGGGAGGAGATCCAGTCAGATGATTAAGGCCAATTTTTATTTCTGAACAGCAGACAATCAAATAATTCATTTGATAATTAATCAGTAATTAGAAGAGTTAAAATCACTTCTAATATTTCCAAGTAAAATATAATTAAAACACTCTGAGTATAATATCTTAGCCTAAAGATAATTAAATTTGGTTGAGAGATCTCTCTTTGAAAAGGTTGCGAAGGAGCAAGGTCTGAGTCGACTGACCAGAACAGAAAATATCAGCTTATCAGCACAGGGCTAACTTCTTCTTTCCGATCTCATTCAAGCAAACCCGAAAGACAAAGACATATCTTTCTTTTGTGGTTTCACACATTGAGGCGGACACACATTGTCTCATACCCCAAATGTTAATCTTAATACAATACACAATACAGAACTACTGCACATGTCTCTTCTGCAAGATGTTCAGCTAAGATAACATTCGTTTATCACTTTATTCTGAGACATTCGGGCATTCGTGGTCTGTCTATTGGAAACTTATAGACTCTTGACCTCATTTAAACAGCTATAGCTTACAAAAGTTCACCCAAAGTCAATCAGCTACATTTGAGGCATAAATATGAATAAAATAAAAGCATTTCATATTTCAAATGATACTAATGGTAAACACATCAAATGATAATTCTAATAAGAAACACAACAACATGATATTAATGATTTCTTAAAATAAATGATTTTTAGGATCTAAATGATTAAATGATAAAGCATAAGCAAATGATAAAACATAATCAATAAATATATTTTTTCCCCTGCTTCATCATATTCTATTCTAAATATGAAGCTGTTTTTACACCACAAAGGTGCAGCAGTAGCCTAACCAAAGGATTGTAGAACTTAAAGATAAAGATAATAAATATAAAGTCTGCTGTCAATAAAATGATTTCAAGAGAGAGTCGCCTATACTTGTTCCTTTTACTCTTATTTTATGTAGGATTATGAAAAGTGTCTCATCATGAAATGGTATAACTTACAAAACAAGTCAGGAAGTCATCAGGCATCTTCAGAGCCGCTGCTTTCACTTCTATCCACTTCAGCCGTGGACGCATCTGAGCGCAGTTGATCTCTGTGACAAGATCTCGAAACTTTAACTGATCTCTTAGATATGCAAGATGAGAGGATACTTACTTGCAATACTTGTGGTCCCACTTTTGAAACATTGCATTTGCGGTGATGTGAAGAACTTAGATGGAGACATCAAGGACTTTGTAGTTGGTAAAAGTAAGTTGTTCGTTCTTACTGACCATCGACTACATCAGATGAGACTCGATCTTTCTGAGGAGAAGAGGAAGGACATCACTAATGCCACTCATCAAAATAGAGTCAACATTCTAGTGCCTTTTGACGACAACGACACCCTGATAACCTGTGGGACCTTTGGAGATGGATACTGCGAAGTTCTTGATCTGAATGACATTACAAAGAGTATTTACTATGAAAGTGGTTTATTGGTAGGATCGAGACAGAATGAGAAATCTGTTGCGTTCATAGCAGGTCCAAGTACCGGTAGGTACCTTTTGGTTGGGAAAAATGATGAACACAAAAGCACTCAAGATTCCCAGTATCCTGTTGTTAAATTGTGGAACACTTTAACGTCTCAGTATATGGGTATTTTCAACTACATAGAAGAAGGAATACACCCCTCCATCCAGAGCACCGCTAGAGATGTGGAGTTTGTTGACGGATTCCAGAGAGTTTCTCCCTCAGAGTCCTACTTATTTCTCAATGCAAAGACTGACTCGGAGAGGAAAGTGCACGTCCTGTGGATGGACAGCAATGAAAGAAAAAAGAAAGATATCTTCAAATCCCTACAGGCTGCAACGATAGAGTGCTGCAATGATAAAGCTCGTCCAGTGCTCGTCTCCTCCACCGTTATTCCCTCAGGGAACGGTGTTGTTTGGGCAGGAGTGTTCAGTGCGCAGAATCAGCAGGATCCGGAGAACACCGCGCTGGCTCTGTACAACATCAGTACAGTTCAAGGCAAAGTGAAGGGTTTCTGCACTGCTGGTAAAAAATGTGATTCTGAGGTTGGAAAATCAGCATTTATGTGCTTTTTTATTTTTGTTTTTTTATTATTATTATTATTATTATTTGTGATTGGATTGTGTGGTGCTGCTTATAGTATAGATTATTCTATTTTCATTTCTTTTGCTGTTGTTTGTTTTCCTCTAGCCTTTTGGCAATATGTTATTGTATGTGAGTGGATGAATTGTATGTCACAGGCTAGAGTGGGTTTATTTACTTTTTTTTTTTTCTTTTTTTTTTTTTTTCTTTCCTATTTGTATTTCATTTATTCCCAATTCTTTTGTTTGTCTATTTATTTATTTTTATTTTTTTGTAAACAGCCTCTGTGTGGGCGGAGCCAGGGTAGTGCAAGAGACTTCACTGTAAAGTGGGTTTTGGTTCTTCTTTTTTTCTTTTTTTTTTTTTTCTTTTCTCTTGCTTAAGACATTTGCAGTGCTGTGTAGTGTGAACCTTAATGTCTTTTAACCATACTTATTAGTGCTGTGAGTTTGCGGTGTGTAGACGTTGAGCTCTAGTGTGTACTACTTATAAGGCTCTGTGCCTCCGTCCACTGGTGGTAGTGATAACTTAGCCTTCTTTTAGTGCTTTCTCAAACCGCTCTACTGGCTCCCATGCTGATGGTCTGTTGACTTCTAGTTACATTTATTTTGTTTGATTTATTTTTGTTTACATTTAGGCCAACCAACACCTTCAACTATTTATTAATAAATATTGTATTTTTATACTTTTCTACGAACCTGTGTTTGTACCTTTTATTGGGGCAGAGTTCTCCTTCCTCTGACACTAAATACCAGCTAAACTCAAGGGGTGGCGTAGTCAGTTGTACAATTAGGGGGCGCCACATTTTGGCGCAGTCGGCAGGGTTATTTTTTTGAAGTGTTGTTGGTGGGTTGGCCATATTGAGCAGCACCGTGTGAGTGTGTGTGTGTGTGTGGAGAACAGCAGCTGGCAGCATGATGGACTCGGACAACGCCGGTGGAGGATTGGATGTGCAGCTGCAGCAACTGCGGGAGCGCGTAGCCCAGCTCCAAGCTGAAAATGAGAGACTGTCAGGTGCACAAGGAAGCGACGCTGGCGGGAGTGGTTCCCTGCCAGTACGAAGAGAGCAGGCCGTATATCTGCCCAGAGAGAGACGGTGCTCTAAATTCTCCGGCTCCGTAACAGCTGGGTCACTTTCTATTGAAGAGTGGAGTGAAGAAGCACAGAGTTGCATTAGGTCGAGGTACATGTCTGATTTAGAAAAAGCAATGTTTTTGTATGACCATTTAGAGGGCGAAGCCCGAAGTGAGATTAAATACCGACCTGTAGCTGTAAGAGAAAACCCTACAGAAATAATTTTAGTGTTAAAAGAGGTATATGGATGTTCTAAGTCATATGTATATTGGCAGCAGTGTTTCTTTGATAGAAAACAAAGAGAAAATGAGTCATTATTTGAGTTTTCCCATGCATTAATGGAGCTTATGGAAAAGGTGAAACAATCCAAGGGGGATTCAATTACTAATCCGGACATAGTGTTAAGAGATCAATTTTGTGAGAATGTGCGAGATCATATGCTGCGAAGGGAACTTAAAAGGCTGGTACGGGCTAATGGGCATTTGTCTCTCTTGGATGTAAGACGGGAGGCCACTAGATGGGTAGAGGAGGGTCAGACAAGTCGTGACCGGATTCACCGCGTACTGGGGCGTAGTAGAGAAACATCTTATATGTCTCAGTGTGACTCCACTGTTGCTCAACCCTCTGAAATGGCAGAGTTAAAGGAGATGGTTTTAAAGCAGCAAGCCCAACTAGATATGCTGGTCCAACATTTGGGACAGTCTACTGGTAAACCTTACGCCCCTCAGTTAAATAGGGAAGGCCGTTTTAAACGTGCTCCTAATGGTCAGCCTATCTGTATAAGATGTGATCGACCTGGACATATAGCCCGGTATTGTCAATCTGCCCCTAGCAACAGTAGACCTATCTCTCACACGTTATCGGATTCCATCAGTCAGCCAGCGCCCCTTGCAAGTAGTTCTAATAGCCAGCTGGGAAACTAGAACCCCCCAGTGTGCAGAGCCGCACACTGGGAGGGGAGGTTTCTGGCTCTGTATGTCCTTCCTTTCTTGGACAGTTAGTGGGGAAATGCCCTGTGTTGAGTGTGGTAATGGGAGGTGTGGCAGTTCCTTGTTTAATTGACACTGGATCAATGGTTACAACTGTAACTGAGAGTTTTTTTAGTAAGCATTTTAGTAATTTACAGAGGAAAGATTGCAAGTGGTTAGGCCTTAAGGCAGCTAATGGGCTAGACATACCTTACACTGGTTATATTGAGTTGGATGTGGTCGTTTTAGGACAGTGTATTCCGGGAAGGGGGATATTGATTGTCAGGGATCCACCAAATGGGGCCCTCCAAGATCGCAAGGTAGCTACCCCTGGCATATTGGGTATGAACGTACTTTCAGAGTGTTATAGAGTTCTCTTTGAGCAGCATGGTTCACAGCTCTTCCACTCCCCTCCAGTTAAGTCGGCGGCCCCAGCAGCTCTACGGGCCCTGCGACATTGTGAGATGGTCCAGACCCTCTTCAACGCCCCCAAGCCGTTTAAGGTTAAAGTCCAGGGGAAGTCTCCGATCCGCATTGGGGCCGGTGCCTTGACTATGGTTCCAGTTACATGCCCTCAGCTGGAGACCGTTGAGTTCCTGCTCGAGCCGCTAGGTTTTGAAGATGGACAACTGCCTGAAGGTCTTCTGGTGTCTCCTACCCTGGTCTCTGCCAAAAAAGGCCTTTTGTATGCCCCTGTAGTCAATGTTGGGTGTACGGAAGTGTGGCTTTCCCCCCGTCGTGTCGTTGGGACTGTGCAAGCAGTAGTGGCGACCTCAGTTGGAAACAAATCTGTCGCCACTGAGCCCTCATGGGAAGAGTGTTGTGCTTATGTCTCTACCCAGGAGGCAGTCACTTGTTCAAGTGCCCTTGAATCTGTTCTCCATATTGTGTGATTGGATTGTGTGGTTCTGCTTATAGTATAGATTATTCTATTTTCATTTCTTTTGCTGTTGTTTGTTTTCCTCTAGCCTTTTGGCAATATGTTATTGTATGTGAGTGCCTTAATTGTATGTCACAGGCTAGAGTGGGTTTATTTACTTTTTTTTTTTTTTTTTTTTTTTTTTTCCTATTTGTATTTCATTTACTCCCAATTCTTTTATTTGTCTATTTATTTATTTTATTTTTTTTGTAAACAGCCTCTGTGTGGGCGGAGCCAGGGTAGTGCAAGAGACTTCACTGTAAAGTGGGTTTTGGTTCTTCTTTTTTTTTTTTTTTTTTTCTCTTGCTTAAGACATTTGCAGTGCTGTGTAGTGTGAACCTTAATGTCTTTTAACCATACTTATTAGTGCTGTGAGTTTGCGGTGTGTAGACGTTGAGCTCTAGTGTGTACTACTTATAAGGCTCTGTGCCTCCGTCCACTGGTGGTAGTGATAACTTAGCCTTCTTTTAGTGCTTTCTCAAACCGCTCTACTGGCTCCCATGCTGATGGTCTGTTGACTTCTAGTTACATTTCTTTTGTTTGATTTATTTTTGTTTACATTTAGGCCAACCAACACCTTCAACTATTTATTAATAAAGATTGTATTTTTATACTTTTCTACGAACCTGTGTTTGTACCTTTTATTGGGGCAGAGTTCTCCTTGCTCTGACACTAAATACCAGCTAAACTCAAGGGGTGGCGTAGTCAGTTGTACAATTAGGGGGCGCCACATATTATTTATTTATTTATTTTTATTTTTTACAAATGTTTAGGCTTAGTAGTTCTACCGGTTTGAGTTATGTATAATAATTGTAATAGAATATATAATATGTTGAACTTAACTTCACAAACTTTGAAGTTGAACTTAACAAAACTTAATTTCACTATTCACCAGAGTCATAATAGTTTTGTTCTTTGTGTTGCAGAGTGGTAGTAACCTTCAGCCGCTCTCTGTGGTGTTCAAGTACAGCTCAATGTCATCAGTGGCAGCAGTTAGAAGTGGATCCTGGATTGTGTTGTTCATAGGAACCAGTGATGGACAACTGATAAAGGTCTCCTTCACCTCTCAATAAGTTTTCATTTCATTTATTAAACTCCTGCCCTCCATTTAATCTGTTGTTTACCTCTGCATTTGAACTACTATACAGTAACAATTTATGTTTTGTATTTCTATTTATTGCTAGCTGGTTTTGGATGAGAAATTCACACCAGGCTGTCCAATAGTGCTGTACAAATCTGATGATGAACAAGCAGTGCTTCCCAGAATGCACTTTGATCCAGTAGATTTCAAATATATCTACATCGCTGTGAGGAAAGAGGTGAGGTTTAGAAATGTGCTATTAACAAACAAACCATTGGCAGTATGTCTCTACTCAACTGTGTTACATTGAATCATCATACTTGTCTCTTTCTGCTCATGTTTTTGATGTAGCTCAGAAGAGTGTCTGTGGTTCAGTGTGATAAATACAGCTCTCTGAAAGACTGCAGAGCTGCTCTGGATCCTCTCTGCGGCTGGTGTGTGAACACACAGAGGTCATCTGCCTTTATCACATGGGACTTTTCACACATCACACATGCAATCTGATTATCATCACTTAAATGGTTTCTTGTAGAACAGTCTTTTAAGTTCTCATCATCTATATGGACATGGTGAGCAGTGTGCAAACAGATCTGTACGAGATAAACTGATGATGTTTTTATCCAGATGTTCTACTCAAGATGAATGCTCAAAAACTTCATGGGTGTCCATCCCAAAAAACTCTCTTAAGACACAGCTGCTTTCTTTTCAGATGACAGAGAACTCTTCTAGAAAGGTAGAGGGTCATAATCTGGAAGTATTTATCATAATTTAGGAAATATATTTAATAAATAATTTATATGACTACCAAACATTGCCCTCTCCTACACAGATTACTCTACATCTTGCCTTGAGTCTGGAGAGCACAGGAAATCCCGCCTTCTCATGTTCCTTCACCACAGGAAGTGTGAATCTGTGTGACGGGTCTGATCTGACTGCAGTTTTCCCAAACTGCTCCTGTAGTTTTCCTGACCACATACTTTATACTGGAGGTTAGTTTTCTATTGATGAAGTTGTATGTGCACTATTATACAGGACATTTTTGTAGTCAGAATATGATTTTTTTTATAACCATAAACATTTTTGATAATCTATTCAGTTTCAGAAGTCTCTGCTACTGTTACCATTAAGGATCAGAAGATCACAGAGACACTGACACTGAGGAACTGCTCCAGTATCATAGAAAACACAAATGCTGCTTATACACAGTGAGAAAATGAAATTCAGTGTGAAAAATTGCATAGTTGCACAGAAATATAACACAGATCTTTATAGGTTATATTAATACATCATATGTGCATGAATGCAGGTGTGTGCAATGTGTCTCATCTGGGTGTCAGTGGTCCTCTTCCTCTCAGCGTTGTGATTGGACACATGGACCTGGACGGCAGTTACTCATACAGGTGAGACATACTGTATTCTACAATCCAGTGCTTCATTATACGTATACGTATTGGGAAATATGTATACGTAACATTTATAAAGATTCAATATGATATTAATTCATTGTTAATAGCTTAAATATCATTGTGTCGACTGAAGAAAACTCATGAAGTAAATGAACCGCTCAGTTCTCTCTCTTTTTCTACTTTTTAGGATGCATGTAAAGATCTACTCTCTGAGATTATCTACAGTGTAAGTGTCATACTATTATGAACCCAATTTCACAGAATAGGGATGTTGTTTTTTCAGTTTGTTCCTATTTCAAATAAATGTGACTTTACAAGAGTCTGAGGATTTTGTTTGATTTTTGTGGAACTATTTGCTTTTAAAATTCTTTTAAAACAAAAGTTGCTTTCTTCTATATAATATAAGCAATAAATGATTTATCACAATCATTATGCTTTTTAAACTATAAAATATTATTGATCCATATTTACAATTATATTTAATTACTGCACATTATTATTATTATCATCATTTATAAAATGTATGTAATAAAATGTAAATTTATTTCTGTTGTTTATTAAAGAATGCTTTGGGTCATATATTAAGTGAATATGGATTTTTTTTCTTTTCCCTGTACGCCCTTTCTTTACTGAGTGCAACATTTTGTGTCCTGCAGGAGCCAGAGATTCTCTCTCTAGAGCCCAACAAGGTTTCTTTCCATGGCAGAAACAACGTTTTACTAAGAGGAAGGAACCTGGAATCTGTTACTAAAATCCATATTCAAGGGGATCTGGAGTTTATTCCTAAAGAGTGAGATTATGTGTGTTTGTGTTTAGTCGTATTTATGAATGTGTGTAGATTAAGATAAATGATATTGTATATCTGTGCATGAATGTTTCCCCTCAGATCTCCAGTGTTTGATCGCTCCAGCGACACTTTAAGGTTCCACATTCCTCCCAGTGGAACTAAAGGAACAGTGAAAGTGTGTGTTGTTACTCCTGACGACCGTTGTCATGGTAACAGTCTCATCACTTACAGTTCCCAGCCCAGCTGCACAGGAATACAGCCCACAGTCTCCTGGAGGAGGTAAGAGCTTTCAGACCACTGGTAGAACAGCTTCCATATCCCATCAGTGCCTTGAGATGAAAACTGCTCATTTTGAATGTCATGCTCTTGGTAATCTAATGGCATTTTAATCATGAAATATGCAAGAATGCTGTTTATATGGAAAATGAAGGTTTGCAAAGTAATAATCTGCTGAGATACTGTGGAAAAACACATATATTTGAGATTAAAAGAAATGAAATCAGAAGTTAGAGTCATTAAGTAATTTCCTCTGTGTTTCATAATTCTGAGAGCTGCAGTTTACTGACTCACATGTGACCTTAGACTAGTATTGTTTAAATTTTTAGAGGTTCAGAAAGAGCAACCTGCTTGCTGACAGCAAGACCATTCTTAATATTCTGTATTACTGGCTGAAATGGTTAATATCTCTATAATAAATATTTTAATATATATTTTAATATCTCTTCATTCAGTGGTGGAAGGAAGATTGATCTTCAGGGGAGCAATATGGAATTTGTGGAATCTGTTATTGCCCGTCCCTCTAATAAAGAGCTTCAAACACAATACAGCAGAAGCTCAGAGGTAAGACGTGTGACATATAGTTCAAGAATTTGGGGACAATAATATTTTTTGTTGTTTTTGAAAAAAAAAAATGTTTTGAAAGAAATGTTTTGATATATTTTTTCAGTATTATTTAATTAATGGAATGTACAAAAGTACAGTATTTATTTGAAATCTTTGTAAGACATTAAACATTAAAAACAACTTTGTCACTTTTGCAGCCTTGCTAAATAAAAGTATTAATTTGTTTATAGACAAACCATTAATTATTTTCATGTTATGGGTGGTAACTGACAAGCAATATTAAAATTCTAAAATATTAAAATTTTATAATATATATTCACTAAATATTTTAGAATTTTAATATTGCTGGTCAGTTACCACCCATAACATGAAAATAATTAGCAGTTTGTCTGTATCAGCTCATGCAATTTTATTGTGTTTTATTGCTGCACGGAGCTTCACGTGTCACATGTATTGGAGTCATATCTTCATTGTCTCTCTTTTCTCAGGATGTGTGGTTTCTTTCCCCCCGTTATGATGGCAGTGGATTGTTAAGCTTGTCAATGAAAGTTGGAAACTCCACTGTGGACTGTAAGCATTTGTCCTACAAGCCTGATCCAGAATTCACTGGATTCACCACCTTTCAGGTGGCCAACGACCTACAGGTCAACATTAAGGTGAGTTTAGTATTACAGTGAGTTTAAGATCAATGTACAGTCTGCATGTTTTGGCACGCATGCCTATTTTTTCAGGCCCTGGTGTTAAACACTCTCAGTAAATATATTATTGTGAGCAGTCAGTGTTTTTGCACATCAGCATGTGAATCTCACAACCTCCACACTCTTCTACCTCTCTTTCTCAGAAAAAAGCAGATGCATTGAACTTGAGTATGAGTGAGGTGCAAGTGACGGGTCTACAGGGAGATCAGCAGTATCCGTGTGTTTTGGAGAAAATTGAGTACAATGCCATCATCTGTAAGATTAAAGGAGAATCAGGAGCCGTCACAGAAGTGGACTCAATAACTGTACGTCTGGTTTTTGAGATTTTCAATTCTTTGGTAAATATTGTCGTAGATTTTTTCCTAAACCGTACCTAAGTCTACCGGGGCCGTCTCCAGTCGACGATCTCCCTGGGTCGTCTCCAATCGACGCTTAATAAATACCGGGGCCGTCTCCAATCAACGATCTCCCTATATAGCTAACTAACTTGCTTCCCTAACTAGCTTTCTTCCTGCGCAGGAATAATCGACAAACAGACCTTAGCAAATGTCCTTTAAATGCTTTAATCAAGGCCGAAGGATCTCTCGAGCAGTTCTCAGAGAATCTCTCCCAAGAAGAAGCAAGGCCGAAGGATCTCTGACAAATTCCATTGAGAATCCCACCAACTAAAAGAATACAACAGTTTTTATAGAATAAGGAGTCTTATTGTATTTTGGAAATAAAACATCCAAAAACACAGGACAGAACGTTTTAGTACATTGTGTTTCAAAGTGTTATCATGTTAGGCCTGAAAAGAGAAGTAAGGTTAGATGTTGGCATGGTTAGTTTAATATACAGTTTACTATTTTATCTATTAAATATATCCGCCACACTATAAACATGGTTCATAATTTGACTTGATAATTGCTGCTAACACTGCTGTGTTAAGTTTAATGTAAATCTTATTAAATCAACTTTATGAGATTAAAAGACATTGCTTTTCATTGTCATTTCAGATCATGATTGGTTATTACGTTCTCATGATGGGGAATACAAAGGATTTGTTCTGCCTCAGTCCACAGAACAAACCTGGCCAAGTGTGAAAGAGCAATCAACACACTCACAGAAAAAAAAAATGATTCTCCAAAAAAAAAAAAAAAAGTTTTTTGTGAAAAAGTTTAAAAATTATTATTTGCTATTTTTAAGACTAGAGAGCTCTATACTTTTTATATCTGCGTCTTTCTATGGAATTCTACTTGGACTGGTTTGTTATTTACAGTTATTTTGTAGGAGAATGCTTTCATTGATTCTTTTCATCGAACACCTAGAAAATTCTTCTGTTATTTTTTGTTATTAATCTGATAATTTATGTCAGCATTATACTGCCTTACACCTCATACTTACTAATAAACATGCCAAACATAAAATCCTTTAAAAGAGAGTCTGGTCTGATTTAAATTAACAAGCACACATGAACTCACAGAAACATGCTTTTACTTCTGCAAGTCACCAGCACACATTTCAGAGCACAGCGTGGTTACTCTAAAATAAAATATAATATAATTTGTCTATATCTCTAACATGATATAAACCTTAAATATCGTAAGAACACTAAAAGGTCTTCTAAACACAGATCTGAATAGTTGTATATGTATCATCATCACATGTGTTGTGTACTAAAGATTCCACATATGCAAAAGTGTGCAAATAGTTCAGCTTGGCTAAGATTATTATTAGGCTGTTTTTGTTGTTATTATTATCATCATCATTATTATGCCAGAATGTGTTGCATGAACCGATGAGTTAAATAATGATTTTTAATGTAAAGAATTATGGTCTTAAACTGATAGGCTATTTAGTCTACTTTCTTTCTGCATATACTGTAGGCCACAAATGTAGACCTATGCTTTTTCTATCGTCTGCGAAGTGCGTAATATTTGTGTCCAGTTACGATATTTGTTTCATATTGATTTTCAGAGCCTTACATAGGAATCTGGACACAAATACGAATGTTATTATTAAACAAGTTGTTATACAAACTACGTGGAAAAAAATCTTACTTCATAAAAACCCCTTCCTGTTGATGTCATCAGATAATTTCTAAAACGTTTAGGCCTATTCTACTTTTTAATTGTATGCTTCGGTATTCAAAGGAAAGCAGATCTTATTTCTTTTTTTTATTACATTTCACTAAAGTAACTTTTTGGATAGATAAATGTTTCAGAAAGTAGGCTAAGCTACAATTTCTCTGTATTTAAAACACCCCACCCTCCTCTCACAGCACTGCTTCACTTCACCCGCGGACACGTCTAGAGCAGAAGATCACTGTGACAAGATCTCAAGATGAGAGGATACTTACTTGCAATACTTATGCTCCCACTTTTGAAACATTGCATTTGCGGTGATGTGGTGAACTTTGATGGAGACATCAAGGACTTTGTAGTTGGTAAAAGTAAGTTGTTCGTTCTTACTGACCATCGACTACATCAGATGAGCCTCGATCTTTCTGAGGAGAAGAGGAAGGACATCACTTATGCCACTCATCAAAATAGAGTCAACATTCTAGTGCCTTTTGACGACAACGACACCCTGATAACCTGTGGGACCTTAGGAGAAGGATACTGCGAAATTCTTGATATAAATGACATTACAAAGAGTATTTACTATGAAAGTGGTATCTCGGTAGGACCGAAAGAGAATGAGAAATCTGTTGCGTTCATAGCAGGTCCAAGTACCGGTAGGTACCTTTTGGTTGGGAAAAAGGACAAAAGCACTCAAGATTCCCAGTATCCTGTTGTTAAATTGTGGAACACTTTAACGTCTCAGTATAAGGGTATTTTCAACGACATAGAAGAAGCATCAACCCCCTTCATCCAGAGCACCGCTAGAGATGTGGAGTTTGTTGACGGATTCCAGAGAGTTTCTCCCTCAGAGTCCTACTTATTTCTCAACGCAAAGATTGACTCGAAGAGGAAAGTGCACGTCCTGTGGATGGACAGCAATAAAGGAAAAAAGAAAGAGATCTTCAAATCCCTACAGGCTGCAACGATAGAGTGCTGCAATGATAAAGCTCGTCCAGTGCTCGTCTCCTCCACCGTTATTCCCTCAGGGAACGGTGTTATTTGGGCAGGAGTGTTCAGTGCGCAGAATCAGCAGGATCCGGAGAACACCGCGCTGGCTCTGTACGACATCAGTACAGTTCAAGGCAAAGTGAAGGGTTTCTGCACTACTGGTGAAAAATGTGATTCTGAGGTTGGAATATATTTGATTTGATTTATGTATAATAATTGTAATATAATATATAATATGTTGCATGGCAAAACTTAATTTCACTATTCACCAGAGTCATAATATTCCTGTTCTTTGTGTTGCAGAGTGGTAGTAACCTTCAGCCGCTCTCTGTGGTGTTCAAGTACAGCTCAATGTCATCAGTGGCAGCAGTTAGAAGTGGATCCTGGATTGTGTTGTTCATAGGAACCAGTGATGGACAACTGATAAAGGTCTGTCTCATATCTTATTTTTCACTAACTTCTGAAAAACCCTCTTCTGTAGACAGAATAAGGCTGCAAGTAAGCAAGTTTTATGTTATTGTGTCATTTATGTTATTCACGTGGTCATGAAAATGGACTCTAGGTTTAAAAATGGTCATGGCATTAAAATGATAGGCCTATAACTACTGCAAACACAACAAGTGGTTTCTTTCCCAAACTTACTATTGAGAGCAAAAATAATATTAGATCTGTGCATGGATTTGGCCATTCACATATTCTATAACTAAACATCTTAACCAGTTTTTAGTTCAAGGAACACTAATCTCTACAATGGTAACTTGATTTAAAAAAAACACATTATCTTCAGAAATATGAATCAGATTTAGAAAACTCACATTTATTGCATTATTACACAGAACAGAACTTGAAACATAATGAATATAATAAAACATAATTATATATTTATAATACTGAGACCCATCACTTTCAACTATTTCAATGGTGAGTACATTCAGAGTCTTTAGTACATTTCAATATAGGCTACTAGACGTATATTTATTGCTATTTTGTATGTATTGTTTTTATTATTATTGTGTTGTTGGTGGAATTGAAGAGTTTTTGTGACTTTAGGCAAAATGCAAATGGGTTTTTAGTGTAGTTGTATGCTGGACTATATTGTGTTTTGGTATTGTTTTAAATTATATTATATATTTAATTATATATGTTCTGGCAATGGTCCTGCTGATTAATATGACATCATAAAACAACATGTATAATCATTTTATTATACAATTAGATAAATAGTGCTTTAAATTTCATGCCAACTACCCATATATTAAACCTTTAGTTGCAATAAAATCAATGTAAACAAAACAATGTGCAAAAGTGAATAAAAAAAAATATCGAAAAAATTACAATTTAAATAAGACCTACACACAGACACTTGGAAAAATAAATGAATAATTATAAGCAATGACTAATAATATGCTTCATCATATTTTCACTCTGACTCTCTTTTTGTCTTTATATTAACAGTCTGTTTTAGTTTCTGTTAGATCTGTTTTATAGTTTGTAACTTAGTTTCTGCATTTCTGAGAAACTTGAGCACTTTTGTGGAATCTGTGAATAATCATTCGGTGATAGGAACTCGATATCTTAGTGACATGAGATTCATTTATTCAATTACATGAGTAAAGCACAATCATATGATTTGATTTGAGTAAAGTTTGGATAATGATGCGGTTTGTATTTTTAGTTTATGTTGGATGAGAAATTCACACCAGGCTGTCCAATAGTGCTGTACAAATCTGATGATGAACGAGCAGTGCTTCCCAGAATGCACTTTGATACAGATTTCAAACATATCTTCATCGCTCTGAGGAAAGAGGTGAGCTTTAAAACTGTACAGTTAATAAAAAGTGATACTCAACATTTAAAATATGTTTTAACCTGTTCTTTTTTCAAGCTTGACAAAATTTGTGATGCATATAGACTTTGGCACCTTTTCATGATTTCATGATGCTGAATTTACACACTTATTAACTGTAAATATATCCATAAAAAAAAATCAAGTGTAATGTACATTTATATCACCATACCTTATATTATCCTGACATTAAATTAAGAAACTATCTAACACTGCTGCAATGGGTTTTACTAGAGCTGCGGAGGGAACGACTGTAACTGACAACAGATTTCTTCTGACTGCTGTAATCAACCTATCTGGGGTTTTATTCTCATTTTAAAAAGCAATGGGAACGCAATAGAGGATGTTTACTTGCTTTCTGCTCATGTTTTTGATGTAGCTCAGAAGAGTGTCTGTGGTTCAGTGTGCTAAATACAGATCTCTGAAAGACTGCAGAGCTGCTCTGGATCCTCTCTGTGGCTGGTGTTTGAACACACAGAGGTCAGATTCATATCTGTTGCACTAAAGTATTTATTAAGTATATACTGTATGCTAGCTACTTAAAAAAAATTCTGTAACATGGCCAACATGATGCAACCTGACATAACAACTCTAAATTATATATTTCTGCTTGTCTAGATGCTCCAACCAGAACGAATGTTCAAATTCTCCATGGATGTCCACCCCAAAAGACTCACTTCAGGAACCTCTGGTTTCTTTTCAGGCTTGGGATGACAAATCTTCCAGAAAGGTATTATTATATTTGTTTAAAATATTACTATATTTCATTCCTTTGACAACATATTATCAATTCCTATCAATACCCTCTCCTACACAGATTACTCTACATCTTGCCTTGAGTCTGGAGAGCACAGGAAATCCCACCTTCTCATGTTCCTTCACCACAGGAAGTGTGAATCTGTGTGACGGGTCTGATCTGACTGCAGTTTTCCCAAAATGCTCCTGTAGTTTTCCTGACGACAAACTTTATACTGGAGGTATATGTATTAACGAGAGTACAATTCCATGACTAAACACTTACCACACTTAAGTACACTTAAAAAAATGCACTTTGTAATAATTTCAAATAAAAATGTTGTACTTTAAAGTATATTTTAAATCTTTGTTTTAATAAGTCAAGTACTTGATTTAAATTTGAACTGTAGTGTCAATGCGTTGTAGTGTCATTCAATATATTTCAAAAGTAGCCTACTTAATTGCAACCTCATCATTTCAAATGTATAATTACAAATATATTTAAAGAGCTACATGACATAACTTTTTAGTTTAGCATATTTCAGACAATAGGAGTATGACATTATATATACTTTAAAGGAAAAATAAAAAATTATTTCCCCTTGACTTCCATAGTATTTTATTTCTCTTGAGGGCGAGTAAAGGATGACAGCATTTTCATTTTTGTGTGAACTATCCCTTTAAGTATGTTAATTATTTTAATTGCATTTAATATAAATTTAATTTAAAAATTATTTTCATTTAATTGTAAACATGCAATTAATGTCTGAAAACATTATATTTAGTTTGCAGTTTTGCACACAAGTATATTTCTATAATAAGTAGTCAATCTTATTTTTATGTATGTAGGATTAAGCTGTTTACTGTGAATAGAGATTTCTGATTCATTAGCTGCTAAAGGTAATTAACTGGAAGAGTAACAAAGTTAAGGAAATGGTTAAACTATTCGTGCAACAAACCAGTCAGTATATGATTACAATAATAAATGAAGATAATGTTATATAACAAATTCCAGTTTACAATATCAAGCATAACGGACTGTTTTTGTACAACTAAAGTAACTATAGCGTATGACATCAGAAGCCAAGCACATTCAAAGTTAAAAATGTCTGCTTCTGCTAGATTAAAATAAGGTGGATAAAAGACAATTAGCACAAGGATTTCCAAATAACAGATCAAGAAAGTGTAAATACACAACATCAGACTCAAATCAGCATAACCTATGATGACATACATAAAATGTGCCGAATTCCGAAATCGCCTTCACTACTACAGTAATTAACATCATTTTTTTTCCTAGTCCTTTTTCTTATAATCCGTGTGGTTTTTTTTGTGGTGTTTTTTTAAACTCAGGGACTTGTCACATTGATTCAGTAATATGTGTGTCTGTTTGGCTGTAGGGAGGAAAGTTCTGTCTAACCACAGAGCAACCGCACAAGAAATGTCTTATTTCCACAAGTTATTTCCTCTCAATTTCTCAGCAACCGTAACCATGGTAGTAAGCCTCAAGTCATGACACCTCTGAAGCCGCAAAAAAAAAGAGACAAGACTGAGCTGATCAAATATAGTATATCTTGCATGCAATGTAAGCCACTTTAGATTCAAATGTCTGGCAAATGCATACAGTAAATATAAATGTGAGAATCCTGAGTCCTGATCAAACTTCAATTTTTTGGAGGTTTTTTTTTTGTGATTACCTATATCCAGAAAGCCACATAATCATTTATAAAATCTCATTCTGATTTTTTTGTAATCCATTCAGATTTAAAAGTCTCAGCTATAGTTGCTGTTCATAAGGATCAGAAGATCACAGAATCACTGACACTGAGGAACTGCTTGAATATCACAAATAATTCACCAAATCCTTCATATACACAGTAAGAACTGCACCGCCTAAAAGAGATTCTTTCATTCTTCAAAATGCCATAAAGTGTTTTAACACATTTCAGTCACGTTTGACATTAAATAAATGCAGGTGTGTGCAGTGTGTCTCATCTGGGTGTCAGTGGTCCTCTTCCTCTCAGCGTTGTGATTGGAAACATGGACCTGGACCGCAGTTACTCATACAGGTGAGACCATGTTTAACCAAACTATTCAATGCAGTATATTTGTTTATTGAGAAATAACAATTATCTTCAGAAAAAGTAAAGATGATTAATTTATAGCAGCAGCTATTTGCACTAAGTGAAAATAGTAGTTAGATGCTAATTTTACTTTTAGTGCAAATAGTGGTAGATACTATTTGCACCTCAGTGTATTGTAGTTTATATTAAAAAGTATACAATAACACTTTTTTAATATTTTCTTGATTGTTATTTAAAATAAATGCCTCTCCAACCTGACATGCAATCTGAAAAGGGAGAAGAATGAGTTCAGAAAACTACTTCTGTTATCAGCACAATTTTTTTGGTAATTTTGTCTGGCTCAACCAGAAAATGGTGGCCAGAGTTAGTATAAATGGCCTTTGCCATGAAGGCAGGCTGTTTGCACTTAATTTATTGTTGATAGCAGAAATATCATTGTGTTGACTGAAGCAAAGTCAGGAAGTAAATGAACCGCTCAGTTCTCTCTCTTTTTCTACTTTTTAGGATGCATGTAAAGATCTATTCTCTGACATGGACTACAAAGTAAGTGTCATGTGCTGAGGATTTTGTTTTTATAACAAAATGTTCAATTACTTATATACTGTGCTTTATTATGGGATTTTTCCTTGTCTTTGTCTGTATGATGTTTTCAATGAGCCCACCATTTTGTCTCCTGTAGGAGCCAGAGATTCTCTCTCTGGAGCCCAACAAGGTTTCTTTCCATGGCAGAAACAACGTTTTACTAAGAGGAAGGAACCTGGAATCTGTCACTAAAATTCGTATTCAAGGGGATCTGGAGTGTATTCCTAAAGAGTGAGATTATGTGTGTTTGTGTTTAGTCGTATTTATGAATGTGTGTAGATTGAGATAAATGATGTTGTATATCTGTGCATGAATGTTTCCCCTCAGATCTCCAGTGTTTGATCGCTCCAGCGACACTTTAAGGTTCCACATTCCTCCCAGTGGAACTAAAGGAACAGTGAAAGTGTGTGTTGTTACTCCTGACGACCGTTGTCATGGTAACAGTATCTTCACTTACAGTTCCCAGCCCAGCTGCACAGGAATACAGCCCACAGTCTCCTGGAGGAGGTAAGAGCTTTCAGACCACTGGCAGAACAGCTTCCACATACAGGCGTTTGTCAGTGTGGGGACTTTCTGTTGACTTTCTGTTAATTTTGTTAATCTGTTAAAGTCCAGGGAGTGAATTTCAAGGGGGAACAGAGTTCATGTTCAAAATGTAAAGATTTCCTTCTTTTATCCATGTAATAGACCCCAAACGCTGTGCAAATTTCATACATACTGTAAATAAAGTGGGATTTTCTATCATATCCCTTATAGAAACCTTTCTTTAAGAATACATTTTTAGTATAAATATATATATATATATATATATATATATATATATATATATTCTGTATAATGTATTTTTTTGTTATATGTAGTATTATTTTATACCAGTTTCACCTTCCCTGATTCTGAAGTCTGCTTTGTGATTAAATTGTTTTAAATATCTCTTCATTCAGTGGTGGAAGGAAGATTCATGTTAAAGGGATCAATATGGAATTTGTGGAATCAGTTATTTTCAAAGATCCTGAGAAAGTGATCCAAACACACTACAACCGAAGCGCAGGGGTAAGAAGTGCTTATTATGCTTTCATTGGGCTAAAAGTGAGTTATTACCCTAAAAGAAAATCCAGTCAAGCAGCTTACAACACTTTATCTGATATATGGAGATCAACAGTCAAACAGTATTTCACAGTCACACATATAGTGCATGAGAACTTTATCAGGTTGTTTCATTAATTTACTGCTGGTATAATTGTAAAACATTTTTTATAGTATTCCCAGCTTATATGTAGCTTCATTTAGTCATATTTTAATTGTATCTCTTTCTCAGGACATGTGGTTTCACTCACCAAATGGTTATCATAACACATTTCAGTTGAAAGTTGGAAACTCCATGGTGGACTGTAAGCATTTGTCCTACGAGTCTGATCCATTATTCATTGGATTCACCACCTTTCAGGTGGCCAACGACCTACAGGTCAACATTAAGGTGAGTTAGTATTACAGTGAGTTTAAGATCAATGTACAGTCTGCATGTTTTGGCACGCATGCCTATTTTTTCAGGCTCTGGTGTTAAAAACTCTCAGTAAATATATTATTGTGAGCAGTCAGTGTTTTTGCACATCAGCATGAGAATCTCACAACCTCCACACTCTTCTACATCTCTTTCTCAGAAAAAAGCAGATGCATTGAACTTGAGTATGAGTGAGGTGAAAGTGACGGGTCTACAGGGAGATCAGCAGTATCCGTGTGTTTTAGAGAAGATTGAGTCCAAGACCATCATCTGTAAGATTAAAGCCGTCACAGCAGTGGACTCAATAACTGTATGTCTGTTTTTGATATTTTCTTGCATATGGTAACTGTAATTTTGCCTCTTAATTAATTATTTGGAGGGGGGGGGTGGATCTCAGAGCTTGGCTGTTAAGTTTAATATAAATCTTAGTAAACTTCATGAGATATTTTATGATAGATATTATAGATCATTTATTACTTTGTGATTTCAGATCAGCGTTGGGGGTTCTGGTGATCTCATGACGGGAAAACGTCCAGAGTATTTGGTGTTTTTTTCTATAGTATTTTCTTTAATATGCTTATTCTTTATTCTTATCTTTTGCATTTTGTTATCAATTTTTCGAGTGTACACTATCCAATCTGTTTGTTCTATTCAATGGCCACTGCGATTCAGATACACACAAACACACAGTCTTTATAATTAAAATGATGCAGTAGTCCAGTTTATACCTATAAGTCAGAGACTACCACAGTAATATTATTCTTATATCATTTCTCACCCTTCTGATCTTGTCAGATCCATACTGTGGAGCTGTTCTCCAGACAGCAGGTGGCGCTTTACACTCACTTATTATAATACACCGTCCTATACACAGAGTCCCTACGGAGAGGACAAGTCAGCTATTTAGTACTGTATTTTGTAGTAGAAGGCTTTGAGTGTTTTGTTTAGTTTTTTCATTGTATCATTTCATTGTACCTACACAATTGCATTGTTCTCTTGTTAATCTTATATTTTATAGATGTAATAAGTATACTGCAAAACACAGTTTAATTACAAATAAACATTTTACAATGCTTTTCTTCAAGTCTATTTCAGATTATTACTACAGTTATAGGGCTTATCTCCGCTATTAATTGCAATATCATTATACTATATTTCTAAATACTGAGCAATACATACAAAAATGTGTGCCAAAATAAATCAGTGCCTATCGTCAAAAAATGCACAAAATGGAAAGGTTCCTACTAAGAGGTGAAAAAAGAACACAAAATGAGGGGGTGAAACCAAGAAAAACTCCAAACTCAATGTTTGCTCTAAATCGAACAATGCCGTATTTGATGTTAGACATATTTTCCTCTGTTATTCTGCTAATAGAGTCACTTCAAATGACCTTTGTGAAGAAGAACTGCTTCAAATAACTAAATTTACCATAATTATTCTGGCAGAAAAGCATAATTATTAAAATCACAAATACACACAGAGAAACACACTCATACAATTACAACACATGCTTTGAGACACAATCCATAAAAATAAAGGTATGGACTATAGCAACAAGATGAGCCGTATTCCTGAGCTCTTCGCTTGTGGAAGGATCAATAGCACATTATCTTCTAGGAAAGCCACTTCTTCATATTTTTGTTATGTGTATTATTATTTTTTTAAACAGTTAGATGGGGAGTCTGAGAGGGTAAATTAATTCACCCTTCTAATTCATCTATATTTATAAAGTAATGTCCAGAGAAGATATTAGTTTTTAATGACCCTACAAGTTGAAATAAACTATTAGACTCAAAATATGGAGACAATATTTTGTATGTTTTAAATATTTTAAATATGAGGTAAGAACAAAAACACTAAACTTGGTTAAGGTATTTATCTAACAAAATTATTTGCCGAAAATAAAAGCAAACTACAGCTACAGGTTTTATTTTACTTTGTGAAAAAATGCATAGAAAAACGAAAAGCTCACAGGAGAAAGCATACATTGACTACAACATTTTCTCTTGTTCATAATTTCCTTGTAGAGCCAAAAATTATGTCCACACAATCTGGCATGTTTCATTGCGTTATCATAAATAAAACAAGAGACTCCAAGCACAACTGTGCAATATGCTTACAAAATCTTTACCAAATTTTTAATAATTTTTAAATAAAGGGTGAAGATGCCAATTTTCCTAGGCTGGACATCACTTTTGCCCACTACTATGATTACATCAATTTGCAAACGTATTCAGGTTTCACATCAGCAAGAGAAACGCATCAGCAAGCCCTTCAAGGAATTAGAACATCATTCACAGAAGCATTGTGCTCACACTCACACACACACACACACACACACACACACACACACACACACACGAATGCTCCCCTGGACCACAGCAGAGAAACACGCAGTCCCGAACTCTCAGAAATTAACCCTACTGAGGTTTTTGGGAAAAGGGCATCTGCTTCCAATAAGCCCTGGTTAATACTTGTTATCTGCACATTCAGGGGTATGGAGATTTCTCAGAATCCTCGTCTGAACCTCCCCTCACAGATCCGACTCGCTGAAGGAGCGCCACAGGCTGTCGCCACGTCCCTGAGGCGACCCAATGAAATTTACGTGCAGGAATGAATAGAAATATGGAAAAATTTATGAAACTGAAAATAATTATGGAATGAGCGTAAATATGTTTTATAAACCCGACCAGACAGAACTCGTGACGGCAGAGGACGAGGTGTTCTGTTTTTGTTGGGAGGACTGTGCGAGTATTAATGAGCTAGTTGAAGAAAGAGATCTTATTAAAGTAACATATTTTCACATTTCTTCCATTCATTTCCTTTCATTTTTATACTGAGCAAATTGTATTTTTTATCTCATATTCTTAAACCTGTGACATAAACCTTCCTGCGTTTTTTTCTCATGGGAACTCCACACAATGTTTTTTGTAGGGATATTTGATCCCAATAATATCATGTGTGTGTGTGTGTGTGTGTGTGTGTGTGTGTGTGTGTGTGTGTGTGTGTGTGTGAGAGAGAGAGAGTGAGAGAGAAGGGTCATAAAACCTAACAGCCAGTTCACACAGGTGGCCTATTCACCCTCTGGCTAACACGACAGGTGACAGCTCTGTGCAAAGGTATTCTTTTCAACTCTTTATAGAGCCATTAAACAATCTGTGAGCAAACATTCCTGGAATTACCATTAGATATGAAAAATTTGTGAGGTAAATTCCACAAATTAGATTGAACTCTATTGCAGCGATTCAGTTAGGTCCAGTTCAGTGTTTATAGTCGATTCTTTCTGCCTGACTAAATAAAAGTGCCAAAAGCATGTGAAGACTGTAATCAGAGAGAGACTAAACTGCAGGGCAAACAAACCGGCTTTCCCAACACTAATTTAGACTCAGTAAATCTCATGTGACAAGGTGAGCTGAAGCGAAAGACTGAAAGAAAGAAAGCAAGACAGACAGGAAGAAACACTGATCTTCTTTGATACCTTAACAAGGGAAATGTATCAAATAAATACAAAAACAAAACATTCATCATTCATGCTACAGACATGAGTGAGAAACCAATAAAAGCTTCACATTCATTAACAATTTGATAATTAGTCTCTTTAAAGATAAAATAAAACAAAACTCATAAAAACTGAATATAACAACTGAATAAGGTAACCAAAAGAGGAATAGCTGTTTACTTGTGTGAATGTTTGAACTCAAAGGCTTTGAAACCAGGCACAACCATTAAAACGAGTAAATTATGTTACACCAATACAGCACCAAACCTTGTGCCATTAATCAAATTTATATCATTTATTGTGATTTGGGGCATGATGATCTGGTGTTTTTCTGAGAAATCTCTCGATGATTGTAATATCCAGACATTCTCATTCAAGCGTTAACTGTATTCAAGTATTATCTGCAATGCATGCTGGGACAATGCTATCAGGATGATATTGATAATACAAAGATATTAGCCGCATTAGTACTGTCCTTGGGTTAGGGCACTTTAAAAGAGAGAAGAGAAAAGAGCGAGAGAAAGAGAGAGAGTATGCATCAGAAGGGGAGGAGCTGCTGATGGGTGATCCTACTTGTCTGGCGTTCTGCCACTTTGTTCTAATCACCACTTCCTAGAAATCCATTTCCTGGTGTGTGGAATTCTGGGAAGCCTGCTGTACTGTAGGTAATCCCAGAGAAATTCCTCTCATCTCTCATCTCCTTAGACCATGAAAGAAGACACTCTCCTTCCATCATTCAACACATCAAGGTTGTGTGTGTGTGTGTGTGTGTGTGTGTGTGTGCACGCGCTGCTACCAGGAAGGCAGATGCCCTTCTGGGAACACATCTTTTGTTGCTGGTAGCCAGAAAAGCGTTTCAGGAGAGAAAAGAGAAAACGTTTTTCACTCATTATGTTCCATCTATGGCTCCAGTTGAGCACAGTGATGCGGATTCAAAGAGAGAAAGAAGGAGAGAGAGAGAAATGAGGAAATGAGAAATGCTCTATGTGCATAACAACCAAACCTATTAGTGTGATGGATATTGACTGACAGGAAGAAAAATTCAAATACGGTCATAATTTACTCACCCTCATGTTGTTTCAAATCTGTTTGAATTTATTTTATTTTATTCATGAAGCACAAAAGCAGACATTTTGAATAATGTCCTGGTTGCTGTTTTTTAAAAAAAAATCCAGTTACAGTAAATAGATTTGGAGCTTTCAAGCTTCAAAAGGGATGCAAAAGTAATCATAAATATGATTCATGAATTTTTCCATTCTTCTGAAGTCGTATTTGGTTGAGAAACAGACTTAAGTTTCATAAGAATTCTTGACATTTGTGAACAAATCGTTCACACCGGTTCTGTGAATCAAATCAACCATCTGATTAAAACAATGAGTCAAAAGAATGATTTGATCACGAACCAGACATTAGCCCCTTTCACATATTCAGTCTTTACTGGTAAATTACCGGTAAGAGATCATGTGTGAATAGGACCTTTTCAAAAATACCGGTAAATTGGTTCCGGTAATTTACCAGTAAGGGAAGTTGTAACATTACCGGTAATGTGCTCTATGTGAACACAGAATGAAGATTACCGGTATGATCACGTACAATGTCAGAACACGCTGACGTAAGAAGTCTGCTTTGGGCCAATCATAAAGACTTATGAAGATGAGGTGACTACTCAGCGCTGTTTACATTAAGCTTTTTAATAGTTTTTCTATTCAAATATATGCTAGATGATCATCTTTGACCACGTCTCACAGCTCTTTCAACGTGTCGCGCTCAAGACCCAGCCTTCTTTTCCATTCACACTATTATGCGTGTCTTGTGCTTATAAGAGCAAAATATATACGCGTTCTGTTTGATCATCCTCTTATGCCTTTCTTATGCCAGACGTCAATTTTTTTTTGTCAGATTAAACAGAATAATGACCCAAAACTAATGCATAGACTACTTTTACAATACTTTTATGATGCTTGTGTGGCTTTTTTAAAGCTTGAAAGTTTCACTACCCATTTAATGCAATTGCATAGAAAAGAGCAACGAACATATTCCTTAAATATTTCTTTTGGATTTCCACAGAAGACAGAAAATCATACCAGTTTGGAATGACACCCTCTTAAATCTATAGAGATGCCATGATTGAAGAACCATTTTTGGTTCTCCAAAGAACCTTTCAGTGAACAGTTCTTAATTAGAGTGCAGTCTTCATTCACGCGATCAACAGACTCTGCTCAATACTCATAACTGCAACCTTTTATGTGATGGGAATAGATCTAAACACTTAAAAAACTTCTCACGATTCGTTAATCCCGATAGCTGTAATAGTAAAAACGTATAATAGCTGTAATAGTAAAAGTTTTCGAGAGAGTTCCACATGTAATGCTAGACATTTCATATGCAAGCATGTCAGCCAATCACAACAGTGGGCGTTTACACTGAAGTCTCACAGCAGACACACCCCTTCAAGAGCGTTCAAATCGGAGGCTAAAATCAGGCTAGGAAATATGCCTTTTATTTCTAAATTATAACTTTTGATCTAAAAAACATACTAACATTATAAGGGCACCCCAGGAAACATTCTAAAATAATAAAATAATCCATGCAATGGGACCTTTAACTTTCTTCCACTATAAAGAATCTTTTGTGCAATGAAAAGGTTCCATGGATGTTAAAGGTTCTACATGGAACCATAAATGGCAATAAAAAAACTTTATTTTTAACAGTGTATGATGGTGATTAAATGACAGAATCTTAATTTTTGCTCGAACTATCCCTTTAAGGAGTGTGTGAGAGAGAGAGAGAGTGAGTGAGTGGGTGAGTGAGCGACAGAGAGAGTGACGCTGGTTAAGCCATGTGTTAGAGCTGTTATGAAAGTCTGTCTCCTCACACTCCAACCTCCACTCCGTCTTCGCTCTTTTACACTCTCCTTTTCTGCACCTTCAGTTAAAAATAGCTGCTAAAGGTTAACTGCTGTACATTATCATCAAGCCCAGCGCAGACCCACCAGTTTGCAGAATCAGTGCTGTGTTTTTGCCTTCATCATATATATGCCGAGAGCCATATGGATCTACTTGCGTCTGAATAAACGTGTGGCTCGGGCCAGGGCAGGCTCACTCAAATATGTCTCTGACATATGGTGCTTAATTTATTATCTGTGTTGCATGTCTGATCACATGGGTGTGAGAACACAGTGCCCTGTAGTGCACTTAGTGTACTGAGATAAAAGAAAATCTAATAAACAAATGTCAATCTCAGGACACACAAATGAAAAATGCACTGTTAAGCAGGGCGCACACTGCGATTTATAATAGTCCTTTCCGATTATTGCTTGTCAGACTGTACGAACATGATCCTCGCTTTAAGCCATGTCACACTGCAAGGTCTCAGTTGCCATTAATGTCAGACTGTACGACAGTCAAGACGTGTTAAAAATGGACGAACACACACACAAAAAAAACTCCTGTGGAATTTACATCATCATTCAATGACGCGTTCGGTCAGTAAGCGGCATTACATGCGGGATTGAAATGGTGGCTACAAAGAAATCTCTAATGTTAATTTTGGTCATGGCTTGTCTTGAAAAACGAAGACAATTTGATGGTCATCGTAGAAGTCTTACTGCAGGACTGTGAGTCAAATCTTCTGACACTGCCAGAATTTTGTAGGAGGTAAAATGTGTATCGCATTTAATCAGCTATCGAAAAAAAGAAGACATTCCCATTTTTAAATGAGTTGTGTTATTAATATGTGATTCTCAACGGTCAACCCTTCGTAGTGTAACTGAATGTGCCATTTCTGTAGCATTCTGTCAGGGTTTTGTGACAGAGCCCTGACACTCTTGTATTTCCTTGTCTGTCTGTGTGCCTGGTTTCATGTTTGGAGCATGGTGTTCGGATTCCGGCACTCATGTCATGTTTGGTATCGGTTCTGTGTCGGGATTCGGACATTCATGCTCTGAGTGTTTGTCTTCTGTCGTGAGCGCATTTGCTCATTCTCGTGTGCTCTTCTGTCTGTGTGTTTTGTGCTGTCATGTCATGTCATGTTTGTGTTTTACATTAGCTGTGTGCTTTCATGTTGTCATGTTTTGCGTGAACACGTGGCTTATGAGTGTTCTCATTAGCTGCGTGCTCATGTCTCGTTTTGTGTGAGCACATGGCTTGTGATTTGTTTTACTGGCCATGTGCTTGTGTTCTAGTTATGTTTGTTGTGAGCACATGGCTTGTACGTCGTATGTACGTCGTAATTCTACCCTGTTATGTTCCTCCTGTGTGTTTCCAAGTCAAGTCAAGTCAATCAAGTGTTGTTTTCCCCTTGGGGTAGTTTTTGTTTGTATTTTGTTTTATTTTTATTATTAATAAAAAAGCCCTTGTTTCCTGAACTTGAGTCCTCACCTCATCTCCTCAACCCTAAACCCTGACACATTCAAATACCTAGATCAGCAAAATTGGAACTACAGTAAAACATGATTTACTAGGTTGGATTACAGTACCCAACAATCATAATTGTAGGCCCCTCTAGACAGACAAAGAAACAGGCAGGATAGGGAGAGACACCTCTCATTTGGGGGCAAGTTATGGGCCAAACATTCACACAAAATGTTGAGGTTTTGGAATACAGTCTCACAGGAAAACACACTATTCCCTACACACAAACACCCAGAGCTCACAGTGGCCACATTGACCCCTAGCGTTAATGCTAAGTGTCTCTCTCTCACACATACACAGACACAAACACACACGCAAAGGATATGAACGCAGAGACCCCACCCGCTCATTACTGTGCAAGCAAAAACAACCACAGCTTAAGAATAACAGGACGTGAATTAAAGGGAGGAATCAGAAACTGTGAACACAACTGTAAGGAAACAAGGGAGGTTCAGCAGTCTAGACCAACACGGGGGAAACATTTTTTTTTTTAATGAATTGAAATGTAAAAACATCAAGCATGCAGGAGGATGAGGGAAAAATAAATATTTTTCAAATCTAGTTTTTAATGCAGCTGCCAAATTAATCTTTGTGTTTATGTTGGTTTCATATATTTAAAAAAATAATAATAATTTAATCAAGATTTGCTATAAAAAATATCAAGTGTGTGACTAGTGGCAAAATAACATTTATAATATATATAACACATTTGTAGATGTTGTTTATGATGTTTTCTAGGATGTTATAATATTTGACAACCTATACCCTTGCCCAACAAATGACATATTATCTGATATTATAAAGACTTAACCTCGACACACCCTAATAAGGGGTCTTCAGGGGTCCTCTTGGTGATGTAATTTCCTTTTTCATGATTTATAGTCACATAAGAGCAAATTGACTTCTTGGATTTTGGTTGTACCACACTGACTATGCCACAAATTTATAATATTTAGAAACAGATTGCTTCACTACTTACTCTTTAAAATATATAATAAAATGAATAATAATTTTGCCAAAATAATTAAATAAACTTTTTTTAGATAAAATTTCAGCCTTGCAATTCGGCTTTTTATTCTTTATGACAACATTTGAATGGTTATACCAGACATTTTAGCTTTATTTCAATATTCATAATTTTATTCCCTGTATATGTTTGTATGAATAAAAAAATATATATATATTTTTTTTAAATACATGAATGGATAGTTATATGTAGATAATTATATGTAAACTACACATATGTATAGTAATGCTTATAGTATGATGAGATGAATAACATTCCTACAATTGCCATTGTGTATGAAATGTGCTGTATAAATAAACTTGCCTTGCCTTGCCTTACAAAATGCATACTTTTGCATAGCATTGTGTCTACTGTAGTATATAGCACAGTATGCTACTTATATACTACAGTAGACACAATGCTATGCAAAATTATGCATTTTGTAGGCATGTTATTCATGAGCATTTCTGAGAAACATCTCCATAGTGTTTTAGGCTCAATGCCTACAACGCTCTCGGCTTATTTACAAATCTCAAGAGGATTATATTCCTTGTTTAACATGTCACACATGGGCATAACAGCTGATTAAACAACACATGTACATTCAAATCCCAGTGATTGTTTATCACTTTATTTAGTATACAGTGTATGCCTGCTTTGTGATGGCTCCTTTTGAAAGCATGTTTTGGCTCTGATAAGGATTATCCATTTTTGTAAGTCAAATCACAAAATAGATTACAACTAACCCAAACGACCCTCAAGACTCAATATGGTACAAGAGAAACAATTTTTTTCCTATTTTCTAAATACAAACGTCCACTGTCTCCCTACATCTTCTAATCAGATTGCCTCCACACAGTCTCACATAGACACACAATCCCCCTTTACCAGAGCTTTATATTTCATTGAAACTGACATCTGTGTGCAAACACTGTGTGGCCTGAAACACTACACTGCCGAACGCAGGGGTGAGCTCATTACCACGGTAATGCACAGAGTCAGATGACTGGGGTATGCCAGACTAAATCTAAAGCTCAGACACAACTCTTTGTTCCTGCATTCATTCACTGCAGCTGTTAGTCTGGCTTTAAGGCTATAGGATGTAATAGAGCAGCATAATGTTGGACAAGCTAAATCTGATCTCACTGGCAGCTAGAAAAGAAAGTAGCACTGAGTGACGTACTTTCTGTTGTTCTGTCCATAAAAAAAAATACAGTGGTGCTATCAGATATTAATACCACCATGTACTTACCAAGGTGCATGTCCAGAAAATGTGCTTCTTAAACTTACCTCTAATTAGCATCACAAACAATAAACTAAAAATTGTAGTATGTGTTGTAATAAATAGAGTTAGAGAATAGAAAATAGAGTTAGAAGTAGAGTGAATTAAGTTGTGATAGTCTTTTCTTCCCTTTTGTTGTGTATATCCGAGTTAAACGGCTTTTCGAGCAAGAATTTTTTTTTAAACTGCATTTTTCTTGTTCGAGAAGCCGTTTCACTCAGATACGTTACAATAGAGAAGAAAAGACTATGGCACTTCCGTTTCATGACGACTTTGTTATTATTCTATTGTTGAGGGCCAAAAGTTGAATGGAAAGGATGTATTACTTTATGTATTAAAGTTCAATAACATAGTGGTTGGGAATGCATTTGTCAAGTATTTACAACTTATTTACGACTTTTGGACACAGACACAGTATCCTATATATGGTTTAGCTAGCTACATTTTTGGAGTAGCAACATTTTTCACACATTATTTCATGACTTAAAAAGTTCCAATATCCCGGCAGAGATAGCAATTCACTTACTTTCAGAAGAGTCCTGCTCCAGATGATCAACTTCTAATGAGATGCATAGGAATACTAACAGGTAGCTTTCTTCAGATAATTTCTCCAGATAAACCTGGGAAAAAAAATTGCAAGGTGATTGGAACCAATATTCTCTTAAAACAAGTTAGACAGTGGCATTTCTGAAAAGTAAACATCAGCTAAACTGAACATTTTGCATTGATCCTGATAAGACAGTCTGATGCTTTTCTCATATTATGGGAACACAGTGTTAATCCATACAAAGAGATAAGCAAGACTTCTTCAGAATGTCACCGGAGGATCCAGACAACAGACGAGAGACTGACCTTTATCACTAATCTTTATGCTTTATTCATGAATAGAACCATTAAGCCATACAAACACAGGATCAGGAAATGATAAGAGAGGTATCCGGATTTGAAGGTGTGGAGCTGTGATGGTTTGTTCTGATAAAGTGTCTCCTGTACACATTTGACTAGAGATGAATGATGCACAGGTTTAAATGTTCTTCCTGACACCTACATTTTTACTATTGTACATTTATGTACAAATAATTGACTGCTAAACTCAAGTCTCTGACCTCCGGCACCTTCACTGGGAAGTGCTCAGACAAGTCAAAATTGATGTATTAATGTTTATTGAAAAAGGATGTTTGGGTAAGGCATATGGAAGCTCCTTTTTTAAGTAGCCAATAACTTTTAGTTTATGTCACAGCCGTGAACCATGACTGGCTACTTCCTATTTCCAATCAGAGGCAATTGGTATTAGGGGGAGGGACGTTCTCATTCTGAAGAGTATTTGATTGGACAAAAGTTTATATACACAATTGTTACTTTATATATCACAACTGTGACTTTGTTTCTTTTAATTGCAACTTTATCTCACAAAGTGACTTTACATTTAAAAAATGTAACTTTTTTTCTTGTAATTGCAACTTTACAGCATATCTCACAAAGTGACTTTGTTTCTCGTAATTGCGACTTTACATCATATCTCAAAGTGACTTTGTTTCTTGTAATTGCGACTTTACATCATATCTCTCAAAGTGACTTTGTTTCTTGTAATTGTGACTTTACAGCATATCTCACAAAGTGACTTTCTTTCTCATAATTGCGACTTTGTTTCTCGTAATTGCAACTTTGTTTCTAGTAATTGCGACTTTACATCATATCTCACAAAGTGACTTTGTTTCTTGTAATTGTGACTTTACAGCATATCTCACAAAGTGACTTTCTTTCTCGTAATCGCGACTTTGTTTCTCGTAATTGCGACTTTGTTTCTAGTAATTGCGACTTTACATCATATCTTACAAAGTGACTTTGTTTCTCGTAATTGCGACTTTGTTTCTCGTAATTGCGACTTTGTTTCTAGTAATTGCGACTTTACATATCTCACAAAGTGACTTTGTTTCTCGTAATAGCGTCTTTACAGCATATCTCACAAAGTGACTTTGTTTCTCGTAATTGTGACTTTACAGCATATCTCACAAAGTGACTTTCTTTCTCGTAATTGCGACTTTGTTTCTAGTAATTGCGACTTTGTTTCTAGTAATTGCGACTTTACATCATATCTCACAAAGTGACTTTGTTTCTCGTAATATCATCTTTACAGCATATCTCACAAAGTGACTTTCTTTCTCGTAATTGCGACTTTGTTTCTCGTAATTGCGACTTTGTTTCTAGTAATTGCGACTTTACATCATATCTTACAAAGTGACTTTGTTTCTCGTGATTGCGACTTTGTTTCTAGTAATTGCGACTTTACATCATATCTTACAAAGTGACTTTGTTTCTCGTAATTGCGACTTTGTTTCTAGTAATTGCGACTTTACATATCTCACAAAGTGACTTTGTTTCTCGTAATAGCGTCTTTACATCATATCTCACAAAGTGACTTTGTTTCTTGTAATTGTGACTTTACAGCATATCTCACAAAGTGACTTTCTTTCTCGTAATTGCGACTTTGTTTCTCGTAATTGCGACTTTGTTTCTAGTAATTGCGACTTTCCATCATATCTCACAAAGTGACTTTGTTTCTCGTAAATGCAACTTTGTTTCTCGTAATTGTGACTTTACGGCATATCTCACAAAGTGACTTTGTTTCTCGTAATTGCAACATTTTATGGCATATCTCAAAATTTACATCTCATAAGTGTGACTTTATATTTCCAAAATATAACTTTTAATCTCACAATTATACTCATACAATATATCTCAACAATATACTCAACAATATATCACAGATAGGAGTTTGTTTCTCATAATTGCAACTGCAGTATCTCACAAAGCGACTTTACATCTCACAATTGTGGCTTCATATCTCACAAATGCAACTTTGTTTCTCATAATAGCAACTAGGCTATCTCACAAAGTGACTTTATATCTCACAAAGTGACTTTATATCTCACAATTCTGACTATACAGTATATCAC
The DNA here is from genome assembly GCF_963993115.1 of Abramis brama. NCBI lineage: Eukaryota > Metazoa > Chordata > Actinopteri > Cypriniformes > Leuciscidae > Abramis > Abramis brama. The sequence continues at coordinate 43,400,086 of NC_139966.1, read as the reverse complement.
AACTGCGACATGAGATGGCACATTCACCATTTTCTTACATGTAGCTACAATCTTGAGCCACTATCTTAAAGAAAACACCAGTGACAAGTAGAAATTGTGCTAATTACCACAATGCAAAAGCTTCCTAGCATTATTCACATAAATGCATGAGAAAAATATTTCATGTCATAACATAACTAATGAACAACATGAAAACAATTTCTTTGTCAGCCATTCTGTACAGATATTTATTTACTGAAACCAAAAGAGGAGCAGATATGCAGACCAACCCATCAAGAGCACACAGGATATAGAATGCCACACCATCCAAAACCAGTCTCCATGGCAACCTGAGCCAAGGAGCCCGCCAAGGCATTTACAGCAACCCTCAAGTATAGCCTATATTTCCTCTAGAGTTCAGGAGGCGGGTGACCACCCCTATAATTCATTGAAGTACAAAACATTGTTTGTTGAAGAGCTGCTTTAACGCTTTGCCTTCAGCCACTTTTAAATCTAGCCCAAACATGCTGTAAGCCCATGGAGGCATTTTATTTGTGGAGGAGATGCTTTTACGGGCGCTGATGCACTTTTTTGGCACCACACGTGAATTTTCTGAGCCACTGGACCGCACACACATCATTTTATGGGTATGAATTCAACCGTCCCAACTGAAGGCTGCGATTACAATACCCAGCACATTTCTGAGAAACACCAGAACAAAAAAAGTACACTAAGCTGAATTTCAAACGTTTCCCTGGAATTAGGGAACTCAGAGGACGGAGGGTCCGTGTGCGTGCGTCAGATAGTTCTGTTTGTGCTCGCTTAGTGAAAATAAGTCAGTTATACAGAAAAAAAACACAACATGGGGACGTATGTAGTGTGCTTTATGGATGTTCCTCATTAGAGGAAGATGAACACTGATCACAAAAGATCAGTTATCAATTTAATAGCACAAAAGGTCTTCTGGGATTTCATAAACATAACATTATTGGATCACCTCAGGGACAATGGGCTGGTGATGGCCATTTATATTTAACTAGGTAAGTCAATTATACATCAGTGTAAACTCTTTCACGCTCAGATTCTAGGAAAGCATCCAAAGTCTGATAACATGGCAGTAACACCTGGGAGACAAAGCAGAAAACAAACCAGAGGAGGAGCGGATGAGCACGTAATAAACAGCAGAGAAACCGACGCGCGCAAATGTTTACGAATGATGGCACACACTGTTACGCGCACACACACAAACACTTTCTGATTAATAAGTGAGAGATTAGGAAATGACCTGTGTCATATTACAAACACCTGATCTGTAAATATTGATAATGCTTTGAGTAAACAGCACTTAAGCTTAATAAAAACAGCAAGCGACAGATGGAAAGAAAAACAATAGTACAGACCAGATGTTGTTGCCTTAGATTGTTGAAAACAGAATTTCAAATATTATTAAATCAAATGATATATTTCATCTATAGCATTGTTCAAATGTGTAAAAAATTTCTTGTGCAATTATTATGCATGCAGTTTTTACAAGCTCATAGGCTATTACTTGACTTGACTACATTCATTTTTTTGGAAATTAATTTGTCACACTACAAAAATATATGTGGAAATGAATAAAACTGTGTTTTAAAAAGATGAAAAATAAATGGTAACAAGTAGGCTATGCTATATAATGGATAATCCACAGCTAGCTGTGCATTAGCCTAAGTAAGGGATAATCCACGATTTGAATGCATGTAGTTGAGGCAAAGATCCACCCAACGCCAAGCACAGTGCATTCAAATAGTTTAATGCATAGTTTGCCGTGGATTATCCCACTTACTGTATACCATGGTCATTTGCCAGCATTGACAACTTAAAGCTTTTATTGATGTTTGCAGCGCAATATTTGCCTGGAAAGGGTAAAAATGACAGTTATTTTCATCAGTTATGGTTGGTTAGATCTATCATTCTGCCCACTTTGAATCAGACACACAGATAAAGTAGTGTGTACGATTACATTTATTTGAATAAATGAATGATAGCATTTATTTGAATTCATTATCGAGAGAGAGAGAGAGAGAGAGAGAGAGAGAGATGTGAATTACCTTCATCTGTTCAGCCTCTCTCTATTAACAACGAAACTGTGAGTTTAATTACTTCAAAACCAGCAAGTCGCGACGGCTCACGAGGAAGCAGAGCTTCACGATTCTGGATAAATTGAGAATCAATTTAGAGAATTTATTAAGAATTGCAATTTACTAGAGGTGCTGACAAAATGTTTATTGCTGCCATCTATTTAAAGGTCCCGTTCTTCGTGATCCCATGTTTCAAACTTTAGTTAGTGTGTAATGTTGCTGTTAGAGCATAAATAATATCTGTAAAATTATAAAGCTCAAAGTTCAATGCCAAGCGAGATACTTCATTTAACAGAAGTCGCCTACATCGAACGGCCCGTTTGGACTACATCCCTCTACTTCCTTCTTTAATGACGTCACTAGAACCGTTTTTTGACTAACCTCCGCCCACAGGAATGCTCCCTCAGCTCTACCGAAATTCGTTTATGTACTTGCGCACTTCTTATAACTTACTGTGTTTACTCAGCTCTTATGGTGATTTTCTGAAGTAAAACTGACGCTTCATCTTTTGTGTGATGTACAATAAACTTTATTAAACTCATCAGTATATGTTTGATCATCATTCAGACAGCAGACTTGTAGGCTATTAATAAATAATGGATACATACAAGCAGATGACAAATACGTTATAATAACCGTAATTAAACTACTAAACTATACCTGTTCCATCTCTATACAGCACTCTGACTCTGTAGGCATTATTGTCCGACTAGAAATGAACACCGTTACTGAGAGTTTCTGATATTATCATCATTCCGTGAGATGAAATTGTCCTGAGAGACTGAGCGCGAGCTCATGAAGCTCCGCCCCCTGGGTCGTCCAGCAGCAGCTTATTTGCATTTAAAGGGCACACACTAAAACAGCGCGTTTTTCTGTGCCCCAAAAAATGACAATTTAAACATGCTGTAAAAAATGATCTGTTGGGTATTTTGAGCTGAAACTTCACATACACACTCTGGCGACATCAGAGACTTATTTACATCTTGTGAAAAGGGGCATAATACGGGACCTTTAAAATGTTTAATTAATTTGAATACATTTTTTTAAAATCGGTTTGAATGAATTATTCAATGACTCGTTTATTAATATTTCAGTTGTTTCATTACTGGATGAATCAGTGTTTTTGAACGAATCTCTTGAATGAATGATTCAATGACGTAAAGTCACATTAATTGCCAAATAATTGCTAAGTTACTTTGATCGCTACCGGAGACATCAGTGTTTATATTTAAACTATAAACTTTTATCCTAGAACTTCTGTGATACTATTGTAACACAGAAATAACGATACTGTGGGGTTGAAAAGACTGTTTGTAAAGCTGTTCATACCTATACATGACAACTGCTCTCTCTGGATCAGTGGCAGCACCAAGACAGATCTGAATGTCCCGGTGTGATTTAGCCAAAGGTTTAATACAGAGTCATTTAGGAATGAGATTGCATGGGTGTTTGAATCGAGATCGAGATCTTTTAACGATTAATCATGCAGCCCTACGAGGCAGTGTTGATAAGTTTCTGTGCTCCTTAATGTTTCTATGTGTTTGTAGCGCAGTCTCTGAGCGATGTATGTGTGTGCTTTAATGAAAACAGCGCGAGTGACTTGTGTGTGTGTGTGTGTAACCGGTCCTACTTGACCCGGAATTCGAACCAGTGTGGGAGGTGTGCATGCTAACAACGACACTAAAGACCACAGCCGCTAGCGTTTACACGCTCTGGCCTACGTCCGTTACACTCAACCCCCAAAACCTCACTCCCATCCGGGTCACGGCACCAAATATAACCGGTCCTACTCGACCCGGGTTCTCCAACGTGGGAGGCAGGCACGCTAACAATGACGCTAAAGACCACAGCTTCTAGCATCAGTCACTAGCGTGCCTCTTGAGGCCAGGGGAGTGAGATTTACACACACACCTCTTACTGCCTTACATCGATTACATGTGAGCTTCAATGAAAACAGCGCGAGTGACGTTTGCGTGTGTGTGCTTCAATCATTCAATGAAAGCACTGCATTAATATAGAACCTGTGCATTAAACTGAACACCTTCCAACAGGGGTGCCAACTTCTGAGTTCAGCTTGGAGTGAGAAATAAAGCGCAGGTTGTAAAAAAAATAAAATAAACTTGCATCACAATAAGTGTATTGTGATTGTCAAAACATTTGGTAACAAAACAATTTCACTTAGCCTATGTTCATTTCATTTATTAAAGTTTAGTTCAGTTTAGTTTTTTTTGTGACAACGTGTTACAATGTTTACATGGATGGTACAATGACTGGTAGGCTACTGGTTGTATTAGTCCTTGATACAAATTCCACGATTACAATTCGATTTGATTCCGATCTTGATTCAATATCGATTCATTTGGATAAATGGCAGCTACAGTATCTACATGTTAAAAATGAAAATAATCTCAACTAATGCTGCAAACATACATGGAGCCCTGTCAGCTGCTATTATTGAAGGTTAAAATTAACAACTCAAATTAATAAAATGTTTTTTTATAATAATGTTATAATATTTTTAATGACAAGTCAAAAATATTATAAATAGTGCATATATTTAGCAAAATACTCCTCTCTATAGTTATTTTTTCTAGCTAACTAACATGCTATAGCAAATGTAAGCTTTGTAATGTTATGTGACATTGTTCTCCAGCTGTTTTATTGACCTATTTCCGGGGTTTTGAAACATTGGTCAATTACATGAGACATGATACATTTCGGTAAGTTGTACTGTATCTTTCAACATACCTTCTAATGTTCATTCGTGTTTATTTACTGTTATCTAGTACGTTAGTAATAATGAGGAAGAGATGATCAGTTCATGTAACGCTTGAACTGAGGCGCTACAGCGATCTATCACGTCACATTTAAGAGCGCCAAAACAGTATGTATTTTTTGAATTTCGTAATAAAATTGACAGAATTTGAAAGCTGAGACTTTGTTTTATATCAAAAGTAACCTGCTCTGTCTTGTCTGTCGGTGTCAGTGTCCTCTTTGCTTCGATGTTTTTTTCACAGCATGAGAAAATGGACGTGTGGCGTGAGAAGAGTGACACTGTACTGCAGCCCTGTTCCAGCCAATCAGAATCGAGTATTCAGATAGACCATAAAAATTATAATTAGAAACATATATTTAAAAAACTATATATATACACTGATATAAAAAGTCAATGTTACCCGTGTACATAAACTACAGATCTATTTTTTTTTTTAATATATCTTTTTTTATATAATGTTTATATTATAATAAACATTATAAAACAGTGTTTTGCTCATGAATAAACAACTGAAATTATTGTACAATGCTGCAAAATGTTGACTTCTAGGTTACCACTGGAGGTAGCAAGGCAATATTTGCATAAAAAAAAACAATGCAAAAAATGTATTTATGGGTGAAGTGGGTAATTTCTGTGGCATTTTGGAAGCATAATTTTAAATGTATATTATTTATTTCTAAATTTTTATACATATTACTATATTTTAGTAATAAAAATGATTACCAAGCATTATTCTTTCTACATTCGGTTTACATATATCTTTATTTATTTTTATTGAACCTTTTTAAAGGTTCAAAATATGATTTTAAGACATTTTGAAGGCACAAAAAATTATGTACTTTTGCTTTTTATTGATTTTTCCTCTGCTTTTAACTGTGTTCAGCCTCATATTTTGGCAAAGAAACGGATTGATAATTTTCATTTAGACTTGTGTGTTGGTTGGTGGATTTTTTAACTAATAGATCCCAAAGAGTACGTGTGAATGATGTGTTGTCTAATGCATTGTTGTCTTCGACTGGTACCCCACAGGGTTGTGTTTTGTCCCCTCTTTTGTTTTCTTTATACACTGATGACTATCGGAGTATTTTTAATGGGAGACACACTGTTAATTTTGCAGATGACTGTGATTGTGTCTCTCCTCACTGAGTTTGAGTCAGATCCTGGTCCTGTGGTAGATCATTTTATTCAATGGTGTGATGCTTCATTTTTAAATATTAATGCTTCTAAAACAAAAGAGATGTCCACTGATTTCCGTAAGAAGAGCTCTGTACCTGTGTTGCCTTCAGTCATAAAGGGACATCAGGTAAAAGTGGTCAAACAGTATAAATATTTAGGGACAGTTTTTGATGATAAACTAAAATTCGAGGCAAACACTGATATTATTAGAGGAAAAGCTCTTCAGCGTATGTATTTTCTAAGGAAACTTCAAACTTTTAATATGGATGCTTCCTTTATGAAAATGTTTTATACATGTTTTATTGAATCTGTCTTAAGTTTTTCCATTATTTGTTGGTATGGCAATCTTAATGTCAAGAAAAGGAGGAAGTTGATTAGTATAGTTACAATGTGCAGCAAGATAGTGGGGACTGACTAAGGACTATCACACAACCCACACAACCTGTTTCTGAATGAGAAATGAAAAGGACATCACATGTATCAACAAGCAGCTGGTAAATAGTTTCAAATAAAGATTGGATAAAGTTGCATAAACTCATCCTACCTCATCAAGGACAGATGTTATCAGCACAGGACACACTGTTCACCAAAACATCATAAAACAGTGTTTTTCTCATGAATAAACAACTGAAATTATTGTACAACTGCTGCAAAATGTTGACTTCTAGGTTACCATTTGAGGTAGCAAGGCAATATTTCCATAAAAAAAAAAGCAAAATGTGTGAAGGATTTTTGGGGTGAAGTGGGTAATTTCTGTGCCATTTTGGAAGCATAATTTTAAAAGATGATAACTTTAATATTAATAGGCATACATATAAAAAAAAATATGACATGATCAATTAAAAAAAAATTGTAGAGACTGTCTTATTAGATGCATGATGGATTTTCAGTATATTCCTCAACAAAATATAAATGTCACACTGACGGACACAGTCTGTCTCTCTTCCTTTAGTGTCTGTCGTGTGTTTTCCACAGCTCAAGAGCAGTTTGGTGAAGTCCAGAAAAACAGGATCCATGACATCACACAAACACCTGTTGGAGGACAGATGGCGGGACGTCTGCGGCCTGCAGGCTCTGGAGCAGCCGCCCCACTGTGGCTTCTCTTCCGTCCCTCTGCGTCCACATCACCAGTCCCGCGAGCACCTGACTCTGAACCGCGAAGGGGTGGTCAGCACAGCACCGGTACAGATCCGCAGAGGACAGGCCCAGGTCCAGCACCACAGACTTCCACTCCGAACCCAGACGAGCGGCCAGTTGGTTCAGATGCAGCATGGTTGGAACAGTCGAAAGGATGTGGTCAGGTACACCACACTGAACTGAAAGCAAAGAAACAACCTATGATTTTCAGTAAGTCACACAGTAAGTAAATACAGTAAGTCACACATTGTGATCTGTGTTACACAAGCAAATCTCACTGCATTTATTGACATAATTACAGCAACAACAACAACAACAACAACAAAAAATGAATACTGTAAGGGAAATAGGGCATTTGTTTCACATTCAGAACCGGTTCTATTTTTTGTAAGTGACTGATTTTCGTGACGTTCGGTTCTGTTAATGGTTCTTTGACATCTCTTCATGCATAGTCCTTTCTGGTTGACATACAGACATACAGCATGACCAGTGTAATCCAATTCACAAACAAATGGCTCTTTTGAACTGATTCTTTTTAAAGAATCAATGAAAAAGACTGACAAATTAGTCTAAAACTTATACTGTATGTTTGAGACTTAAGTGTAATTACTGACCTGTTGCTCATTTGACAACATGTTAAAGATTTGAAAAATATTTTTTCAACATTTTAAATAAAAGTATAATTAATAAATATAAAGTGTATTTTATCTATATCTATCTATCTAGATATATATATATATATATATATATATATATATATATATATATATATATATATATATATATATTTATTTTATTTTTTTATTTTTTTTGGAATGAACAATCATGCTGGGGTATATTTCTTAAATATTATAAATGTTTTTTTACAACAGTAATAAATTATTATTATTAACATGACATTGTAATTTAAAAATATCACTATCAATAATATATTATTATATAAACTTTTTTCTTAGTCAAGACCAGTTACTTTTTGCATGTGTAATTTTGACCTCAGAAACCCTGGGGGCGGATGGGTGAGAAAACAGCATCTCTCATTATGATGTGAGCATATTTATTTGAATAATTTATTTGTACCATGACCCTGACTGAAAAAGTTCATACTGCTGAATAAAATAAAATGACAATAATCCAGCAGCCATTAGTCTCATATTTATGAAGCATCAGTAAGCCAAAACCGATTTACAAACAGAAAAAGCCTTAGAAATAGGCCTATTGAAAACGTAAACATCATTGGAATTATATTAGAAGAGAATGACTAGGAAAACATGTTTAACCCATCAAAATCAATTTCAAGGTGGTGACATCAACATCCAATCTTTTCTTTCCGTCCATGACACGTCATTGTTTTCGTGCGAAGAGAATAGAGATGTGTTTTATTTGAGCAGTGGGGATGAATGGAGCAAAGGTCGGTTTGAGAGTTTGTTTTGAGCTTCACAAATTCTTCACAAAATCAAGGACGTCCATTGATTTCTGCCATCAAGAGACAGGAGTGGCCACACCGGGCCATGACAATAACAACTCTCTATATCTAGGGCAGGACATCCACATCTTTAGTATCTTCTGTTCTGAGTGGAATCTAACACTCCTGCGATGGACATTTCATCATTTTCTTCTATAATTTGTGTTTGCTTTGTTTACTTCTCAGAATAATCTAAAGATTGTTTGCCAAACATGTATGAAAACAGTCATTATTTTTGCAGTTCCACTTTGTGACACTAATAGGTGCAGAAATGGCACACTTCAGCTTTAAACAGAGGACTAAAGATACACTTCCAGGGCATATATCCAAGTGTAGTAATTCTGTCATGGATTTGGACACTTTGTGGAAGTTCTTCACGGTTTTAAAGCTTCTAGACCCCAGAGACAAAGAAGATTAGTGTGTTGAGGTGCCCCGACAATCAGCGATAAACACCACAAAGAGGATTTCATGCAGGGAGTGCATGGGGGGGGTACGATCCATAAAATGTCTGTGGCAATACTTTATCTGATTAATGGCACATGTGTGTATAGGAAAGAAAAGAAGGAAACAATGAGACAGCCAGAGAAGAAGATAGTGTAGAAAAGACATTGGGAGTGAATGTAAAAAAAATCAATCTGTAATCTGTCAAAACAACGATCAGTGTGAGTGTGTGTGTGTGTGTGTGTGTGTGTGTGTGTGTGTGTGCTATAATGTTTTTTATTAAAATGTTAATATTTTTATATATTAGCATTCATTTTTTGTCAATATATTCTAAAATATATAGACAATAAATATAATAAAAGTAATACAAAAATATAAAGATGAATAAAAAATGAAGCACACATATGTACAATAAGTAGTAAATTAGTAATGATACTGATTTTACTTTCACGAACTTCAAGTACACAAAACATGCTTTATTTTGACAGACAGAAATCACAGAAAATAACAATAACATGCAGTTCAGTAAGTGAATCAGATGTTGATTCATAATCCACTAAAAGAGATTAAATTAGTTAATTCAGTGAAGGATTCTTTTTAACGGTTTCATCAAAAGATCTGACTCATAAGACTCCTTTGACCGTAAATCGTGGTCACATTTTGTTTATGTGTGCAATTGAGTGTCAGCCTCTGTAACTCACACTAAACATGATTTTAAAAGTGCACAACACAATTTAATATGCAGTCACTCATGTTATAGCATAATAATGGAAAATGTAGAGCACAAAATTAAAGTTGATTAAAACAAAAGAAAAAAGAACAATGGCAATCAAAATGAAAAATGAATAAGTAATATTAATGTAAAATGAATAAATTATTGTGAAAGAAAGAAAGAAAGAAAGAAAGAAAGAAAGAAAGAAAGAAAGAAAGAAAGAAAGAAAGAAGGAGAGGGTGCTCTGTAAAGAACATTGCCTGGGATTCGGCGAAATGCTTAACTTTTCTGAGAATTGCTTCTTTTTTATAGGATGGAGCATTCCAGCTGCAATTTCCGTGCGTACATGTGGACGCTTAACTCCAGGCTGCTGGAGGGAACAGATCGTACACTTTAAGAATGTAAAGAAGCCTTGATCTGATGGGACAGTTACAGCATCTTTAGGCTGAAGAGAGCTTATGGAGACAAGTGTAAATGTACAGTATAGCCTATCCATCACGCTTTAGTTTTAAAAAGTGTCCGTGAGTGCATGTTTAACAGCTGCAAGTGTTTACAAAATTAATTAAACATCCCAGTGAGAGGATGCTGTAAATTTGAAGGATTAGGAATATGTTTTGGGCTTTTTTGAAGGCAATAAAAACACATAGATGTGAGCGAGTATATATGTGTGTGTGTGAGTGTCTCTCAATGTCTCTCTCTCTCTTTCTCTGCATGCGCGAGTGTGGCGGAGCGAGTGAAGGAGGGAATGAGGTTTGAACAGCTCAACCGGCGGCATGAGATTAAAGCCCAATTTATAATTCTGCTATGTCGTAGGCTGTATAGCACGCGTACCCTTCGGCCTACCCTGACGTGCACCTCTCCAAAAATGCAACAACTCCACTCAAGATCAAAGTCATTTTCAATCTGTTAAAAAGAAAAAAGATGTTTAAACAGATCTACAGGGAATCAAAGGGAAATGAGCATTAGTGAGATCTCGCTTTCAGAATTTGAACGAGATGGATGCACCTTTTTTTTTTGTGTGTCTTCAACAAAAGAATGGCCAAAGCAGATTAATTAATTCCTTACGGGACGATAATGGGAATGATTTGACAGAGCCCTCGGAAATTTGTAAGGGAGCTGTTGATTTTTATTCAAATCTATATGCCTCTGAATATCAAGAAGATTTTAATATTGCACAGAAGTTTTTTGAAGGTCTTCCGAAAGTACCAGCTGATATAAATACTGAACTTGAGCAACCATTGTTATTGCCTGAACTGTACTCAGCAGTGATGAGTATGGCCAATGGTAAAGCTCCAGGAATCGATGGAATCCCCATTGAGTTTTATACAACTTTTTGGAGCATAATGGGTTCAGATATGTTAGCAGTCTTTATGAGAGCTTTGCCAAAGAGCAGCTCCCAGTGAGCTGCAGAAGAGCAGTTTTGACGTTGCTACCAAAAAAAATGGGGATTTATAGCTAACTGGATAATATTTATGGAGCACAATGGAGGCTTTTAATTTTTCTTCAGGTTTTCTGAATATGGTTAAAATTCTCTAAGGAGGTATTGAACGTGTATTAACGGTCAATGATGGCTTAAGTGCCTATTTTAAGGTGAAAAGGGGGATAAGACAAGGTTGCTCATTATCGGGCATGTTGTGTACATTAGCTATCGAACCTTTATTGAACAGATTTTGCAATGATTTAATTGGGCTTAAAATTGCAGATGAGTTTGCACCTGTGTATACATCAGCTTATGCAGATGATGTTGTGGTTCTTAAACCTTAAAAATCAAGATGGTATAAATAAAATAACCTCAATAGTACATGATTTGGGTAATATATCATCTGCTAAAGTCAATTGGGAAAAGAGTTCTGGTTTATTAGTAGGATATTGAAGAGAAGAAAAGCCCCCAATTACCAGGTGGTCTAAGTTGGAGTAATAGAGGTTTTAAGTATTTAGCTGTTTATTTAGGAAATAATTGTATGGAAAAGAAAACTTGGGAGGGGATTTTAGAAATGGTAGAAGGAAGATTAAAAAATGGAGATGGCTTCATCCACTTAAGTCTTACAGAGGTAGAATATTAATTGTCAATAATTTGATAGCTTCTGCATTATGACATAAATTAGCAGTTTTAGAACCTCCAATTGGTATATTAATGAAAGATCAAAGAATGGTTGTTGATTTCTTCTGGGAAAAAAATGCACTACCACAGAGTGTTTTATATCTTTAAAAAGAGTTTGGAGGTCAAAGTTTGATACATTTAGCCAGTAGAAACGCTGCTTTTAGAATACAATTTGTGCAAAAGTTTTTATATGGTAACCTAGAAACATCATGGCGAGTATTAACTGGGCGTATTCTAATGCAAGTTGAAAATTTAGGATTGAAACTAACTATTTTTCTTTTGGACAGCAATGTTTTAAATGTGAGAGGAATTCTTCTTTTTTATTTAAGTGTTTTTTAAGCTTGGGACATTCTAGAATGCAGAAAACTTTTCACACAAAAATTCTCTTTATATTGGCTATTAGAAGAACCAATTGTTTATGGGTCAAGACCCCAGGCATGGATGATGCCTTCATCAAAGCTAAAGTTGTTAGAGTAAAACATCTAGCATTATTAGCAGGCTCAGAATTGGACAATGTGGATGCTGTGGTGAGAGGACTTGGTGTTCATTCGGTTCGGAAAGTTGGACAGATCCTACAAAGTTTTCGAGATTCATTAACAGAAGAAGAAAAATTGCGGCTAAAGAATTGGACGAAAGGTTGTGAAACACCTGATCGTGCTGATTTTTTTCCGAGCATGGGTGTAAGACTGAAAATTGATGAAGAGGACTTTTAGGTGTTATCTTCGATTTTTAAAAATGATGTTCGTTTTACTGTTTTTAATTCTATTGGGAAAAAGTGCTTATAATTTGTGTTAAAATATTGAATAAAGAAAAACTTAAAAATAGGATAGATACACCTTGGAGAAAATATTTAGTAATTTATAAGCCACCATTGACCAAAGGGGTTGGAGATATTCAATGGAGAATATTGCTGTTAACGCTTTTGTGTCCATTTTGAATTCTGAAGTTATTGATAAATGTCCTTTTTGTAATTGTACACTCAAAAAAATGAACTAGGAAGGTTGTGCACTTTACATAATATATTTATGTTTAGTTTACTTATAATAATTGTGTTTGTTGACTTGAAATGTTTTTTTCTATTAAGGTCCACGTAATTATGTCTCAACTTAACAGTACAAAATCCTAACGTGTTGTCTAAACACAAACCATTTATGTTAAGTAAAAATTTCTTACATCCAGAAGGTGGCAGTATAGTGCGACGCCAACTGCCATTTTGCCCTAACTTAATTTGATTGTGTTCAATCTGCTTAATATGTAAAATTTAAGTTTACTTAATCCGTTTGTGTTGGATTACATGAATGATTTGTGTTGCATTAACTGAAACTGGGCAGTGCTTGTTAGTTCCCAGCATGCTTTGCATATGGTTGAATTAAGGTTAAAAATTAAGTGTTATTTTATGTTTTTTTGAGAAAATGAGAAAAGGGAAGACTTGATAGTGTGTAATTGTGTTTAATGTTCAATTACATTCGAATTATTAGAACCATTTAAATTACAGTGGGTTACCATTGTGGAGAAGTGTGGAGCATTTTGTTTGGCTGTGGACTGATATGGTTAATTTTAACTGCTTTGGTTGAAGGAGCATGTAAATTTTAGCATTTAAGATGCTAATATGTGCTACTGTTAGCAAATAGCTATCTATAGTCTATCAATTTAATTATGTGTCACTAAAATAAATGAAATATTAATGGATGAATGAAAATAACAAACACATAAGTTGAATGCAAATTAAGTAAATGAGTTGGTCCAAAACATTGCAAATTAGTTGGGCTGACACTATTAAATTAAGCTGTGTCCAACCATAGTAAATAAGTTGAATCAACCTTAATAAATTAAGTTGACCCAATGTAAGTACATTAAATTGGAATAACAGAATTGCATAATGCTGAAATGAAGCAAGTTAATCATGTGGAAATCATTTCCATGATTTTTTTATGTTCATTCAAAGAGTTATTTTTTTGAGTGTAGAGAAACAATTTTTCATTGTTTCCTCAGATGTGAACAATTAATTCCTTTACGGGTTTTTTGAAAGAATTGTTTGATTCCTTTGAAGAGTTGTTTTCAGATGTTTGTTTTATTTTTGGAGTGAAATTTGGGAAAAATAAGAAATGTAAAAATTGTAATTTTCTATTGGGTCAAGCTAAAATGGCAATTTATGCAACACGAACAAAGAAAATTGAAAATAACAATTATATTGATGCTCTTGTGTTTTTTAAAGGCATTGTCAGAGAATATTTTTAGAATATAAATATTATAGTTTTATGGATAATATAGAGGGTTTTAAAGAAATTTGAAGTTTTGATGGAAAATGATGTACTATTATGGGTGAACAGTTGTCTTTTTTCAGAGAAACTTGCATAATGTTTGTATTTATAAATAGTTTTTTTGTCATTTTATTGTTGACCTTTTAAGAAAGGTAAAATAAAGTTTTGTTAAAATTCAAATTCTATCTCTCTCTCTAGGAAAAGTAAATTAGTTCATTTTGTGCAGGGTGATAGTGAACCACCCACACATGGCATCTAGGGAACAGCAAGCTGTGCCATATCTCCGGAAAATTCCAGGAAATCTCACAAAAAAAAAAAACCCTGCTTTTCAACAAGCTTGACGTCACAGGACAAGGCTTGTTTATCTGAAGTTAAAAAAATAGAGCTTATAGCTTAAATAAGTATACAATATAAACCATTTATTGGTTTATATAATAATTATTTAACATCTAACCTAACATAAACCAGCAGGATACCATCACAATGTGACAGTAATGTTCCTGTTTCAGGAGGGTTCACTGAGGACATATACGCTGCATTTACACTTTAGGTCTTTTATCTGCATTTACACTATACACTTGGCAAAACAACCCAAGGTAGACGTACTGACCTGGAAAAGCATAGGCCAAAAAGGAAGTAAAAATGGAGAAAGACGAAGGATAATACAAGCTTTTGCTTTCCGCACCATCTTTAAAGGTCAGTAAATACATTAAGGAGGAGAGGAAAGAGGAGAGCCTGCGCAATGAAAAGAGTCATGTGATCGTGGTCCACCTGAGTTGACATGATTCGCCCGGTCGCTTTTTTAATGATGTACGACTCGCATTAACAGAGGAATATCTAATCTGTCCGCTTACATGGCAGACGCAAATGCACATATCCAATTAATATCAGATTTATTTCGACATATGAATGGGGCCTATGCCACATGGGATGAAAAAATTGGAATTGGGTCACTTGAGCCATGTAATGTAAATGCAGCCTCACTACAGGTCCTGTACATCACAGACATCACAGGACAAACATGGCATGTTAAAGGGATAGTTCGGCCAAAAATGATATTAAATCCATGATTTACTCACCCTCAAGCCGTTCGAGATGCATATGTCAATCATTTTTCAGACGAACACATTTTTAGTTATTTTAGAAAATGTCTTAGATCTTTCAGTGGTTATAATGTCAAGTTATGGGGTCCACCTCCTTCAAGTCCCAAAAATGTGTCCGACGTCCTACGTCGGCATCCATCTCCCGTGAACGCGCGTTGACCGTTGCCGGAAGCCAGTTATTTTAATTTATAAAGTTTTAAATATGTATATTTTTACGACAAAACCGCACGGATTACCCTCAGAAGGCCTCCGTTTATCCCCCTGGAGCCGGATGGATTACTTTTGTGAAGGATGCATGCACATTTTTGGGACTTGAAGGAGGTGGACCCCATAACTTGACATTATAACCACTGAAAGATCTAAGACATTTTCTAAAATAACTGAAAATGTGTTCGTCTGAAAAATGATTGACATATGCATCTCGAACGGCTTGAGGGTGAGTAAATCATGGGTTTAATATAATTTTTGGCCGAACTATCCCTTTAAAAAAAACATTGTGTCTTAACAATGTAAATTACTCACTATTTTAATATCGGAGTTTGTTGTGATTGATGTGATATGAGTAAGTTTGATGTGATTGGCTTCTTCTATGATCTATCTATTTCATAAATGTGATTTTAGTACATTCCACTTTTTATCAGGGTTCAAATGTTCCACAACATTCCTTTACTTATGACCACAATTCTGCTTCTCCAGGAAGGAATTACCATTAGATAACTGGATGTGCTCTAAACTGAAAGAAATGCAGACTGAAAGATAAGATTACACCTCTTTCCAATGGAAATTTCCGGTCAAAAATATGTGGCTTATGTGTACACGCAAAGAAGACGAATGGAATTAACACCTGAGTTAATACAGAATGGATACTAAACACCGAACAACTATCAGACCAGAGCTATTAATGCTAATTAAAAACAATATATATATATATATATATATATATATTATATATATATATATATATATATATATATATATATATGAATGAATATCTAAAAAGCATTGATATTATTTATATTTTTAAATTAGATTTATTTATAATATTGTTTTTGAGATATTGAAAATTATTACAATTAACAAACCATTAATAAAAATAAAAATTACATTTTTTATTAGCATGAGTAATAGCATGATATGTATGGTAACACTTTACAATAAGGTCTCATGTTAACATTAAGAACTAACTATAATGTTTGTTAATGTTATAAATCCAGCTGTTAATTGTTCATGTTAGTTCACAGTGCATTAACTAATGTTAACAAATATAACTTTTGATTTTAATAATGTGTTAGTAAATATTAAAATAAACATGAACTAAAATATGAATAAATGCCATAAATGATTGTTAATTCTTAGTTCATGTGACAAAGTAGTTAAGTATATATATATGTGTGTGTGTGTGTGTGTGTGTGTGTGTGTGTGTGTGTTTGTATGTTTTATACATTAACGTTTAACAATATTTTTTTTTTATTATTATAATAATTTTTAATAATATAGCATTAGTGTTTAGTATCCCTTCCACAAAGAATGGATTTTCTTCTGTAAACTTGTAAAAGACGTTTGCAATTTGTAAGTTAAAAGTTATTTCACTTTTTAAGAAAAGATTGAAGAAAAGAAAAGTTCATATTTCTTATAATATAAATGTTATTCAATGTTATATTTCTTTTTGACAATAAAAATGCTGCAAAAAATAAACTGTATAATATTTTGTGGTGGGGTCAGTGAAAAGACGGGAAGGGAAATTACAAATCTGAAGTGACTGTGCCAGCACAAAAGTACATAATGTGGTTATTCTTCAGATGACTGACACAATCAGTTCAAGTCATTAATCCAGCGCCATATAAACAAAGACAGACACAAAATCCCTCTGTTGTCGAACTGTAAAGGATTTGCTCTTCAATTCGAGACAGATGGTTTCGTGTTATGAAGTGGCTCAAAATGTTCTAACGGCGGACCATAAATCTAAGAACTATTAATTGTCTTTAATAGACCCCATCTGTAACCTAAGCCTTGCCTTTGGGCACATGGACGGCACTCTTGTGTGGCTAAACTGGCTGTGTACATCCGAGTGTAGAGGCCAGCTGGAACGGCCTAGCGATGCAGCCGCTTCCACATTCTGACAGGAAGACTCTCCGCAAGCCAATGTTCCTGAAAATGGGTGGAGG
The DNA here is from genome assembly GCF_963993115.1 of Abramis brama. Classification (NCBI taxonomy): domain Eukaryota; kingdom Metazoa; phylum Chordata; class Actinopteri; order Cypriniformes; family Leuciscidae; genus Abramis; species Abramis brama. The sequence continues at coordinate 43,382,653 of NC_139966.1, read as the reverse complement.
GAGCAGAGGAGGAGAATCGATGTGACGTTCCAACAAAAACAAGTGAACAGCACTGTGTTGGCTTGTTTCAAAAAGCAAATTATTAAAAGTGTCGCACGAGGAGAAGTCCGGCTTAATGCAATGGTTACTAAGAATACAACTGGGGTATCCTGCGTGCTATTATTGATTAACTTTAAATGCTTTCACCATTAACGGACTTCTAAAAAATTATGACCTGTTCATAAAATCTAAGTCTGCTTGGTTTTCATCACCTCCACATGATCAAGGTCTCATACAAGCCAGTTTGGACAGGAAAACTTCCACAATAACTCTATAGCAGTCACAGGGAAATCTGAACATGCTAAATTAAGCCATAATGGAAGTCAGTTGGGGTAAATTGGTCTAAAGGCCCGCCACAGAACATTGCGACCTCGTAAACAACTTCAAATTCGGAACCTTACAGCTTCAGGTACGACGATTCCCAGAACCCGTAAGTGAAGGCTTAAGGTACAATTTGCATAGTTTTCCTTAAAGCGAGCATCTCATAAATAAACATGCAAATGCGCATGACCCGCAGGTGTGCAAATGGACTCGACAAATGAGGATATCATGTCCCCACTTGACTGATTTCCATTCAAAAGTAGGTAATAAGATGATAAGGATTGTGCATGCGTCTCCTTTATTAATGTGTTCGTGACACTGCAGATTCAGCGCCCGTCACAACGACGGAAGATAAAAGCAAGTTGAATGAAAAACACGTTCCCATGCCAACGGAATGACATCATTGCTGTTAAGATTCAAATTCATAGCGACATGAATATTAATAATTTGAGCAGCGGGCGAACATAAAAGCGGGGAAGGAAAAACAAAGCACCACAATTGTTTGTGTCCCTGAACGGCCTCTGACGGTCAATCATATTAAGCTAAGAAGATCTTTAAATCAAAGCGAGTACTTAAGTGTGAAGAATGTTTGCTCAGAGTAGCGCTTGTCCTCGACTTCCTAGAAATTTGCAAGCCTGTTTCTTTTATGCTTTCTCCCTCCCCAACCCCATCCCCCAATATATTACCATCTGAACCACAGTAAGTCAATAAAATCTTCAGCTCAGCAACTGCAGACGGGAGAGAGAGGGAGAGCAGCCAACAAACGGCTTTGATTATATTTTTCCTAGAAAGGAGGATGCTCAGCGAGAGTGCTGGGCCGCAGCGCTAGTGCCAGGAATTAATGTAGCTTTCATGGAAAACCAGGCAGCGCACCAATCTGGCCTGACTCAAAACACAACTTCAGCTCTTTTTTTCTTTTTTTATACCTCGCTCTCCCTCTGTTTTTCTTTTTCGTTTTGTTTTTCTAGAAGGGAAGGGGTTGGGGGGTTTTCAGAGGTGTTCTGGGATTTAGTTTGACTGTATGACTAAAAATGGGAGATGCGGAGCGTGTACGTGGGGTTGTTAGTGGGTGTTCTGTTCTCTCATGGGAAAACAACAGAAAGCACATAATAAGCTGTCTTTCAGCAAAACAGCAGCTGAAATATATACAGTGCACAGTGAGAACTTTTGTTTCCTTAAACATCTGTGCAGCTGAAACAATGGCGTGGATGTAAATAATGCATTTCACAGAATGTAGGCTACAGTATATGTAAACACATTGGCTTTGAAATCATATGGAAATTTGATATGCTTTAAATGCATTTGTTATAGGTTCTCTGCTAGAATTGGTAACAGGGGGTTTGGTGTTAGGAATGATTAG